>NW_016809277.1:795204-838098 GCF_001698545.2 Rhinopithecus bieti | reverse complement strand
GGCCAGGTGTGGGATATATTCTCCTGGTGTGCCTGTTTGCTTAAAGCGCAGTATTGGGGTGGGAGTTACCCGATTTTCCAGGTGTTGTGTGTCTCAGTTCCCCTGGCTAGGGAAAGGGATTCCCTTCCCCCTTGCACTTCCAGGTGAGGCGATGCCTCGCCCTGCTTCAGCTCTCGCTGGTCAGGCTGCAGCAGCTGACCAGCACGGATTTTCCGGCACTCCCTAGTGAGATGACCCCAGTACCTCAGTTGAAAATGCAGAAATCACTGGTCTTCTGTGTCGCTCGTGCTGGGAGTTGCAGACTGGAGCTGTTCCTATTCGGCCATCTTGCTCCGCCCTCCTAGACTTTGTTGACAGGTGATTTAAATGAATTCCAATCACATTAAATCCGGCAGGTACTTATTTCAGCTCAATTCAGTCTTAAAAGAAATGTTGAATTATTGAACAATATGGCAGCTTGTTCAAAAAAGGATATGTTTCTTATGGGAAGCTCATCCATGAATGACAAGACGGAATATAACTCCTGAAATGTGACTAGAGGTCATAACTAGGAGGTGACTTTGATTCCAGGAACCCTCAGTAGATGCCTTATGTTCTTGTGAGTGTTCTTGACTTTCCCTGAAAACTTGACAATCATGAGGGGTGAGTTTGTGCCCATGAGCCATGAGTGCATGCCTGCTTCTGCTCTATCAACAACACTAGCCAATGTTTCTCAGGCACTCAGTCAATACTTGTTGAATTAAACAATCAATAGGCTGGATATGGAAGAGAAGGAAAAGCCACAAATACTGCCAGTAAAGTTCCTGAGAAGAGATAAGACAACAGGACTCTATGTTCCTCTCTACTTTGGGAATTTTAAACAACAGGAAAAACCAACTGATGGGTAAAGTTTTCAGATTCAGGATTCAAATCTACTGAATGTCAGCCAAAACTATGTACTTTCAAATTTTAAATGATTAAGCCTGAGGACTTAAGATTGGCGGTTTGAATCATATGTTTTATACCAATATTTAGGTCTATATTCAATACCTTTCTAAACAATAAAGGGCAACAAGGGTTAATTCAATGAGCTAAGAGTAAGAGAAAGAGAGAGATTCATTTGTTTTTCTGCTTCCTTATCTTCATTAGGAAAAAAAGTTACTCTCTGCTCTTTAGCACATGATCATCTGCCTAGGTCATAAACCTGGACTCAAGCCCTTCAGACAGCTTTTCCTGATAACCTTGGTCCACTGGAAGGTTGCTAATCTTAGAATTACTTTGTTCAATGTTTTTCTTCTGAATTTTGGAACCCACTTTTTATTTAAAACCTACTTCTCCTAGCTCTCTTTATACCAACAGCTATGTATTAGTTTGCTAGGGATGCCATAGCATAGTGCACCACAGTTTTAGAGGATAAATGTCTGAGATCAAGGTGATGGCAGAGTTGATTTCTTCTGAAGTGTGTCTCCTTGGCTTGTAGATGGCCATCTTCTACCTGTGTCTTCCCGGGCTCTTCCATCTCTGTGTGTCTGCTACCAGATGTCCTCTTCTTGTAAGAATATACATCATATTGGATTAGGGACCACCCTAATGACTCCATATTAATTTAATTACCTCTTTAAAGACCCTAACTCCAAAAAAAGTCAAATTTTGAGGCTGATAGTTACAAAGGAAAATATTAATTTAGGAAAACACAATTCATCCCATAATAACCAATACTTCATACCCTGACCAGAGCTGATACAATGCTGGTCTTTATACTAGAGTCTTGGTGAGGGCCGATTCACTGGGGACCATGTCTTAGTGTAAATACAGAAAAACTAGCCAAGTCCAGCCTCAGACTTATATTTACATTGTTCCTTTTATTGTAGTTGGGATGATGAGGAACAAGAAGGAGAGGCGATGACAAAGTTGGAGCCATATTTTTACTTTTTATGATACAATTAACTCTTTGATATTATGGTGCTTTAGGTGGCTTTTCAAGAGATGCCTGATGTTTGGTGTTCATTGGACAAAATTCAGACCTCATTTTCCTTTAATAACATTTACCCAATAGTCAAATCTCTTACTGGTTCCATCTTTTTATATTTTGCCACCTTATCCTTCTCTTAGTGAACAGAAAGGCATAGATATGACTTGAGTAATTTTGTTTATCAAAGCAATTCTAAAGTCAGATTTTGAGATGGACTTCATACAGTATTTCTGCTTACTATCAAGGAAGAAAGGAAGTTTAAGGTATTTATAAACTTTGTTTAATTTTGTCTTTTCTTGAAACCATCAAAGGAGCAATGCAAAACATTACTGTGTAAATGGAATTCCTTCTTTCTGAAGCTGTTTTCTTTCATTAGACATGAAACTTTGCCATGGCATCCCTGAAGATAATGTTCATTCTTAGTAAAATGCAAATGGGATTTTATTTGTTACTAAGTAGATTATTCTGAAAGCAAGTTTCTAGTTCACTTAAGGGCTATGACCTTAATGCCACACAAACATTTTGAAGGGAGAAGGTTAACAGTGAATATCAATGTGAGGTAAGGTTTTGTAGAGAATGTTTGACTTAAATATACCTTATAAGATTTGTGCAAAGATTTGGACAATTGAGGGGTAAGAGGAAAATACCAAAAAAATCTGGTTATAAGAAAGAATGGGGTGTAGTCCAGGTGTGGTGACTCATGCCTGTAATCCCAGTGCTTTGAGAGGCCAAGGCAGAAGTCCACAGGTTCAAGACCATCCTGGACAAGACAGTGAGACCTCAGCTCTACAAAAAAATTTAAAAATTAGCCAGCTGTGGTGGCATGTGCCTGTGGTCCTACCTTCTCAGGAGGCTGAGGCAGGAGGATCACTTGAGCCCAGGAGGTTGAAGCTACAGTGAGCCTTGTTTACATCCCTGCACTCCAGCCTGGGTGACAGAGGGAGACCCTGAAAAAAAAAAAAGAAAGAAAAGGAAGGAATGGGATATGTATGCATTGTTTCTCTTTGTTTAATTTTGCATAATTCAGTTAATCTTTGAACTTTGCAGTTTCTCACTTTACATTTGAGGTACTCTCCCCTTTTCAGAGCATGGTCTCTGAAGTCAACTTTCTGGTTTCAATCATATCTCAAGCACTGTAATGATAACAACGCATGCCTTATGCAGATACTGTGAACATTAAATGAGCTAATGTATGTCAAATATTTAGAATATTGCCTGGAAAAATAATAAAATTACAGTTGTCTCTTGGTGTCTATTAATCCCTGAGGATACCAAAATCTATCAATGCTCAAGTCCCTTATATAAAATGGCATAGTATTTGCATATTACGTATACAAATCCCTCCATATATTTTAATTGTTTCTAGATTACTAATAGTACCTAAAAATATAAATGCTATATAAATAGTTGTTGTACTGTATTGCTTTTAAAATATTATTTTATTGTGTTTTGTTTTTTTTATTTTTTTTCAAAACTTTTTTTTTCCTTTGCCCTAAGTCCAAGGATTTTTCAAATACTTTTGATTTGCAGTTGGGTGAATCCACAGATGTGGCACCTGTGGATACAGAGGGCCAACTGTGTTGTTGTTCTTGCTATTAGGCAACTCAAATAATTCATTTTCTCATTCTTGGTCTTTTATTTGAATTGAGTCTAGTTATCCACTTTTCCATAATCCAAATACAGTGTGGCAAAAATTACACGATTAGGTTGCCTTCCTTTGGTGTACATTTTTTCCCTGTTTCTCTGGCAAGGTCACCTTATTTTTGTTTGCCTCAAGTCTAGTAGCTCTTAGATCAGCCTTGTTTCAGGTGTCATATATGCATGCATTGCAACTTGTTGAGAGATATTTATTCTTAGGATTAGTTTGGCAAGAATTAATTATATTTCAACTTTCCTGGAGATGACTTTTGAGAATTGCTGTGTGTGTGTGTTTGTGTGTGTGTGTGTGTGTGTGCTCATTTCATATCTAAATAGGACTAGCTCAACATCTGTCTGTTACTAATAGTTTCCTACCTGAGATTATACAAAAGATCTTTGAAAGAAAATCATTGCCCCTTCTGGGTCTTTGTTTCAAGTCACATGTTCACTGATTTTTAATAATAATTTGACATGATTAATAGGTCTTACATGCAGATACAGCCTCAAATCTCAATTTATAGCAACAAATACAATTTGTAATGCTTTTAGAAACTGAATTTGTATATCACCATTAGTACTGTAACGTATTTACCAAGTGCAATGAGTCACATGTAAATTTTATTTAGGGAAGAGAAATATAAAATGTATATATCAAAGTTTAACTTAAGGAGTATTTGGAATGAAAGTGTCTGTGACCTGTACACTAAAATTAACAAACATTGCTGACAGAAATTCCAGAGGGCCAAAATAAATGGAGAATTCTGTCATGATCACAGATTAGGATACTTATTTTGTTAAGATGTCTTTTGTCCTTAAGTAACCTAAAAGTAAAATATGATCCCAATAAAAAATCCCAGGAGCTTTTTTCCTTGGTGGAATTGATGGGATGATTTTAAGTTTTATATGAAAATACGAGGAATCGAGAATACAAAAATATCTGAAAGAACAAAACAAAATAGAGGAGCTGCACTAACAGATGCCAAGTTTTACTATAAATTGTCAGCAATTAAGGCATATTGTTGAATGAATAAATATGTGGATCAAAGAAAAGAAAGGACTTAAAAGCAGATCCACATGTCATTTCAATTCAGCTGAGAAAAGAGAATCTTTTCAAAAAATGATAGTGGATCAACTGGGAGGCATATAGAAAAAAATTCAACCTGACTTCTATGTCACACCATACATAAAATTTAGTGATCAATCCCAGGCATTGGGAAGGCAAAGATTTTTAAAACAAGATGCAAAACACAATAACCATAAGGAAACAAAGATAAATCAGATTTCATGAATATTAAATTTTGCTTATTAAAAGATACCACTAAGAGGGCATAAAAGCATACCACAGACTGGTAGAAGATATTCACAATACACATTTCTGACAAAAGGATTTGCATCCAGAGTATATAAAGAACATTATCAAATCAACAGGTAAAAGACAATTCAAATATGGGCAAAAGTGTTAAATGGGTACTTATCAGATGAAATCTAAATGGCAACAAAGCATATGGAAAAGTGTTCAACATCATTAATCATAAAGGAAATGCTAATTGTAGCTAGACTAAAATAATTCTGAAAACCAACTCATTGTATGTAGCTATTATGCTATAATTTAAAACCCTGAAAACATCAATTGTCAGCAAGGATTTGGAACATCTGGAACTCAGATATTCCTGTATTCCTGATGGAAGTAGAAATGGCAAAATTGCTTTGGAAAACTGTTTGGTATTATCTACAAAAGATAAACACACATGTACTCTATGACACAACATAGCATTGGATACATGTTTGGGCAGCTCCCTGTAAAATTAAATGAGAAGTTCTTAGTTCAAATAACAGGGGAAAAGCACTATTACAGTTATTAAAAATATAAAACTGTTTTCTTCCTTCTGTGATCTTTCTTTCTTGACTTGTCATGGTGTTTTGTGTTTTTACTTGCTATTTAATATTGCACTCTTCTGGGCATGGGGATACTAGTAGGGTAAGTGCAAACCCTAGTAGGTACCTGAGGGTTCCCTGCCACTACTCAGCACATGTGCCCAGACCAGTAAGATCCACCCCTGACCCCCAGCCCTATGCTTAACCAGCAAACCAACAAGCTGTGTCCTACCAGAGCAAGGAAATTGAGCCAGACATCTATCCAAACCACAGGCCACCACCCTACCCCTACCACAATAGAAGGGCAACCTCAAGGCTATTGAGGCATGCTAGGTTCCTGAACTGACTTTAGGCAAGGGGCTCATTCCTGCAGAGTCACCTCCAGTCCTGGACTAGGAGTGCCACCACCATTCCACGTTTAGAGAGGCCATGTGGCAAGTACTGCTGGCTGTGGCCCACCTCTCCTGGCTCCGTCACAGCACAGGAGAAGAAAAGCAGCAGTTTCTGAGTGAGGCGGTGAGGGGGAGTTCAAACCTGGAACAATAAGATGAAAGGTTTGAGGAACAGCTGAGAATCCATTTCAGGGGGACAAACAAAAAGATTATGTGAGGCAGGACAGGGCAGGAGCCAAGCCTCCAGGCCTCAGCATACTCTTTATTGCTCTAACAGACTTTACTTCCACAAATTCAAAGATAAAATTTTAAGGAATTCAAGATGGCAATTGCAAAGCATTAAGCCCAAGCAAGGAGCTCTTCTAAGCTTAGGACTCTGCTAGACTTGTGGCATGGTCATAAAACTTGGCCTGTCTTAGCCATTCCACTTGTAGATGCAAACCCAGGAGAAGGAGTGTGCATGTCAACCAAGACACACTTGTTCATAACAGCATTGCAAATAATAGTCAACAGATGAACACAATCCAAACTCACACCAAAAAATAAACTGATAAATAACTGGTTGTATACTCATACACAGTAATGAAATAGTATAAAGAAGTAAAAATGAATAAGTATTTACTCTTACTAGTTTATTAAATGACATAAAGGTGAGGAAGCAAAGCCAGATATAAGAATATATACTGCATAATTCAATCTATATGAAATTCAAAAATAGATATAATGAATCAGTGGTCTTAGAATAGTTTTTAACTCCAAATGAGGGTATTGGCAGTTAGGGGACAAGAGGTTTTGTAGGGTACTGGCAAAGCTATATTTTATTTGAGTGATAGTTACATGAATGCACCAATAGGAAAAATACCATTGTGCTGTAAACAAGATTTGTACACTCTATTATATACTTGAAATAGAAGGAAAAGAAGGAAGAGGAAGGGAAGGAAAAGAAGAGGAGGAAAAAGGATTGTGGAATATGCTAACAGTACTTTTAGAACCAAAGTCTTCCATCCAGAGTTGAAAAATATTTTAGGTTGGAGGGAGTTTTGACCTTGCAACTATAAACAAAACACCATGTATGTAGTTTTATGAGCATTTCTGAGGAAGAAGAAGCACAACATCAGATTTTCTAATGCAAATGTAATATCCTAAAATGAAACATGCAAAAAGAAAAATAAAACAGAAAAAATATTAAAATCACTCAATAAGAATGATCAGGTAATGATATTTGTAATACTTTTTCTTATGTAAAGGATAAAATGTTATATTAGTGGAAAATATGGAAGTGACATATTGTAACATAGGAAATGCATTTGCTGTTTTCATCCGTCTATTCAAGAAACATTAACTGAATGCAACTGCCTGCTGGCTGCTGTGTCAGGATAGAAATGTGGTTAAAATACAGTTCCTTTGCTTAGGAATTTCCAAATTTTATAGCAGATTTTAAAAATTCAAAATGTATATGACCTCATATTGCCATGAGTATAAAAATAAAATTATGTCCAAGCTGCAGAAGAAGAGTAGGGTGATGCTCTCTGTCAGTGTAATGAGAGTTCAGGGACCTGTACACTCTGCAACTTCTCTGCTTGTGAATTTTCCCCATAGTATTTATAGTTAATACCAAGCATTTAAATTTATCATGCCACTAAAAATAAGGCTAGAAAATTCTAACAACAAAATAGAGAAAATGATACATTTTTTAAAAAAGAACTGAAGAACAATCTTCCCTAAATGCTCTTTTCACTAAAGCAAGAAGTGATTTTCAGCGAATCTTTCCTTTTATGAACTTTTCTATTGGTCTCTACTTAACTAATGACTCCACAATTAAAGAGAATCATTACATTTGAAGGCATAGCTTATGAGTGAAGATATGTTTGAATATGGAAAAAAAATGAAATGTTGGGTGATGCAATGTCAATTTGATTGTATTGAAGGATGCAAAATATTATTCCTGGGTGTGTCCATGAGGGTGTTGCCAAAGGAGATTAACATTTGAGTCAGTGGACTGGGAGAGGCAGACTCACCCTCAATCTGGGTGGCCATCATCTAATCAGCTGCCAGCATGGCTAGAATAAAGCAGACAGAAGAAGTGGAAGAATGTGATTTGCTGAGTCTTCTGGTCTATATCTTTCTCCTGTGCTGGATGCTTCCTGCCCTCAAATATCAGACTCCAAGTTCTTCAGCTTTTGGACTCTTGGAGTTATACCAGTGGTTTGCTGGGGGCTCTCGGGTCTTTGGCCATAGACTGTCGGTTTCCCTACTTTTGAGGTTTTGGGGCTTGGACTGATCCACCACTGGCTTCTTTGCTCCTCAACTTTCAGATGGCCTATTGTGGGACTTTACCTTGTGATCTTGTGAGTCAACTCTCCTTAATAAACTCCCTTTCATATATACATATATCCTATTAGTTCTGTCCCTCTAGATAACCCTGACTAATACAGGTGATCAGAATGAATGGGTCAAAGTGAAGTAAATATATTGATTGAAAGGAAGCATATGAGTCTTTCTTTTCCAGGTTCTAGTCTGACATGAAAAGGGCTTGGAAGTCATCATTCCTGTCCTCACCACAAAAAGAAAACTGAACAAACTGAAAATCAAGATGTCTTTTTAGGCCCACAAAGAATTGAGGTCACAGGACAAACTGCTGCCCTGAAAACTGGAGGGAAGGGGGATACAAAGAATCCTAACTTACCTTACTGGAAGCAGCAGCCCAAGTGAAAAAGCTTGCAAATGGAGCCAGCATCAGTAGGAATACTTGAACTTTATTTGATAAATTCTAGAGGCTCAGTGTAGACTAGCTTGAGAATTAAAATTCTGGAGGAGGTATTTTAGAAGTCCCCAAACTTTTATGAGCCTTTCCTATAGGAGCCCCACCTGGTTCTTATTGTGAAGATTGAAGAAAAATGTATTCGTGCTTCTGGCAGGGGAAAGAAAACTATAGCCATTTAAAAATGTATCCAGAGCTGTCTGTTCTCCTTAATAAAGGTCTATCCTTAGAAAAATATTTTATCAGAACCTAACTAACTTGGGTTTTACCAGAACCTAACTGACCTGAGTGGGTCCTAGAGGACCTGAATTTGGTAACTTTTCCCTTCCTTGGGGAAGGGAAACACCCAAATAAAGTTCTCTCTGGCCTTGCTGTCTCACCTAAGTAATGAATTTTTTTAAAAAGCTGAGAAGCACTTGTGAAGGTCATAGCCCAGGGACACAGGTTTTCTAAAAGACTGAGATGTAATCATAGGATTATAAAATGCTTCTCATTTCCTCACATTCTACCACCATATCAGTAGGACTTTTGTGGAATAATAGGAGGTTATAGCTGAAATAGCTGTAAGACCCTGGCTCTATTTAAGAAGGGATATTTATGTATTTAATTATTATTTAATAATAATACATTCAGGCTGGAGTGCAGTGGCATAATCACATCCAGGCTGGAGTGCAGTGGCATGACCACAGTTCACTACAACCTTGGCCTCCTGAGCTCAAGAGATTCTCCTGCCACAGGTGGGACTGTGGCAAGCCAGATTCCCATTAGCAGTCAGAACATCCAGTGTCCACTAAGCCTTTGCTGTAATTCTGATGAATGCATAAGTTAAACATTAGAGAACTATTGAAGCTGTGCCTGAATATGAGGGCTGGAATACAAAAACAAACCCATTAAGATCCTGCCTGTGTTTTATCAGACCCCATAGTCTGATTTAATGATAAAAGCATTTTTACGCATACACCTTGTACTAGGGTCCACTTAAGCTTACACTTTCCAAAGTTCTAGAGAAAGCATTCCAGACCCCAGACCCTAGTTAAAGATTAGATATAGATTAAGTAAAATAATATTGCCTGTGGGTGCACTCCTATACATATGCATAGAGCTTAAAATGTATATAAACACTGAAGAAAAACTTGTAACTTTGAGTTAGTCTGGTGAATTTCTTCCACCTTCTTCCTGTAGTGGGGTTACAGAAATAAATTATCTTCTTTCCCAGTCTATCTGCATCTTGATATTGGACTGTGAGACTAAGCAGACATACCTCACTCTGTCCAGGAAAACGGCCACAGGTGCATACCACCACACCTGGCTAATTTTTGTATTTTTTTATAAAAATCAAGTTTCACCATGTTGCCCAGGCTGGTCTCAATATCGTAGGCTGAAGCAATCCTCCCCGCTCAGCCTCCTAAAGTGCTGGCATTACAAGCATCAGCCACTGAGCCCAGTCAGAAAGAATACTTTTTTTTTTTTTTTTTTTTTTTTTTTGAGACGGAGTCTCGCTGGTGTCGCCCGAGGCTGGAGTGCCAGTGGTGTGATTCGGCTCACTGCAGCTCCGCCTCCCGGCGTCGCCATTCGCCAGCCTTCAGGCTCGACGTACTTGCGGCTTATCCAACAGGCGCCCGCACCACGGCCGGCCTAGTTTTTGTATTTTTTTTTTTTGGTAAGACGGACGGGGTTTCACCGTGGTTACAGCCGGAGGGTCTCGATCTCCTGACTCGTGATCCACGAACCGCCTCGCCTCCCAAAGTGGCTGGATTAGCAGGACTTGAGCCACCCGAGCCCGGGCAAGACAAGAATCTTTAGAAAAACGAAAGACTACAGAGGAGACAAAATAAGGACACTATGAGGAAATTTTAGCCTCTGACAACACAGCTATAGCAAACAGTAAACAATGACAAACTCAGCCAGATAAATATAAAACCTCATGCTAAAGGACTATTCATGTCATTTTTTTTTACCCAGTACATTCTGTACATCTTTCAGAAAACATTTTCAAGGCTGTGAAAGGCAAAAACAAACAAAATATCATAGTCTGAACAGACAAAGCAAACATAAGACCTAGAGTCAGACATTCAGAGACTTTGGAAATATCAGACCAGGAATTTAAAGTAACTGATTAGTATGATAAAGGCTCTGATGTAAAAAGTGGACAACATGTAAGAACAGATGGATAATGTAATAAGGGAGATGAAAACTCTAAGAAAAAAAAACAAAGGAAAAGCACTGTAATAGAAATGAAGAATGCTGTTGGTGGGCTGAACGCAACACCAGACCTTGCTGAAGAAAGAATTAATGAACTTAAAGATATAAAAAATATAAACTTCTCAAAATGGAAGATACAGTTATAAAATATGTAACATATGCATAAAGAAAACACAAGAAAGAGAGACAGGTGGAGGGAGAGAGAGAGTGAGCAAGGTAGGAAAAGGAGAAAGAGAAGAAAAGAAGAGAAAAGAAAAGATCAGATGGGAAAGGGACAGAGGAAATATTTGAAGTCATAACGACTGAGAATTTTCCAGAATTAATAACATTGAACTTTAGATATCAAAATCCAGGAAGCTCCACAAACATGAAGCAAGATACACACACACACACAGAGAGAGAGACAGAAAGTGGGGGAGGAGAGAGAGAGAGCTAGGCCTATCATATTCAAACTGCAGAAAATCAAAGACAAAGATAAAATTCTGAAAGAAGCCAGAGGAATAAACACCTTACCTACAGAGGAGCAAGGATAAGAATGATATCACACTTCTCTTTAGAAGCAATGCAAGCAAGAAAAGAGTGCACTGAAATTTATAAGTGTTGAAAAGAAAAACTAACAGTCTTGAATTCTCTATCCAGTGAAATTACTCTTCAAAAGTGAAAGAGAAATAAAGACTTTCTCAGACAAAGATTGAGGGAATTTATCACTATCAGACCTGCTTTGTAAGAAATTGTAAAGAACTTTTTTAGAGAGAATTAAATGATATAGGTCAGAAACTTAGGTCTATAAAGAAATAAGAGAATTTATCAAGGAATAAAAAAGGCAAATATATGTAAAATAAAATATTTTATTTTTCTTATTCTAAATTGATCAAATAGAAAACTACTTGTTAGGCCGGGCGCAGTGGCTCACGCCTGTAATCCTAGCACTTTGGGAGGCCGAGGCGGGCAGATCACAAGGTCAGCAGATCGAGACCATCCTGGCTAACACGGTGAAACCCCGTCTCTACTAAAAATACAAAAAAATAGCCAGGCGTGGTGGTGGGCACCTGTAGTCCCAGTTACTCGCAAGGCTGAGGCAGGAGAATGGCATGAACCCGGGAGGTGGAGCTTGCAATGAGCCGAGATCACACCACTGCACTACAGCCTGGGCAACAGAGGGAGACTCTGTCTCAAAAAAACAAAACAAAACAAAACAAAAAACTACTTGTTCAAAGTAATAGCAACACTGTATTGGATGATTACAGTTTATATATAATCTATATTCACTTATCTATAAATGATAAGTGAATAGATAAGTGAATAATAGCATCATGATAAAGGATGGGAAAAGGAATCGAGAATACTGAGTTATAACATGCCTACAATACTCATGAAATAGTATATTGTTATTTGAAAGTGAACTTAGATTAGCTTTAAATGTATATTGCAACTCCAGAATAACCACTAAAATTTTTGAAATATATAATTGATTTGGAGAGACAGAAAGAGAAGGAGGAATGGAGGAGGGAGAGAGAGCAAAAGAGAGAGAAGGAGAGAAAAAATTGAATTATATCAAATGTTTGATTAAAGCCAAAGAAGGCAAAAAAAAAAAAAAAAAAAAAAAAAAAAAAAAAAAAAAAAAGAAAAAAGAGTAGAAACAAAAAGAAAACAGAAAACAAATGCAATGAATAGAATACAGTAGCAAACATGGTAGATATTACAAACATGGTAGATATTAATCCAACTGTCTCAATAATCACTAACTATAAATGAACCATTTAGAAGACACATAAATAAAGCATTTAGAAGACACATACTGACAGAGTAAATAAAATAAGTCCCAACAATTATGCTGTCTATAAGAAGCCCACTTTAAATATCAAAACACAGATCAAAAGTGAAGCTATAAAGATATTCCATGCGCCTGTAATCCCAGCACTTTGGGAGGCCGAGATGGGCGGATCACGAGGTCAGGAGATCGAGACCATCCCTGGCTAACACGGTGAAACCCCGTCTCTACTAAAATACAAAAAACTAGCCGGGCGAGGTGGCGGGCGCCTGTAGTCCCAGCTACTCGGGAGGCTGAGGCAGGAGAATGGCGTCAACCCGGGAGGCGGAGCTTGCAGTGAGCTGAGATCCGGCCACTGCACTCCAGCCTGGGCGACAGAGTGAGACTCCATCTCAAAAAAAAAAAAAGAAAAGAAAAAAAAAGATATACCATGCTATCACTAATCAAAAGAAACCTGGAATAGTCATATTAATTTCAGATTAAGCAGACTTCAGAGCAAGAAAAATTATCAGAGATCAAGAAGAGCATTACATAATGATATAAAAATCAATTTTTCCAAGAAGACTTAACGATCCTTAATATGCCTAACAGTAGAGCATCACAGTATATGAGGCAATAACTGACAGAACTCCAAGGAGAAATGGACAAATCTACTAGCATAGTTGGAGACTTTAACATACTTCTGTCAGTAACTGACAGATCAAGTATGCAGAAAATCAGTAAGGATATGATTGAACTGAACAGCATTATTAATCATCTGTATGTAATTGGCATTTTATAGACTACTTCATCCATAAACAGCAGAATACGTATTTTTCTTCAGCACACATATGCCGTTCATTGAGATAGGCTATATTTTTTGCCATAAAACAGACCTTAACAAATTTAAAAGAATAGGAGTAATACAAAAAGAAGCATTTACTGAACACATTTTTTTTTTTGGAATTAAAAATAATCTTGGAATGATCTCTACCGTCACAAGTTTTTAAAGTTTAGTAGAGGAGCAAAACATATGTATTTATTAAGCATTCATGTAACAAATATTTGTTTAATACCTACTATGTGTTAGTCATTCTTCTAGGTGTTGCTGATATGATAGTGAATAAAAAACAAAGGGCCTTTTTTTTTAAATCACAGAACTTATATGCTAGTAGGAAATAAGGGCAAGTAAACATGCAATAATGTTGTAAGTCCTCTGACAAGTGATAGTAACACAAAACAGAGGTATTTAACTCGAATTTGAGATTAAGAGAAGATTTCCTGAAAGCAGTATTATTAAACTTAATACCAGAAGCATGAATATGAGTTTATTCATCAAAAAGAGAGAAGAGATGCCCAAGAATAATCCTGGCAAAGACATGCTAAGTGGCACATGATTGAAAAATGCTTTGTATTTTTTGAGCATAGAATTGAAAATTGATCAGAAATAAAAATGGAAGCAAGATTTAATTGAATCATGAAAAACTATGTAAATTCTGATAAGAAGATTAAACTTTTCCCTAAGGAAAATGGGAGGCCATTGAAGAGTATGAAACAGAAAAGAAATATGACTGTAATTCTATTCTAAGAAAGTTATGCCAGCTGAGTGTGAAGAATGAACTAAAAAAGTAAGATCAGAAGCAGGGAGGACATAAGCTTTTTTCCTTTGCAAGGATCTATACTAAAGAGAAATGGTGATGGTCTCACCGAGGGAGGTAGCAAAGATAGAAAGGGAGAGATCAGAGATAGGAGTCCCTGAATATACAGTCATGAGGCCACATAATGACATTTTGGTCAATGATAGAGCACATGTACAATGGTAGTCCTATAGGATTATAACTCTATATTTTTACTGTACCGTTCTATGTTTAGATATACAAATACTTACCATTGTGTTACGATTACCTGTAGTATTCAGTACAGTAACAGGCTGTACAGGTTTGTAACCTAAGAGGAATATACTATACCATATGACCTAGGTGTGTATCAGACTATACTATCTAGATTGGTTTAAGTATACTCTGTGATGTTCATACAATGGTGAAATCATTTAACAACACATTTCTCAGGAAGTAGACCCGTTGTTAAACAACACATGATTTATTACTTATGACTTCATGCAGATAATTTCTTGGTTACTAATTTAAACAAGTGGCAACTTATAGAGTACTGGGGAGGAGCAGGTTTGCACAAGATAATAAGGATCTGTTTTTTTTTTTTTTTCTATGTTCAGTTTCATGTGCATGTAGGAAATTCAGAGGTATTGAATGAGCCGTTGAGTAAGACTATTTACTAATGAATAAACCTCAGGAAAGATAAATGAGAGGGAAATAAGTTTAGATTAATCAGACAACAGCAAGTTCTCCCAACATTGTTGACAAGTTATTGAAAACTGAAACTTTAAGCAAAACAATGTGTAACAAAACCCATTTTACCACAAGCAAATTTATATAAACAAAAGTTCCTAAGGTATAATTCTAGTCACAAAAACTTTACCAAACTTCTAAATAAAGACTTGAATTTAATATAAAGTTGCTCTTTCTAATCATGAAAAAATCATGGAGTTGATTTTGTTGGAGTTGGGGGTTGAAGCCTGATTGTGATGGGTTTTTAAATGAATTATAGGGAGAAGAATATCTTGACACAAGAACTGCAGGAAGTGTGTTTCTGAAGGGGAAGACAGATGGAGAGACATAGACTGGTAGCTGAAGGAAGACATGGAATCTGGCGAAGTTTTCTGTTTTATACTTTTATGATGGGAGACACAGAGTATATTTAAACACTAGTTCAAAAGTGCCTGTGGAGGGAAATGGTAAATTTTAGGAATGAGAGGAGATTCCTGAGTAGATGGAAGAGATGATATCCAAATAACATGTAAAGGAATTAAGTCTAAGCAAGATTATTCTCCTTTTGTTTAACTTTTTAACTGAGGATGAAAGTATTTTTTCAGGTTATATATCAGGGATTCTTATGTTTCTATTTTATAAGTTAAATAGGAGAAGTCATTGGTCCAGGACTTTGGTGAAGTCTGAGTATATCACATGAATTTATAGTTTTAGCAATATGTATGCTAATGTAACTCTTCTATAAAATCTAGTCACTTATATGTTGTAATGGACAATGTAAATTCTTGGATTGATCCAGAAGTGTGCTATTGCCAGATTGGTGCAATAAAAAGATATTGCAAGGTAGTTGAGATGATTACCAAGACATTTAAATGCCATGAAAACAATACTGAAAAGGAAATGACAGAAACATGGATAAGGGAGCTTATAGATAGTCAGAAAATTAGTACATAACATCTAACTCACAGGATTATTTGAAATTAAATTAATTCATATTTTTAAAGCATGTAAAATTGTGCCTGATATATAATATATATTCAATGAATGTTATTTTCCACCTGTCAGAGATCTCCAAATTTCTGTGAGTCAGATGTTATTTCCTCCTTGTATATAGATGAGCCAATTGAGGACTCAAAATATATGGTAAGTGGTAGGAATGGGATTTAGAACTTAGGAAATCTGGATACAGAGCCTATGCCATTAACTACTATGCTACATAATCACCTGATCTGCACCATGTAGATAAATAATAAAGGGAAAGAGCTGAAGGGTTAGGGGTTTGCAGTTAGAAAGGAGGATGCAGTTAGAAAGGAGGATACAGTTAGAAAGGAGAATTCATGATTTCAGAAGTAGAGCAGTTCTCAGTGAGTATAAGGTTTAGGGCACAGCCATGAAACTAAATGGTTGAAATGTAATGAAGGTCACTAGGGATAACGAAGTGAAATTTAGAGCGTTGTGAAAGTGAAACAAGGTGTAAGTTTGTAATAGCCATGATGCAGAAATCCACATAGAATCAATTTTGCATGAATAATAATAATAAAAAAACCTATTGAACAATATTGAGGTCCTAGCTAATATTGAGTACATTCAGTTTTGAAGAGGAAGTAATTGAATAAAACTGAAGTGTGTCTCCAGGAATCCTTGGTACTCCAGGGGAGAGAGAAGAAAATACAGTACTGATTTTGTAACTGCCTGAGGGGTTCTTCCTGCCCATGCATAATGAAAAACTACAGCATTGTAGTAGAGAAAGAGTTTAGTAGACACTAGGATGGACACGTCGTGTAGGAGATGAAGTTTATACTCAAATCATCTCCTCAGAAGCTCTTAGGTTAGGGAGTTTTCAAAGGCAGTTTGAGGGATGTGGTCGGGTGGCCAGATAACAGATGCTTGCTGCTGATTGATTGAGTGGAGATAAAATCATAGAGGGTAAAAGCTGTCCTCCTGTGGGCTGAATTGCCTGTGGGTGGGGCCACAGGAGCAGAGTCCAGGTGGAGCCATGGGTATCAGACATGCCAAAAACCTGGAAAGATTTCTCAAAAGGCAAATCTACAATAATAGTGTTATTTGCAAGAGTAGTTGGGGAAGATGCATATCTTATAACCTCCAGAATAATGGCCAATAATCCTTTATGCCTACACCTTAGCAGGACTCAGGCTCCTTTCCTCCACCCAGCTTGATGGCCTCTCATTAACTTTACAGAAGTGGTCAAGTCTAGGGGCAAGGCCTATTATTGTTTAAACTATAGCCTAAATGTCTTCCAAAGTTAATTTGGGGAATAATTAAGGGAAAGGCAAGATAGGGAGGTGGGTTAGCTCAGCCTACTATTGTAATTTTTCTCACTGATAGAAGTTTTGCAGAGGTAGTTTCAGCTTTAATTGGGGTTGGCAATGACAATGTGGTCACTGCAGATTTGTAATGGATTAATAAGGAATTGGAGAGCACTACTGGAGGGAAAGTTGAAATTGTTGATCATGGGTGTGAGCTTGGAAAAGAGGCTACAAAGCTAGCAGAGAGATATGGAACTTGGAAATTAGAGAGCAGTCAATGGAATAGGGGTTAGCATAAAGGCCAACATCAAGCTTATCAGGAATGAGTAGATAAAAAGTATTGGAATGAATAATTGTATTTAAGAATGAAAATTCAGCATATCTTTGTAGATCTGCTTCATGAGATGACAATCCAAATTGTAGCCATGTTTGCTGATAGCTGAAAAATGAAGACAAGTGTCATGGTTTGATAACATCAAGGAAATCTGTGAAAAGAGGATTTTATAAAGATCATTGATGTGGATCCTGAAGTTACAAGAGAAAGGAGTAGTGAATGACCCAAATAATAAAGTCATTAAAGAAGGTGATGATTTATTTTGGAAGGGTAATAACTGAGAGTTGAAATAATGGAATAATCTTGGAGTAAAGACACCTCAAAGTCAAAGGAGTTTAGTACAAGTGTAATGTGAAAATAGCAAGGGGCAATGAGATTAAGAAATGGAAAAAGTGACCTTCTTTTGAAAGGACTGTAAAACTGATATAATTGATGGAATATAAATATTAAAGTAAGAAAGAGAAAGGATTAATTAACAATGTGGGCATTTGCTTAAAATAGAAGTTTAAGGGAGCAAGGTGAAATATGCTATTATAAACCTAAAAGTGAGGAAATTGATAGAGCTGGGAATAAGAAGAGATTAACAGAATAGATATGAGAATTTGAGGTGATTGAGAAATAAACGGAGGGTATTAAACTGAAGTACATATGTGTTTGAGAGGTTGGCAAAGAAAAGAAGGAGCGCCCGAGTTCTGTTAAGTTGAAATGAGCCTGGCATCAGAGTGACACAGGATTTTTCTTGATCACTTTTGCCAGCTGGAGACACCCAGCTGGCAACACCCTTGCCTCTCCTCGACCTGCGGCTTTGGGACTGGCTCAACTCCCCCACCATTTCTGTCACATGGGGTGGCTGCCCTCCATCAGCAGAGAGAAGAGGGCCACGATGTTACAGCCTCCTCTGTACCCGCATTCAGTGGGTTCCAAGCTCTTCTCCCATGTCCAAGAATGAGGATACGCTGCTAACCAAAGACTGAGGGGGCAGAAAATAATTTTGTTGAGTGATGAAACAGCTCTCAGCAGAGAGGGGACACACCAACGTTGGGTGGTTTCTATCTCAGTATGGTTGGGTCCAGGGCATTTATAAGCTCAGAATGGGGAGGGCATGCTAACTGGTTAGTGAGTATTCAAAAAAGGTTAAAACAAAGACACCACTCGAAGGTGGTCATGACAGTGTAAAAAAACCAATTAAGGAAGGGTAGGTATATACAAAATAGGTGAGGGGTAGGAATCAACCAGAGAAAAGCATGCCAAATGGGAAGGCAGATAATCAGTCTGGTCCATAGATTTGACTTGCAGCTTGGCTTTTGGGCTTTAAATTATCCTTTGCTTGGAGGTGGGGTTTTACCGGGGACCCACCCCTGTCTGCCTAGGCACTTGTCTGCCTCCTGCCTCTATCACTCCCCGCTCTGAAGAGGTACATCTAACTACCATTAGGATTAGGATGATGACCAATCTTAACTCTTTCCTGCTTACAGGCCGTGCTGTTTTGGGAAGATGGCAGATTTCTCTTAGAGGCCCATCTAAGGGTCCCCAGGAAAAAGGAGCCATCATCTGAGAATCAAGTTGCATGATCATTTGGAGTCTGATGGCCTGAAGGTAAGGAAAACAAACTGGGGGCCGGGCGCGGTGGCTCACGCCTGTAATCCCAGCACTTTGGGAGGCCGAGGCGGGCGAATCACAAGGTCAGGAGATCGAGACCATGGTGAAACCCCGTCTCTACTAAAAATACAAAATATTAGCTGGACGCGGTGGCGGGTGCCTGTAGTCCCAGCTGCTCAGGAGGCTGAGGCAGGAGAATGGCGTGAACCCGGGAGGCGGAGCTTGCAGTGAGCCGAGATTGCGCCACTGCACTCCAGCCTGGGTGACAGAGCGAGATTCCGTCTCAAAAAACAAACAAACAAACAAACTGGGTTATTAGAAGACATGAATTAAAACAGAACATGGGGCTAAAGACAGTTCAAAAATCCTTAGGCTGCCAACATGCCCAGGTAACTAATGGCTATAGTTATGCATGCTAAGATTTGGGTGCTTGGTGCTTGCCTTTGGTAGGCTCCCTTGTTCTTATTTTCTGAAACAGAAACCTCCAGGTTATGGGCACCCCATTTACCTAATCATCTGGCAGGATTTGCAGGATAATTGCCCAAAATTACAATATTGATCCAGATTTTTACATTATCCATCCGTTTTGTTTCTACTGAGCTGCAGCCAGAGATCACTGATTGGGTCACAGAAATAAGCAGAGTTAGTCTGAAATGTAGACAAATACTTAAAAACAACTAATGAGACTAGAATTTAATGACAAGTGTATGATACATTTTGAAACATATTTTTTCTCTCTCCAGTCCTCATTTTTGTTAAAAACAAATCATAATAGGACCGAGTTGTTTGCAAAATAAACTTTAGTCTTATACTTTGCCTGATTATTTGCATAAAGTGCAGCAAGAATAATTATTTTCACAAAGGTTTTTTAAATTGGCTCTGATGGAACTCTGTTCCACAACGAACATAGTTCGTTGAGATAAGGCCTTTTAAAGCCAAGCCCAGACATGGGTTTGTACCCTCAAATATGTATGAGTTGAGTAAATTCCTCTCTAGTTGAGGTACCAAGATAAGTTGGAGCTCGTGAGCCTGTTAGAAAGTGACATTCCTCCTGCACCACAGGTTAGGAACCCTGTACAGGGAGTATGTAGACAAGGTATGAGGCCAGTTTTCCCACGGGGCTTTTATTGGCTATGCAAGTCAAGCTTGATTCCTTAAAGGGAAGCATACCCTTCCAGTCAAAGCCTTGGTAAAACAACCAGTTTCTCCCATTGTGTCCTGTTGCAGAAGAAAATGGATTCTTATTGTATTTATGCAAAAAACAACAACAAAAAAAACTATATTGCCATAAGTTAAAATACTTAAAACAGCTTCCAAATTTTGGAGAAACCAGGCAGAGAGAAACAAATGTGCTCCAAATTTTGTTAACAGGTGTATAACTTACTCAATTGTTAAAAGCTGTAAATAGCTCAAAACAAAAGTTCCTGACTTGGAAAAACAAAGCATTGGGAACATTTTAAGCAAAAACTTAAAAAAGATTACTTCAGTTAATTCATTCAGTCCATTCAGTTAACTCTAGTCCTGCTTGATATTCATGAACATTTCAGCTCTTTATGAGTCCTGAAAGTTTATTTTATTCCAGGTTTTACTCCAAAGTTATCAGAAACCTGCATTTAAGAGCACTTGGCAAAGTTCTATAGCTTCTTATTAACCATAATTTGAAAAATATTAAAACAAGACAATTTCTGTGAATGACAAAATGTTCAGCATAGTTATAGTCAAAAAACACAATTGACAAATCTGGTTATTTCTATGCTTTGTAGTAATTTAACATAATAACCCAAATTATGATTAATAGCATATACTCAGACATTAGAATTTTGTAAATCCCATACAATTTTGGAACATATATAACCATAAGAAGGTTGAACATTATTTTTATTTTGGCAATCCCATGTAACTAAGCATGTCAAATAATCCTGTTTAAGTTTGTTTTGGATGCTTTAGGGGCCCTCTGTAGCACCCAGAAGTTAGGGGACAGAAATGACATTTTTGAAGCTGAAATTTGATTTTAGGAAATCTATCAAATATGTTAAAGGTTTAAAAGACTTTGATGTTATTAAATAGAAATCTGGATTACCATAATTTATTTGGCCAAAATTATGATTTAAAATTTTTTAAAAGGCAAAACCTTTCCTCATTAAGAGGGAAGACTTAGCTTTCCAATTTATCTCTTGTATTTGCCTTCTCTCTCTCTCTTTTTTGGGGGGGAGGGGTAGTTTATTTGCAAGGCAAACGAGAATCTTTCATTATCCTTTAATGTTACATACAAATTTTGTTCAAGAGAAAGCCAGATTTCACCCTTACATTAGTTTACTATTAACATCAACCCCCATTTTTTAAATGAAACCTTATACACAAATGTATCTAGTTTTAGTCAGTTTGACCATGATGTGAGATTCTTATAAACCTTTCATAACCCTTTACAATTTTTTGTTAAAGAGTAGATCAGTGCCTTAAGAAAACTTTGTGCTTTTATTCCAATGCTCAATTTATGGAAAAACCAAATAATATCCTTTTGAATTTAGTCAATATGTTCACACACAGAATTTCTTTTACAAGATTATTATTGTTTTTGAGATAGAGTCTTGCTCTGTCACCTAGGCTGGAGTGCAATGGCGCAACCTTGGCTCACTGCAACCTCGACCTCCCAGGTTCAAGCAGTTCTCCTGCCTCAGCCTCCCAAGTAGCTGGGACTACAGGCATGCGACACCACGCCTTGCTAATTTTTATGTTTTTTTAGTAGAGACAGGGTTTCACCATGTTGGCCAGACTGGTCTCAAAATCCTCACCTCAGGTGATCCACCTGCCTTGGCCTCTCAAAGTGCTGGGATTAGAGGCATGAGCCACAGTGCCTGGCCAAGATTAATTTTTATAATCCTTCCAAAACTGTTTAAACCTTTAGTTTTATCTTATCTCATTTAAAATAATCCTTTAATTCTCTAAACTAGGCAAAAATTTACATTCCCATGCCTTCCTATAATCTTTTACTAAAAACATATTTTACGTTCCTTACACACCTTGCATGTAAATCTTTTTTCAGTAGTCTCAATTACATGTTATAATGGTAACTCTTAGCAATTTTTTATTTTGATGTAAAATCTGCTAAGTTATTTTAATTATGTACTAGGTGCAGATAAGGTCTGACTCTTTCGAGCATAGTTAGGGGTATGGTTAACTCCGTATGTCCCGAGGCCTTACCAAACTGTAAAGCAGGCAAGTCAAACTATTTTCAAAAGCCAAAGAAGCAGTTTATGACCTTCAACCATATAGAAAACCCTCCAGCCTGGGCGACAGAGTAAGACTCTGTCTCAGAAAAGAAAAAAAAAAAAAAAAAAAAAAAAAAAAAAAGAAAACCCAGTATCTGACCTGTATAATTTAGACCTCATGTTTATACTTTGATGACATTTTTAATTTACCAGAAAAGTCACATGAACTAAAAGTCATTATAGCTTCTACTTTTATTTTAAAAATATTTGATCTAAGTTCTTATTTTTCTTTAAGCCAATTAACTAGAGCTCTTTTTTTATATAAACATCACACACATAACACATAGATAACTACACAGACAGACAGAAAAATATCTAGTAGTTGTAAGATTTTTCATTTGACAATATCCTAATTGGATCATTGGCCTCAGGGCAGAGCCCTTCCAAAAACAGGGCTAGGAAATTATGCACTTTAACAGAACCTTAATTTTGAGAGGGGTCTACCCGCTTTTAATTATTGGGGTTCCATAAGGAAAAAAGAATTTTTTTTTTTTTCCAAAACAGGGCCTGTGGTATCTTCACTGTTTTTTGCAAGCAGTCCCAGGCTATCATAAATCATCTTAGGGCCTCTGGTGTGCAGTAAGAGTGGCAAGACAAAATGGAAAAAAATAATTCAATTGAGAAGAAAAAAAATCCTCTTTCCAGAAAAACAAGATCCAAGAAGACAAAAACAAAGGACTTTAAAATACATCTATAGCTTGAATATCAACTTTTCATGAAGCTGACTTTTAACCATAGTGCTCTTTTAAAAAATCTTCCTAAATTTCTTAGTACCTCACTTTAGCCATGGCAAATGGTCAGTATTTCTCACTTTTAAACTTTACCAAAATTAACCTCACAGGTGAAACCAACAAACCTCAACTAAGGTTATAACTTAACCACGACTATACAAGGTATTTTCCAATAGGTGGTAAGCAGTTTTTACAAAATCTAGAATCTTTAAATGTAGCCTAGAGAAAGGAAGATTTAAGAAGAGAAGCTAGAAGTTGCTCTTGGAGGGGAAGAGAAAGAGCAAATGGGAAAAGTCATACAGATATTAACCAGAAAGTATTCATTCCCTAAGCCAAAATGGAACCTGGGCCACCATTGTAAAATGGCTGAGACAAAAAAAATAAGTACTGCCATATGGTTACAAGGTCAAACTCACAAGGACATAAACAAGATGGAGACCTCATCCAGGTTTTTTTGTTTGTTTTTTTCAGAGACCTGTAGCAAAGTTTGTAGCTAACCAGTTTTCTGGGCTGGTTTGAACAGCAGGTTTATGGGGGTCCTAAGCCCATGTTCTATTCTAAGGTATTCCCTCCCTATGACAGAACCATACAGAAAGACACACAAAGCACAACAGATTAAGATACAGCTTAAGACTAGCCTCATAAATACATTTTTCCATTAATCAAAACTTTGAAGAGGATATAAATAGTGATTTTTTTTTGTCATTCATTCAATTGGTTTTCACAGAGAGAGAGAAGGAGGGAGGGAGGAAGTGGGGGTGGGGAGAGAGAGAGAGAGAGAGAGACCGGAAGTATGACTGGTAAAACTTCACCTTTTTTCCAGCAAGTCAGGCTTCTGGGTTCCCTTCCCCAGGCTATGGAGCCCTATCTACCCTGAAGTCCTGTGAAGCGGGAGCAGACAAAGAGGTTATTTGCATACTGTAAAAGTTGTCTTTCCTCAAGAGATTGCTCAGTTTGAATTGTAATTTCTTCCCCAGTTCATTTTTTTAAAATAAGCCAAGCAGTTTAAGGCTTGGGGAAATTAAACTTTTCCCTGTTTGGAGAATGCACCTGAGGGGAGTGTCCTGTGGTATAGAGAGTAGATAAAGATGATTGGTTACCCATGCGGAAAGAGGAAAAAGGCATCCCTTAGTTCCTTTCTCTTCCCAGCAGATACCTGGGGCATGTGAGAGAGAAAAAGAAAAGGTGAACCCTTTCTTCCATCTTTTTATCCCAAGCCCCTGTGACCTTGGTAGGTGCTACCCATGGGTGCCAGTGTTGCTTTCACCCATGCAGTAAGGAGGGTCAGAAGGTAGGAATACCCACACTTACCTATGCACTGACCTATCCTCCCTACTGTCAGTGACCTTTGAGTTCCCTAGACCTCATCTATGCCTTGGATACTAACATGAACTCTATCTATGAAATGGGGGTGGCAGGGAGGTGGCTAATCAGCAGGAATTAGTGATGATCACTTGCACTGTGCCCCTTGACTTCCATTGTTGCCTGTCTTTGGATCCCTGAGACCTAGTTTTCCTTTCTAGGGTTTCAACCCAAAGCTTGGAATTGAGTTTGGGACAAAAGGTGCCTCAGGAGAGTGCATAAACTCATTAAGTTCCAGGTGGCCCTCATCAAACTGCAGTCAGTGACCAGTGGTGCCCCCTGCTGAGGTCCAGCTGACACTTTCTCCCTATCATAAGCAGAATGCTAAGGTGAAGCTGTGGAACCAGGTCCTCTTAAAACAAGGGAAAGAAAGGGAGTCCTGAGAATTGGGGACCTCACATAGAAAAGCTCCCTGTATTTGCAGGACTATGTGAACTCCTGACATGGTAGAGAAAGGGGGAAAAAAACAGCTTAAGTGGTACAGGGAGGGGAAGGTGTCTGGTGTCTTTCTCTATGCAAATGGGTTTCTTCAACAGAAAAAAAAAACCAAAACTCTTAATCACTGCATCCTCTTTGCCTCTAAGAACAGACAGAAACCACATTGTTGTAAATTGCATAGCTGATGGCTGGGCCAAATGCTCATTCTACCCAGTAATACCTCTGTAGTTAGCAACAACACCCTTAATATTGTATATGAAGAAGAGATAGGTGTCATGAAAGAGAGAAGGAAAATGTGAGAGGAAAGACTGGATTGGAGGCCAGGTGGGGTACCTCACATCTGTAATCCAAGCTCCTTGGGAGGCTGAGGCAGGACAATCACTTGAACTTGGGAGGTAGAGACTACAGTGAGCCAAGATTGTGCCACTGCACTCCAGCTTGAGCAACAGAATGAGACCTTGTCAACAACAAAAGAAAGAGAAAGAAAAGAAAGAAGAAAGAAAGAGAGAAAGGGAGAAAAAGAGAGAAAGAGGGAGAAAGAAAAAGAGAAAGAAAGAGAAATAAAGGAAAGAAAGAAAGAAGAAGAAAAAGACTGCATTGGAACAAGATCAACATTCCCAATCCCTGAGAGTGAATGGGGGGCATGTGGCAGCCTCCTCTGCAGCCACGCCATTCGTTCTTAATTGGCTAACAGAGACTCAATGTTCCATCTGTTCTGAGAAAATGTCTGAGGAGGTCTCAGAAACAAAAGTAAAAGAAGTTTGAGGTTTACATTTACTCATCCTTCCTCAGATCCCAGACGAGCCCCCAGAAAATGCCACAGAATTTTTCTCAATTACTTGCCAGCTGGAGACACCCAGCTGGCAATGCCCTTGCCCTGCCTTGGCCTGCAGCTTCAGGACTGGCTTGGCTTTACAGCCACTTCTGTCGCATGGAGCAGCTGCTGTCTGCCAGTGGAGGGAAGATGGCCATGATGTTACAGCCTTCTCTGTACCCATGTTCAGTGGGTCCTGAGCTCTTGTCCTGCATCCAAGAGGAATGAGAATAGGCTGACAACCAGAGTGAGGAGGGCAGAGAATAATTTTATTGAGTGGCAAAACAGCTTTCAGCAGAAAGGGGATGTGAGGGTGGCCCCCCATGAGTCAGGTGATTTCTCTGTCACCGTGGCTGGGTCCAGCGCTTTTATAGGCACAGAATGGCGAGTGCATGGCGATTGATTTGTGAGTATGCAAAAAAAGGTTAAAACAAAGCACCAAAGATGCATACAATAGTGTAAAAAACCAAATACAGAAAGGAAGGTATATGTAAAATAGGTGAAGGGTGGGAATCAATCAAAGGAAAGCACACCAAACGGGAAGATAGATTCTCAATCTGGTCCATGGATTTGACATGTAGTTTGGCATTCAGGCTTTAAACTGTCTTTGGCTTGGAGGTAGAGTTTCACCAGGGACCCACACAAATCTGACTAGACATTTGTCTGCCTCCTGCCTTTATCAAGAGCATTATTCTTGAATTTTAAGAAATGTTTCTAGTTAAATTTGTGTGAGAACATTACCAGAATATCCTGACAATCATATGAAAATTGCTCTACATTGATAATAATATGCTTAAATAATTACAAAACATTCATGATACTTTATAATGCAAAGCCAAGTGAAAGTTATGTTTACAAAAAAAAAAAAAAACCAACAGAATCTATCACAGATTTATAAAAAACCAACGAATGCAGGGTAAGAAAATCACACAAATAAATTGAATCATTTCAATATAATAACTGCTGATTTTAACAGACTTGAATCTGAATCTTGAACAAATATTTAAGTGTCTGCTATTTATTTTGTGTAAATACACAAAGTCTGAACAAGGTACTTTAAAATGTCAAGTCAATGAACTGACAATTTTACCAAGTTTTATCATTAGAGAGTACAATGGTCCAATGGCCATAGTGACACTTATGGAAAACATGGAAACCCAACCTAAAAATTAAAGTCTGTTTGATAAAAATATTGAATAGTATAATACTATCTATCTTAAAGATCTTATGATGTCTTTAGCATATTTATTCCAGTTAACATGGGATAGTTTGGGTAATTGTGAGCTAACTACTAAACAAATGTAAGCATATCAGATTTTGGAATTAACATTAAGTTTCATTTTGGTCCAGACAATTGGATCTCACCCAGACTATTAATGTTTTCACATGTTAACTATGGAATTAAAAATAATTTCTGTATGAAAAAGACACTAATGTATACCTC
Source organism: Rhinopithecus bieti (assembly GCF_001698545.2). NCBI lineage: Eukaryota > Metazoa > Chordata > Mammalia > Primates > Cercopithecidae > Rhinopithecus > Rhinopithecus bieti. The sequence goes on along the minus strand of NW_016809277.1, from coordinate 810,926 downwards.
ATCATCAAATTGTACTGTGATAGACCTACCTTCCACTTCAAAGAGTAAAGACTATGTAGTGTGAAATGTCTTACAACTTAGATGTTTAAAATTTCCATGCTTTCCCATTGCTTTTATGGGCATTGGCTTATTTTCTGCAGACCATTGGTGACTGTAGGTATCTAATTTACTAAAATCTAATTTTGAAAAAGTTTTCCAGATTAAAATTTACAACTAAACTGTCTCTCTAGTTAAAACTATCCTGACAGAATTTTCTTTTTAGCCTTTGGTTTAATAGTGTTTTGAAAGTATTCAACTTTAAGGAAAAAAAGCAAAACTTCATATAAATAAACATAATAATGTATAAATTATTAAAAATTACTTGTGGGGTTTTGGTGTTTGCACTATTTTTTAAGTACTAGAGATATTTTACTGAGCAGCATAAAAATTATGATTCAATTAATAAAACAATATTGCATAAGAAAAAATAATATTTCAAACAATATTTTGTTTATTATGTCTGGCTAGGAACCTATGTTCAAATAAATTATATTGACAGGAAAACAATTTTTTTATTTTCTAATTTTCTGGAGCATTTTAAAGGATAAGGCATTAAATTTTATAGATATCACATTAATGTATTTTCAATATTTGAATTCAACAATGAGTCCTAGTACTTTTGAGCTGCTGGTGACATACATTTCATGGTGGAAGTTTTTATGAACTCTATTTCGCTTGTGTGATTATCTGGAAGACTATATAACACAATATATCTAATATATATGTATATTTCACAGATCTTTTTTTAACTAACATGTTTTTGATAATTCTATATTTGTTTTCCTTTCTAACAGCTTTAACTCTTCTATGACTATAATTACAATGTGTCTTTAACATTATTTTGATTAAGGTTGAGATTTGGAGCATTTCCTTAAATTCTTTCCCACGTTACCCATCTGTTCAACCAAAAGCACGTTTTCCATAATTATAAAGAATATCCCCAAATAATCTCATTTATTCTCCTGGCACTGTCTTCAACTACTGCTGGATTTGGAGGAAGCCATGAAATTGGTGAAACTAAATCCGTGGCTGACATTTCCTTTTAATCTTATAACAGCCTTTGATACTTTCCATCATCATTTTTGTCTTGAAGCATTCTTTCACATGTATAATATTGGACACCTGGTTTTCTTTCAAACTCCCTGGTAGATCTCTTTCACTACCTTAAATGTCAGTTCTTCAGAGTATGTGTATACTCTTTAAATGTACTTGTCTACTTCCATTGCTTTAGAAGTGAACACTTTTTGGATAATCTCTGATACTCCAATGACTCCCTTTCTCTGATGATAGTAGCCCTCAAATTCGAAGTGATCCACATTTTTTTAAGTCTTATCTGTATAACATGAATCTTGTTCTTCAGCTATAAGGATCCCTCATCTCAAGATGAGCCAGTAGGAAAAAAAAAAAAAGAATCAAGATGAGCCAGTAACAGTCTCTTTTAGGGAATAAAAAATTTGAACCAAAGGGCTTTAAACTTAACCTTTTGTTTGGCTGACCTACATCATAAAGTCAGGTAACACGAGCCACCATTTTCTACTATGCAAATAGGAGAGTAAACAAAACTATTCTGTGTATGGAAAAAATAATTAGTAAGATAAGCAAGCAGAAGAAAAAACAGAGAATATTGCTTGGCTCCCATTAGTACTATTACCTGGTTCCAGAACTTTCTAAGACAGAGAGCTGTTATCAGAAAAAAATTGTGAAACAAAACCTACCACTAAATATTAGCTGATATAATGCCAACTATATAATGATTTGTAAAATATGGAGCTCTGTGTCTTGCGACAAAGGCAACATCTAAGTCATAGAGACGGGAGAATATTTACTGACCCCTTATCTGAACAAAGCGGAAGGGAAGGACAAGCAGTAATGCTCAGGAAACCAATCAGACATATGAATATGGCTTAGAGAGGACTATAGTTCCAAGAAGAAGCCATGATACTGAGACATTTACTTCTCTTCCACAGTAGTCCCTGCAAGTGGTTTTCCAGTAGCAATAAGCTGCTTATTTCCAGCCTATTCTGGTCAGAAGAGGTGCCACATGGGAAGAAGATACTATCCCTGCAGGCCACAGCTCCCACCTTACACCAATTGCCTGTAAATAACATGATATTTCATCTTTAAGGTCAAACTTTTGAGTAGATGAATTATAAAACCTTATTCAACCCTGGATTTTATATATTTAAAGACTGGTTTTCCAGAGAAGTGGGACATTATAGGGCAATGTTTAATGGATAACATTGGAAATGCCATGATGTCCTCATTCCTATTTAGTGGAGGACTCATTTTCTTTCCACACAGTTCCCAGTCAAGAAATAGGCTCTTGCTGCTAAAAGGAGGCTTAAATTCTTCTTTTATTGTCCCAGCATGGAACACAAATGGTCCTGAGGAGCTTACTGGGAACCAGAGACTACTTAGACTACAGAGTGGAGCTACCGCAAGTGCCCTTGCAAAATTAAGTAAACAACCAGAATTTTCCGAAGAAAGTTGAGTTAAAGAAGGATTGCCTGTATATTAATTGATACAGATTGTATTTAAAGTAATATTTGACAATCAGCAGAAACCGAGAAAAATCTATAACTGGTTTTTAAAAAAGACACAAAAAAGCAAAAAATTGAAGCTATGGGTAAAGTATGATAGATAACCCAAAGGCTATTTGCAGAATTCAATAGGTGACTAATCCAGGAAGAGCTGGTTTGAACCTCTTGCATTTTTATGCTTTTATCAGGGCATTCAAAAAAGTGGGCCAATTATATTGACAAATATATATTTTCCCTTTTCATAATATCTAAGATAATTTCTCTTAAGTACCTGTAGCGAATATCCTATTTCTGACCACTCTGGTCAGGATTTGGGTGTCTATATGGGATAAAACCAGATGTGCAGGATATTTACAAAATTCCAACTTATCAAAGCGTTATTCTGACTGGATAAATGTACATGCTTCAATATAACATCAGAACATCCCAGAACTAGACAAAACATACATTTCTTCACTTGCAGGCAAAAATTCAGAATTCCTTAAATAGTCATACAATTTTCTAGTTTATTCTCAGAGAAAAAAGCTACATGTAAGCCCTGCTTGAAAAAACATGTTGACTCAAATGTGTTCACATGTATATATAATTAGTCAAACTCCATTATGTGTAACCAGCTTATATTACTATCATCCTTTCCTGTTTGAGAACGAGATGAAGATTTTCTTAAAATCTTGTTTTAAGGAAGAGGATTATGGCAACTGAAAAAATGGTAGTAGAAGTGTCAGAAAAACTGGAGATATTAAGAAAAACATATGTAAATTGTGGTTAGTTCATGTCTAACCTGGAGACATGAAAAGCTGGAGATATTAAGAAAAACATATGTAAATTGTGGTTAGTTCATGTCTATCTTATAATAACAAGATAAGACACAGGAGTCAGAAGAGCACTAGGGGCTTAAAGTGGAAAGAATAATGCTGCCAAGATGGAGCAAATAGGAGAGGCTGGTTGCAGTGCAAAAGGACTGGCTATAGCTGGGAAGTTTACCATGCTAAACATGGCAGACTGAACACAATTGTTTACCTGTGCTCCCTCTGAAAACCACTAAAAGTAATAAAAGGTATAACCCTATAAGCACAGAGAGAACAAGACACAGCAGAAAAAATAATATCAAAAATTTGGGAAGACGAAAAATGGTTAGGAAGTTGGAATTGACTTAGTAAAGCCAAACTTATGTTTAGTGGAGGACATAAAGTCAAACATAAGTCCCTAGAAGAGGATAGAAGAAGCCAACAAGAAGTAAACCCATCCACACTGCTAGATTCCCTGATTTAAGGAGATGGATTTTAACATACACACTTGCACATGCACACACACAAACACAATGATAAGGATGTGAGGTAATGGATGTGTTAATTAGCTTGATTTAATTACTCTGCAAGGTAAGCATATATTGAAACACCCATTGTACTTCATAAACACATATAATTATTACTTGTCTATAAAATTTTTTAAAATTTTAAAATAAAAAGAGAGAGATAGCACTGAATGATTCTCATATAATTTTAGATGACAAGTTTATGGGTAATTTTTCCAGAATCTCTTTAACGACCAATAATTACTTTCCTTTAGAAAAAAAAATTTCCAAAACAAGATTTCAAATGTGGGGCAGTTCTAGATAATAGCAAAATCCAGGGAGGAGTATTTTGAGTGAACTGTGGAATAGAGACAAAGTCCCTTAAACTTAAATACATCAGAGAATGTTGAGCCTAGCTAAAGCACATTTTAATCATGTGCATTGAAATTAATCAAGATGATGGTGGAGCTTCAAGCTTGTGAGAAAGTAAACCTAGGAGATGAAGGGTAGGAAAGAGTTTGAGATTTGCAGAGTGCAGTGAGCTTTGGAAAGCACAAATCTGTGAGAGACTACTTATATTATTTCTGAGGCTCTCTGCATTTTGGATAATAAAATCATCACTATTCAACAAAAGAAGCAACTGACATTCCTAAACCATGTGGAGACATAGCTTGAAAAGTTATGTCTCCTTGGTATTTTCGGCAATTCCTGAATGAGACTCCCACTCAGGCTGCAATCATGCACCTACCAAAATTTTCAGCATTCACATAAGCTAAGAGCCAGAAATACAATGTAAAATTTCCTGTGTGCACCTCAGACATGCTCCTGCACTTGTCTTTCCAGGGGAAGTATTCTGATATCATCATTTCATTCCTGTGTTTCATCACATTGGCTTCTCCACATCAGGAAAAATGAAAGTGGACAGGAAGGTGAAACAATTTTTCTTGACTTCAAATCAATTGCTGAGTAGGCCAAATGAGTCATGTGCATCTGCACAATGAGATGTAAGACTCCCAGTTTAAAAGAAATGTGTTTTCACTTGTTAAGTATTTTCACTTCATCTTTCATCACCTCCCAATAATTCAGGAAGAAACACAGACCTCCTTAACCTGAGTTTTAGGGAATTTATGACTTGGCCCCACCTTAATTTGCTGAACTTTTTCATGTTCTTACTCTTCACAAACACTTTCACAACTTCCCACTTCACCAGGGGCACCTCCTTATTGGACCTATCTTGACTTGCCCAACTTTTATTTATGAGCTTTTTGAATAAGACATCTTTGATATGTGTAATTAATGTTTTAATATAGTTCAGTTAACATGAATACATTGAAAAGTGCTGTTTTTAGCACCATGGTAGGCATTGAGAGGACTATTAGAATTTTGATAATTTAGATAATGATAAACAAGGCAATAGAGAAGCAAGAGAAATAGAAAACGTATTTAGCAGCAAAATGAATGTAATTCTGCTCATTTTATTAGGGATTAATTAAAATGTTTGCTTTCTATGAAAGCTATTACATAAATAGGATGTAGAAACAAATTATACTACATGCACATTTGATAAATTTTGTCATCTTGATCTATTTTTATTCATACAAATGTACCTGTATTTACATGTGTGAGATGTATATGTGTTAGGATAATTCTAATTGAATTAGGAGAAGTGTCATTTGGGATTCCAGTTTAAAAAGTGGCTTTCTAATACAAATCTTCTGTTTTCTGTTTTGTTCTCTGTAAGTTAGCAAGTTTATGATTCTGTCATCTATATTTCCTCATCAATTGAACATGTCAATATTTTGAACTTGTTTTAGTCCTATGGGGCCACTAGCAGGGTATCCATAAAATGCTAAAACTTTCATGAGCTTAATTATACTTTGCCTTCTCTCTGTGACCCTTTTGCTTTGTTTTATATCTTGTCTCATTTCCCTTGTTGTATAACAGCAAGACATCTGTTAATAAAACCTTAACAAAATACTTAATAAATAACTTATACTTGAGCCCCGAGGAAGTGCTAAAAATGATTAAAACACCTCGAAGGGATGATAAGAAAAGGTAAATAAAATATATATAGCATAAGAAAGCAAAGGGGCAATTCTATATAAGGAAGAATTAAAGGACATGAGTTAGTGATGGCATGCAGAGCAGAAATGAGTTGAGGAGGATCTGGAAGTGAGTATTAACAATTCTGTTTCTACTGCTGGCTTAAGCAATGAAGTGATGTCATTTAAGGATCACTTGAAAACTGAACTGCGTGATCTTTTCCTGGGAACCCCCACTTTTTTTTTTTTTGGCTGACTGGGTGAGTCGGGAATATGCAGGTATACTTTTCACAGCTATTCAAAGCTGTATTACTCAGCTAAGTTTTCCAACACATATATTATATATATATATATATATGTTTTCCAACATATATATATATAGATAGATAGATTGATACACACACACACACACATTTTTTTTTAAATTTCACTTGTTAGGTCAGAATTGTTTCTGTGACTAGTAATTTGCTGCAGTCACCAGACATTACGTCATTGTTCTGCCACTGTGCATAATGTGTATCAGTAGCTCAAAATATTTCATAAGGGCTTGATACTGTTAAAAGAGGCCTATCTGAAACACTTAGAATATTCTCATAGGGCTAAAAGATAAGAAGGAAGCATCCTGTTAATAATTCCTTGAAGTTACTCTTCAGTTATTTCCAGTTTTAACAGAATCAGGAATTCAAATACTAGTTCCCACATTACATTCACCCACTTGTTTATCCTCTATTTCCTTCTGTTTTAAACATTCCATGGGCTCATCACATTCCCACATTTATTGTAGTTTGTTTTCTTTCATTACAGGAAATGGTTCTGTGTTCTTTATGGGGGAGATGTAAATTTTCTGAATTTTTGTTTTGAAATAATTATAGGCTTACCATATAGGTGTAGCACAATATTAAAACAAGGAATTTGATATTGGTACCTCACTGTTAACTAGGCTCTAGACCTTTTTCAGTTTTCACTATTTTTTAAGTCTATAATCATTGTATGGATTTGTGTACATGCAATTTTATCGCACATATAGATTCATGTGAGCAACACAACAAAGATTTTTTAAAAACCTCATCCACCACCACTACAAAAGAACTCCCTTGTGCTATTTCCTTGCAACTGTAGCCATCTCCCATCCCCTAAGTTCCTGTCCCCTAGCAACAACTAATGTGTTTTCCATGTCTACAGATTTGGCTAAGGATGTTGAGCATCATTTTATGTGGTTACTTGCCATCTCTATTTACCCTTTGAGGAAATATCTGTTCATGTAATTTGCCCATGAGATTGGATTGTTGTTTTTTCACTGTTATGTTTTGAGAGTTCTTTATATGGTCTAGGTATATAAAAATATTTTTTATATGTGGCTTGCAGATATTCTTCTTAGAGCTATAATTTGTATTTTCATCCTTTTAACAGTCTTTAACAGTACACATTTTTTCATTTTGATGAATTCCAACTTATGGATTATTTCCTTTTATGGATCATTTACTTATTTCATATCTAAGAACTCTTCACCTAATTCTTGATCCCAAAGATGCTCTCCCATGATTTCATCTAAAAGTTTTATATTTTACACTTATGTTCATAAACTATTTGGAATTAATTTTTATATTATAGTTTCTTATTACCTGTGGATGTCCAATTGTTCCTGCACTATTTTTTGAAAAGAATATACTTCCCCCATTGATTTGTGACCGAATCTTCATCAAAATAGCAAAAGTTGGCCAGGCACAGTGGTATGTGCCTGTGGTCCCAGCAACTCAGGAGGGTGAGTTGGGAGGATTGCTTGAGCCTGGGAGGCGGTTGCTGCAGTGAGCTGGGATCGTGCCACAGCACTCCAGCCTGGGTGACAGAGTGAGACCCTGTTTCAAAAAAAAAAAAAAAGAAATTCAAAATTGTTTTCTATTTTACTTTTGAAGTTTTGTTATTAGGTCTATACATGTTTAGAAGTTTTACGGCTTCCTGAGAAACTCACCCATTTGACATTATGGAATTTTTCCTATCCTTGGTAATTGTCCTCATTTCAAAGTCCTGTTTGTCTGATATTGATACAGCCATACCAGCTGACTTAATGCTTACTGTTTACATGGTATGCCTTTTTCATCTTTTTGCTTTTCATAGCTGTATTTTTATGCTTGAAGTATATGTAGTGTAGAAAGCATACAGTTGACTGTTGATATTTTTTATCCAGTCTGTCAATCTTCTCATTTTAATAGGTGTGTTTAATCCATTTATATTTAATATGTGTACTAATATGTTTGAGTTTACCATCTTGCTATTTATTTTATGTAGCTTTCATTTGCATTGTGTTGCTTTTTTCTTATTTACATACCATTTTAGTTTTTCTAGTGACATTTTAGCTAAACTTTTTTTGTATATGTTTTTATTTGCTTATGGATTGCAATATCTATATTATCTTACTGCACTGTACTTAGAATTAATATTACAAGACTAAAGAAACTTATATTACATTACATAATAATGTTATAAAATTACATAATGTAATTTTAATTATATACTATAATTAAAATTACATAATGTAATTTTAATTATATACTGTAATTAAAATTACAGTAAAGTCCCCTATTTTCATGCTCTTTTATTTATTTTACCTTCTCACATATAAATCCCAGAGTGTAATGCCGTATTTTATTTAAATAATAGTTCATCTTTGAAAAACAGTTACCTTTTACTTAGACTAAGCTCCAGGTGAGTGCAGTTGAGAGGTAGAGCCTGTCTTCTTCCACTCAGCCCCCATTTGAGGGATGGAAGCATAACATGAGCACAACATTCTGAAAATATTTGGGCTCCGATTACTTTGCTTCAGCTCATAAAGCAGTGTTTCCACACCAGGAGAGGCAAACCAAGAGAATATCAGGCTACTTCCCTTCAAACACATACCATTCAGCTCCTAGAATGGAAGTGTCACTCAGAGAGAGGGTGCCATTGTCTTCATCCTTAGTCTTAGATACCTGCCTCAGAAATTTTCCTGGGTGGAGAATCAGGTCATAAAACAGACATAATCTTGTACCAAAGAAATTGACTTGACTCGCAACAGAGCCTGGAGACATTCGAGCCTAAAGTGAGAACAGTGGAAGTTGTAGTGAAAGGCAATAGGGAAGCAATTAAAGATACATGCTAAACTATAGATTGATCAGTTTTTAGGAGAGAACCAGGGAATAAAACAGCTTCATCACTTAATTCCCCTTTTAAGTTGTTGTAGTCATAATTACATATTTATACACTGTTTGCCTATTAACACAGATTATAATTATTGTTTTATACACTTCTTTTAAATCATGTAGAATATAAAAAGCGGTATTACAAACAAAAAAATATTAGTACTGACTTTTATATTTATCTACATGGTTACCCTTTCCAACATTCTTTATTTCTTCATATGGCTTTGAGATATTGTCTCATGTCTTTTTATTTCAACCTGAATCTTTAGCATTTCTTGTAGGGCAGGTCTACAAAAAAAGAACTTCCTCAGCTTTTATTTATCTAGGGATGTTTATATTTCTTCTTCATTTTTGAAGAATAATTTTGCCAGAGACAGAATTCTTGCTTTATGGGTTGTTCTTTTCCTTTCAGAAATTTAAATATGTCATTCCATTGCCTTTTAACCTCCACAGTTTCTGATGAGAAATATATAGGCTTTAGTTTTATTGAGAATCTCTTGTACATGATGAGTTGCTTCTCTATTGCGTCTTCAAGATTCTCTCTTTGTCTTTTATTTGATTAAATGTCTGAGTGTTTATCTCTTTGCATTTTTTCTACTTTGCATTTGTTGAGTTTTTTGTGTGTGTAGATTATGTCTTTCATCAAATGTGGGAAGTTTTCAGCCATTATTTCTTCAACTATTCTTTCTACCCTTTTTTTCATTCTCTTTTTCTTCTAAAACCCCTATAATATATGATTTTTTGTCATTTTTTTCCTTTTTGTCTTTTCAATTTTCAACTTTTATTTCAGGGGGTACATGTGCAGGTTTGTTACATGGGTAAATTGGGCGTTACTGGGGTTTGGTACACAAATGATTTTGTCACCCAGGCAGTGAGCATAGTACCTGATAAGTAATTTTTCAGCCCTCATTCTTCTCCATCCTTCACCCTAACTAGGTCCTGGTGTCTATTGTTCCCCTCTTTGTGTCCACGTGTACTCAATGTTTAACTCCTACTTGTAAGTGAGAACATGTGAAATTTGCTTTCATTCCTGCATTAATTTACTTAGGATACTGCCCTCCAGCTGCATCCATGTTGCTGCAAAAGGCATGATTTCATTTTTTATGGTGGCATGGTATCCCATGGAGTATATGTATCATTTTTTTTTTATCCAGTGCACCATCGATGGGCATCTACATTGATTACATGTCTTTGCTATTGTGAATAGTGCTGCAGTGAGCATACAAATACATATGTCTTTATGGTAGGATGATTTATATTTCCTTGGGTATCCAGTAATGGGATTGCTGTGTCAAATGGTAATTCCGTTTTAAGTTCATTGCGAAATTTCCGAACTACTTTCCACAGTGGCCAAACTAATTTGCACTCCCAACAGTGTGTAAGCATTCCCTTTTCTCTGTAACCTCACCAACATCAGTTGTTTATTCCTTTTTAATAATAGCCATTCTGAGTAGCATCTCATTGTGGTTTTAATTTGCATTTCTCTGATGATTAGTGATATTGAGCATTTTTTCATATGCATATTGGCCATGTGTATGTCTTTTAAGAAGTGTCTGCTCATATCTTTTGCCCATTTTTAAATGAGGTTGTTTTTTTCCTTTTGCTTGTGGATTTGTTTAAATTCTTTATAGATTCTGGATATGAGACCTTTGTCAGATGCATAGTTTGCAAATATTTTCTGTTTTTTTTAATGCCTTCTGATATGGGGCTGAAAATTAGGCATTTTGAATATTATCAGGTGGTAACTTTAGAAATCAAATAATTCCTTTTCTCCAAAGTTTTCTAGTGCTAATCATTGAAAGCTTCAGTCATCCAATTGTTTGGTAATGTTTCCAAAACTATTTTTTGCAAAGATTGCATTCCTTGTCATGTGGGCACTTTAAAGTCTCTGCCCATTATCTTAGTGGTTAGCCAAGAGCCAAGAATAAAATAAATCATAAAACCAGATTGCTAAAAATTATGCCTTAACTTTCAGCTCCTGCTTTCATAAAGCCCAGAGCTCACAGATCTGTCAGAGGTGCAGTGCTAGGGTACTCTTAATGTTTGGTTCTAAGCATGTGCTTTGCACTTCATCTTCCCCAATAAATGAGGTGGCCCTTCTAAGACCTTATTTCTTCAAAAAACTTTGTCACTAGGCTTCTTGTTTCTGAACTTTTGTTCTGCGTGCTACTTGTCCTGTCTATCCTGCCTCAGGTGGGGATAGGTAGGGTATGTCATTAAATATTTCAATAGATACCACAACAACCCAGAAAGCTGCTCCAGTCTGGGATTGGGGGGTGGCAGAACAAAATTCAGGCTCTGAACTGGTCCCTAAGGGAACCACCAGTCAGGTCCAAATGTACAACTACAGTATATTAATAACAAGGTGTTTATTATCATTCTGGCAATAGCAAGCCATACCAAGAATATAAGCTGCCCTACCCACAGCTACCTCCCCCTGCCCACCATGCTGGAAAATGGTAAATGGGGGTCATACGTGTGAAAGCACTGCAACATTCTCTTACCAAATGTCAGCTGCCTTTTTTTTCCATTTAGTAATCCTCTGAGTTATTGCAAATTTTGGATTGAATTCCAGAGTTCTGATAAAATAGATTCTGTCAGTTTTTGTCAAGGTGTAAAGGGTTCTATAGAACTTTCCAATTCTGAGAGTAGTGTGTTGAAGACTTCCTCTAAAATTTGATTTTTAACGTGTTTCCTTCTAAAAGATTTTATGTATTTATATGCTATGTTTTGGAGCTGTAGGGTTATATCTACTATTAATATATCTTCTTCATAGGAGATGTCTTTTATTATTATATAATACTCATCTTTATCTTATTTAATTATTTTAATCTTAAATTACAAGTAGTTTGTTACTAATATTTTTACTGTGGATTTTTGTTTTTTGCTTTGCATTACCTGGTACCTTTTTTTTTTTTTGTCTGTCTGCTTAATTTCTAACCCATGTTTATCACTGTGCTTTAAGTGTGTTTTTTTATATAAAGTGTGCAGCTTTATATAAAAAAAAGATAGCCAATTTGACTATCTCTTTTCACCTGATTGGATAAATCAGTCAGTTTCTCTCAGTATAATGAATTATGCTTATTAATTCCAGATGAATTGATGCTTTTTTAGTATTACACATTTCATACTACTCTTTTCTATTTTTCCAGTTCTATTTTTCTGCTAGTTTGATCAGGTTGTTATTATTTCATGCATTCCTTCTTCTTTATGGAAGTTTTACTTTGCTCTTCTGTTAATGTCTACTTTTCCTTTCTCTACTTTCATAATCATGCAAATGTCTAAACATTGTTTGAATATAAAATACAAATACATTCACCTCCAATAGAAACTATCCCCTCTATTTCTTTTCAATCTAAAAAAGATGAGAGACCTGTGGAATACTTTTAATTTTCCCTGCTCTCCTTCTTCTCCCCTACCCCTGCCCAAGTCCATTGGATGTTTTACTTTTCTGTCCACCCACTCTTATCCCCAATTTCTGTTTTGCTGAGGTAGTTTTTAACTAATTTTATTCTAGATAATTTGGACTGTGTTAGAATTTTCTTTATATCACTTTCAACTCCAGATTCCAAACATATATGCTAACACTTTTTTGTTATTATAGTCCTCTTTTGGACAAAAATACCTACAGGCCATAGTAACCTTTCAGCTCAGACTTGAAAGTAGAAAAGGGAGTTTTACCCAGGTCACATGTTTCTATTATTTTATTTCTAAAACATTAAAAATATAATGTGTTGTTACATGGTATATGCACAATCTATTGTGTATTTGGTACTTATCATCATTTAACATGCATTTCAGTAATTTATCTTATTTATTGACTCTCTCACCCTACTAGAATGTAAGGCCCATTAGAGCAGAGATTTTTTTTGTCTAAAATGGTCACTGCTGCATTATACTCATTTCTCTGAAAATTTTCTTTCACTTTTTGGGGGGCTTGAATTATCTGGATGACCACCTTTTATTTTTCTCTTCCATGTAGGAATTATCTGATGTATTAAGGTTATAATATCCCCAGTGCAACAGAATTTATAATGGAAACAGACTAAATAATGGAAAATAGGGCAATGGACTATAGCAGCAAGTTAACATCAGTGCAACAGTGCAGCTCTCTGAGGTTTGATTTATTCATGTGAAAGATAAGAAGGTGAAGTGGCTTGTCTCTACAATCTCATTGTCCTTCTTGTAGCCTATTTTTCTTCTAAGAATGATGACTGGATCTAGGAAGACTTCCCAGGAAAGACTGAAGCTAGCTTCCTGGCACCACAACTCGTATATGAGTAAGGAAATGACTCCACTGTGCCTTTTTGAAACCTTTAAATACTAGATGATGATAAGATAGATGTATACAAATGCTTTCCACTAGAAAATTCCTGAGAAATGTTTTCAGATTAAGCAGTCAAAAAGGTCATTTTACACACAACGAAAACTGTGCTAGATGTTATCAGGACCTTGGTATTATTTCCAAGATTTATGCTACACTAGGGAAGATGGCCATTCCTGAGTACCTCATTATTACTGCAAAGTTATTCACAGTATTAATAGCATTTAAACCATACATTTGTGTACCCTTTCTATTTTATATCCTCTGTGAACTAATATACCATTATATATGTGTGTGTGTGTGTGTGTGTGTGTATATATATATATATTTACAAATATTCACAGTTCTGTGTGGAAGAGGGGGAAGAGTAGCTACAATTAACCCCTTTTGTAATTTGACATTTACAAAAGAACATAGAAAGTCCCAAGGTAGCTATAGAAAAACTTGGTTTTCATTGGCGTCCCTATGCTCTGTGGGTGTAATTACCATTTATTTCTGGGGAAAAATAATAAAATATAACAATTGAACATATATTGATAGGGAAAATAGGAGGAAACATTTGAAATAAAAACTGTTCTGAGAATCCTGGTTCCCTGATTGTATGGTTACTACCTAGGCAAAAACGGGCAAGTGGGATCTGGAGCCTCCATCAGGTCTCTTCATTTCTTCATTCAGTAGTTGAGCCATATTGGTTACAAGTTGCAGAAACCTAATTCAAACTAGATTACATGAATAATAATAATAATAATAAGAATAATAAGAAGAAGAAGAAGAAGAAGAAGAATGTTATTGAACACATGGAGAAGTGCCTGGGTAGAGGTGGACAAGAAGCCTAAGTTCAAGCACTCAAAATATTACTTTCAGAATTCTCTCTTTCTCTTACACACCCACAGGCACACACACACATACATGCACACACACACACTCTCAGGCAGGCCGTCTTCCTGTAGCTGCCACCAGCAGCTGAAGCTCACGTAATTCTTTATCTTTATCAAAGCCATTGGAAAAATAATTTAGCTCTTTTAATACATAGATAGATAGATACATTTCCTGATAGTCTGTTGTTTTAATTAACATAGAACCTGTGCAACATAGAACGTGGCATAATCTCTTAAACAAATGGGTTTGTGGGTTCCATCTCTCTCCACCTCAGTCATATGAACTAGAACTATGTGAGGGAAGCATTCCCAAAATAACATTTGACTGCTTACACCAGAAGAAAGGGCAGTTATGCATTGTAAAATAAAATAAAGTAAAATCTCCACTAGACGTGTGTTCAGTTAATCGCCAAGGGTATAATCGCCTCAAGCAGTTGTAAATCCACTGGGGGATCCCAAACCTCAGAATACATTAGGTAGACCATAGAAAGTTACTGAAACTATAACACTATTTATAACTTAGGATTTTTTGTCTTAATATCTTTGAACTGATCCCTTAAAAAGAGTGGGTTTATTCAACTCTGAGACTGAGAGGATCATTATCTCTGAAACCCATTCATGAGGGTTATTACGAGGATTACATTAAAGGACCAATGAAAAAGAGTGGGTTTATTCTGTAACTACCTAGAGGGCTCTGTGTGGACTCTGTCGTAAACTACCCCCCAGAAATGGTGCAAAGAAAGCAGGAACCAGTTACCAAAGGAAGGATAAAGGAAGCAAGAGTGCTTCAAAATAGGAAGCTCTACTGTTATCCTAGAATTGTAGTAAGGAAGCTTACTGACAATGGGAGCTATTTGAGAGAACTGTTACAGATGGGAACAGCTGTTGGGAGCCTGTGCCAGGAGCCACTGCCAAGAGCAATTGGCAAAAAAACAAAACAAAACAAAACAAAACAAAGCAAAAATAACCGCTGGGAATCCTCTCTGGGAGAGGAAAGAATTGTCAGTAGTCTCAGCCCTCTTCACTATGCTATCGTAAGCATAGTGGTCTGATGTAAGAGTAAGAAAACTTAGAAGAAATGGATAATTTCCTGGACACTTACACTCTCCCAAGACTAAACCAGGAAGAAGTTGAATCCCTTAATAGACCAATAGCAGGCTCTGAAATTGAGGCAATAATTAATAGCCTACCAACTAAAAAAAAAAAATACAGGACCAGATGGATTCACAGCTGAATTCTACCAGAGGTACAAGGAGGAGCTGGTACCATTCCTTCTGAAACTATTCCAATCCATAGAAAAAGAGGGAATCCTCCCTAACTCATTTTATGAGGCCAACATCATCCTGATACCAAAGCCTGGCAGAGACACAACAAAAAAAGAGAATTTTAGACCAATATCCCTGATGAACATCGATGCAAAAATAAAATA
>NW_016809277.1:780070-793976 GCF_001698545.2 Rhinopithecus bieti | reverse complement strand
ACTGGAGAGGATGTGGAGAAATAGGAACACTTTTACACTGTTGGTGGTACTGTAAACTAGTTCAACCATTATGGAAAACAGTGTGGTGATACCTCAAGGATCTAGAACTAGAAATACCATATGACCCAGCCATCCCATTACTGGGGATATACCCAAAGGATTATAAATCATGCTGCTATAAAGACACATGCACACATATGTTTATTGTGGCACTATTCACAATAGCAAAGACTTGGAATCAACCCAAATGTCCATCAATGATAGACTGGATTAAGAAAATGTGGCACGTATACACCATGGAATATTATGCAACCATAAAAACGGATGAGTTCCTGTCCTTTGTAGGGACATGGATGCCGCTGGAAACCATCATTCTCAGCAAACTATCGCAAGAACAGAAAACCAAATGCAGCATGTTCTCACTCATAGGTGGGAATTGAACAATGAGATCACTTGGACACAGGAAGGGAAGCATCACACACCAAGTCCTATTGTGGGGAGGGGGTAGGAGGGAGGATTAGCATTAGGAGATATACCTAATGTAAATGACGAGTTAATGGGTGCAGCACACCAATATGGCACATGTGTACATATGTAAAAAGCCTGCATGTTGTGCACATGTACCCTAGAACTTAAAGTGTAATAAAAAAAAAAGTAAGATTGTTGTTCTCACTAAATACCATATACCTATATATTGTCACATGTATATCTAAATCTACATCAATATCACTATATACACATATATCTTAGTATTCTACATACTCTGCTCCACAGTAAAGAATCGAATTCCTTCCTCATTCATTCAGGTAATGTTTGTGTACCTCCACTCTGCAAAAGATAAAATGAAAAGAAAGTTTTTAACTTCATATGTCTGATGTGATTGCTATCTAGTGGAGGAAAGAAGTATACAAATAAATGTTTAGAATACCTTGTGGTGGGAATAATTGTGAAATATTATCTAGGGGAGCAGAATAGAAGAAGAAGCTGCCTTTGCTTGAATGTCTTGAGTAAGACTTTGCTAAAGATGTCACATTTTATCCAGTCGTTATTGAAAGGAAGACCCAGAAATTCTAACAGGAGTATAAACCTGCTATAAAATGGTAATCAGCCTTTATAGGGAAAGATACTTGAGTACATTACAACTTAAATAATTAGGTAACAAGCTCTCAAAAATGTATAGGTTAGGTACAAAGTAAATGTTTGTGAAAATAAATATAGTAAACTAAAAGAATATTAGAATGTGCTTGGTATTTACTTTGTAATACATAGTTTTACCTCAAAGTTTGATGTGGTCTGTTCACTAGTAACGTGAGTTAAAATTAGTAAATTTAGCTGATTTTTTATTTTTTACTTTTCTAACCCCTTTTCCTTCTCAGTTTCCATCTTTTTTATAGATTGATTGCTTCCCCAGTAGATTATAGCAACCAGGAGAAATATGGCCTAATTGCCTGGTTGTTATCATTCAAGAAACTATTATTAAATAATAATGGACAGCATCTGCTGAAAGCTTATTATATCATAGGCACTATATGATATAATGTACAGGTATTAAGTTACTTAATTCTCCTTAAAACCCTATAAGGAATGTAGCATTAATAATCTCATTTTACAGTAAAGAGACTGAGGCTTAGCATCTTTAACCAAGTTTCACATAGCTAGTGTGTGGTGATGCTAGGACTGTAGCCATGCTCTCTAATTTCAAGTGATTTCAACACTGAAGTAAAGAAATTAAAAATCACAGTATAAATCACTCTAAGAATGCTTGTTTTAAGATTGTAATACCATTTTAATACTTTCTTAGCTCAAAAGGAATAATTTTGTTCTCCCAAATATTTTTTTCCAATTCATAAACTGAAGCCAAATGCCACAATATCATCGTTAAGTCTCATGCTTTTTTTTTTTAAATCCCCAAACGTCTAAGTACCTGAGACTAAGATAATGCAGAAATATTTTAGGGACTCAAAATCAAAATAGACCCAAGGTAACCAAATTCAAAGTCATCCTCCAACAGAAGAGGTACATTTTTGGATGTGGAAGCCACACCATCTTTGTTGGTCATTTCTAAACCTTTTTTTTTTTTTTTGAGACGGAGTCTCGCTCTGTCGCGGGGGCTGGAGTGCAGTGGCCAGATCTCAGCTCACTGCAAGCTCCCCCTGCCGGGTTTACGCCATTCTCCTGCCTCAGCCTCCCGAGTAGCTGGGACTACAGGCGCCCGCCACTTCGCCCGGCTAGTTTTTTGTATTTTTTTTTTTTTTTTTTTTTTTTGTAGAGACGGGGTTTCACCGTGTTAGCCAGGATGGTCTCGATCTCCTGACCTCGTGATCCACCCGTCTCGGCCTCCCAAAGTGCTGGGATTACAGACTTGAGCCACCGCGCCCGGCCTTATAAACCTTTTTAACGCCCATCTCTTCAAGATGATCTCCAAACTCTTAAAGTTTTATAAACTGTATCTGGGTCCTTCCAAAACACTGAAGAAACTGTGAAGATGGAATCTCATCTCACTCCTAAGTGCTTCTTTTAACATACAATAAAATTGGACACAGTTTTTAACAAGCCACTGATACATGAAGAGTTGATGGAATACCTGCCAATTTGGTCAAACTTGCCAATTTGGCTATACATAATACGATAATATATATAATATGACAGTTTATCTGGTTTAATAAGATATTTTATAAAATAATAATGGCATCAGTGATGTAGCTGGTAACTTTCATTACAATTCCCATTGTTATATTAGGTATTACAACCTAAAGCTAAATTCTTGAATGTTTTTCAACCTCCTTCTTTAGTTGACTACCAACCAACTGTTGGACAGAAATGGGAAGCAGAGGCAAGGTGGTTTCATGACAAAGACCATAGGGGTAGAAATATGAAAAGTGGTAATGCAGTTCAGGTTTTACTGACTTGCCTGCTGTATTATATTGGATAGACAGTGAGCCTCTGTAGACCCATTAGACTCCAAATTTGTATAAGGAAAATGATTTATTTCTCCAGATCTCTTATGAGTATGATGACAAAAGTGGGAAAACATTACAGTTAAAAGGTGTTCATTTTTTTTTCACATCCAACTGGTCACAAATAACTACAATCTACCCTTCTCTTTCAATCAATGCAGACTCTCCAAAAAGGTGTTGTAAAATTAGTAACTAAGAGTATTAGTTACCAAATATTGTGTAATAAATTACCTCAATATTTAGCAGCTAAAGTAACAACAAAGGTGTATTAACTCACGTAGTTTCTGAGGGTCAGGATTCTGAGTGTGACTTAGTTGGGAGGTTCTGGCTCAAGATCTCTTATGAAGTTGCAGTTAAGCTGCAGTCAAAATAGGCAGGGCTGTGTCATTTTAACGTTCAGCTTGAGGTGAAGGATCTGCTTTCAAACTCACTCGTATGGTAGTTATCAGGCCTTGTATCTTCAATAGCTGTTGGCCAGACACTCAGTTTCTCACCATAGAAGCCCTTCTGTACTATGCCTCGTAACATGGCCACTTACTTCCCTAGGAAAGATTGATACAAAGAGACAGAAAGAGAGAGAGAGAGAGAATGAAAGGCAGACAGACAAAAAATATGTACCCATGGTGGAAGCCACAGTCCTTGCTAAGCTAATTTCAGAAGTGGCATACCATGCTCCCATGAGATTGTGGTGTAGCAGGGGCCTCTATGCTCCACCTTCAGGCAGAAATCCAGGCATTTGAAGCACCTGCTTGCCTGAACCAGCATCCTGAGCCACCTTACCCTTCCTGGACAGAGATCTTGGTGCAGCAAGACTTTCTCTGCTCCATGCCCAGTCAGATCACTAGGCACTCAGATAAGCTATTCACCTGGTTCAGCAGCCTGAGCTACCCCACCATTCCTGTACATAGATTATGGTATAGCAGGGCTTTCTCTATTCCACTTCCAGAAAGATCTCCAGGCATTTGGAGCCCCCATTCACTTGGTTTAGCAGCCTGAGCCTCCCCACCCTTCGTGGACATAGGTGGACCTGCTTTGTCTGGCTCCATCCTTTGTGACTCCTGCTCCCCAGGGCTAAGCAGGGAGCTTAGACTACTGTGCATTCTACAAATTAACCCATTGCCTGAGGCAAAAGAATACTGTTGCAAGTAAAAAGAAAAAAATCAAGTATATACCCAACCACATTGGCTGCATCTGGCTCTTACCTATAAGTGTAATCTGTGGGCTTGTGGGCCAAACTGAACAGCCTAGTATAAAATCTGCTGAAAGAGGTACACAGGGTTAAAGAAGCAGAGCCCAAAGACCTTACACAGCATTCTCTACAGTCACACCCCTTAGGGAGGAAAGGGAAAGAAAAATAATGGTATACTAACATAATAGCAAAGAAAGAAAAGAAAATATTCTACCCACATAAAATAATTACAAAAGTTAGAAGTGTTAGTGTCTCCAGATAAGAGGGAGCCAGTGCAATAAATTCTTGCACCATGAAAAATACAAATGTAGTGACACCACCAAAGGATTACACTAGCTCTCCAGCAATAGTTCCTAACTGAAATGGAAATTCAGAAATGATACATAAAGAATTCAAAGCATGGATTGCAAGGAAGCTCACTGAGATCCAAGACAAGGTTAAAAGTCAACACAAAAAAGCTTCTAAAGCAATCCAGGAAATGAAGCAAGAGATAACGTCTTAAAAAGAAATCAGTCACAGCTTCTGGAATTTAACTGAAGGAATTTAAAAATACAATGGAAAGCTTTATCAATAGATAGGCTCAAGCAGAAGAAAGAATTTCAGAAATAAAGAAAAAATAATTTTTTTAAAAAATGAGCAATGACTTCAAGAAATATGAGATTTTGTAAAGTGACCAAACCTACAAATTATTGGCATTCCTGAAATAGAAGGAGAAAAAGCAAAGGACCTGAAAAACATATTTGAGGAAATAATTCAAGAAAACATCCCTAATCTTGTTAGAGACAGACATCCAGATATAAGAAATCCAAAGAACACCTGAAAGATACTACACAAAACAATCCTTATCAGGGTATATTGTCACCGCACTGTACAAGGTCAATGCTAAAGAAAAAAACCTCAAAGGCAGTTAGAGAAAAAGGGTATATCACAAACAAAAGGAACCCCATCAGGTTAACAAGGGAGTTCTCAGCAGAAACTTTACATGTCAGGAGAGATTGGGGGCCTATTTTCAGCATCATAAAGAAAAAAAAGTTTCAGCCAAGAATTTCATGTTCCCCCCAAACTAAGCTTTATAAGCAAGGGTGAAACAAAATCTTTTCTAGACAAGTAAGTGGTAAGGAATTTTATTACCACTAGAAAAGCCTTACAAGAGATTCTTATGGGAGTTCTAAATAGGAAAAAACAGAGTGATACCTGCTACGACAAAATCACACTTATGTACATAGCCTGCAGACCCTATAAAGAAAAAGTACAATAGACACTACAATACTACCACAAAAAACACATAAGTACATCACTTGCAGACTGTATAAAGATAAAATACAAAATAAACTTACAAAGCAACCAGCTTCCAACTTTATGGTAGGATCAAAACCTCACATATAAATATTAACCTTGAATGTAGATGATCTATGCACCCCACTTAAAAGGTACAGAGTAGCAAGTTGGACATAAAAGTAAGACCCATCTGTCTGTTGTCTTTAAGAGACCCATCTCACATATAATGACACTGATAGGCTCAAAGTAAAGTGCTGGAAAAAGATCTATTATGCAAACAGAAACCAAAAAAGAGCAAGGGTCACTATTCTTATATCAGATAAAATGGACTTTAAATCAACAACAGTAAAAAAAAAAAAAAAAAAAAAATTAAAAGGGCATAACCTAATGACAAAGTGTTCAATTCAGCAAGAAGACTTAACTGTCCTAAACATATATGCACCCAACATTGGGGCACTGGTACCCAGAATCATAAAAAAATACATCTAAACCTATGAAAAGACAGACAGCCACACAATAATAGTGGGAAACTTTAACACCTCATGGAAAGCATTAGACAGATCATTAATGCAGAAAAGTAACAGAAATTCTGGACTTAAACATGACTCTTAACCAATTAGACTTAATAGGCATCTACAGAATCCTCCACCCATCAACCACAGAGTATATATTTTTCTCGTTCACAGATTGAATATACTCCAAGATTGACCACATGCTTAGCCATAAAACAAGTCTCAATAAATTTAAAAAAATCAAAATCATACCAAACATACTCTCAGACTGCAGTGGAATAAAAATATAAATCAACAACAAGAAGATCTCTTAAAGCTACACAATACATGGAAATTAGACAGCTTGCTCCTGAATGACTTTTGGGCAAACCACAAAATCATGACAGAAATCAAAATTTTTTTTTAAATAACTGAAAACAGACACACAATATCCCTATATTAGTCTGTTCTCATAATGCTATAAAGAAATACCTGAGACTGGGTAATATATAAAGAAAATAAGTTTAATTGGCTCATGGTTCCACAGGCTATACAGGAAGCATAGTGGCATCTGCTTCTAGGGAGGCCTCAGGGAGCTTTTACTCATGACAGAAGGCAAAGTGGGAGAAGACATCTTACATGTCAGGAGCAGAACCAAGGAGGGAAGGGAGGTGCTACACTTAACCAGATCTCATGAGAACTCTATCACAAGAACAGCGTGAGGGGGATGGTGCTAAACCACTCATGAAAAACCACGCCAATGATTCAGTTACCTACCACCAGGCCCTGTTACTAGTGGAGGGTGTCTAGCTTCTTGGTGTCTTGAACAGAGAACGGACAAAATTCACAAACAAAGCAAGAAAAGAATGAAGCAACAAAAGCAGAGATTTATTGAAAATGAAAGTACACTTCACAGGGTGAGAGCAGGCTTAAGCATAGGGGCTCAAGGGCCTGGTTACAGAATTTTCTGAAGTTTAAATACTTTCTAGAGGTCTGTATTGGTTATTTGGTGTATGCCCTATGTAAATGAAGAGGCTGAAGTAAAGTTACAAAGCCATTTACTTGATGTATGCCCTATGTAAATGGAGAGGAAACATGTTTCCATTTGATTTAGTTCTAGGAAGTCAGTGTGAATAGGCCTTATGTTCCCTGCCCCCAGACCCTATTCTCCTGCCTCAGCCTGACCTCCAACATTGGGGATTAGAATTTAACATGAGATTTGTGTGGCGACACAGGTCCAAACTCTATCAATACCAGAACTCTAGGATGCAGCTAAAGCATTGTTAAAAGGGAAGTTTATAGCACTAACTGCCTACCTCAAAAAGAAAGATCTCAAATTAACAATCTAACATCACACCTATGAGAACTAAAAAAACAAGAAGAAACTAACTCTAAAGCTTGCAGAAGAAAAACAATAACTAAAATCAGAGTGTGATATGGTTTGGCCGTGTCCCTACCCAAATCTCATTTTGAATTGTAACTTCCACAATTCCCACGTGTCATGGGAGGAATCCAGTGGGAGATAACTGAATCATGGGGGAGGTCTTTCTGCACTGCTTGTGATAGTGAATGAGTGTAATGAGACCTGATGGTTTTAAAAAAAGGAGTTTCTCTGCACAAGCTCTCTTCTTGTCTGCCACCATCCATGTAAGATGTGACTTGCTCCTCCTCGCCTTTCACGATGATCGTGAGGCCTCCCCAGCCACGTGGAACTGTGAGTGCAATTAAGCATCTTTCTTTTGTAAATTGGCCAGTCTCGAGTATGTCTTTATCAGCAGCATGAAAATGGACTAATACAGAGAGGAACTGAAGGAAATTGAGACTCAAAAATCCATACAAAGAATCAATGAAATAAAAAGTGGCTTTTTTGAAAGGATAAACAAGATCAATAGACTGCTAGCTAGATTAACAAAAAGAGAAGATTCTAATAAGCACAATCAGAAATTACAATGGTTGCAATACAGCCAGTCCCACAGAAATACAAAAGGTCCTCAGAGACTATTATTAACAACTCTGTACACACAAATTAGAAAATCTGGAGGAAATGGATACATTCCTGGAAACATACCGTCCCCTGATATTAAATCAGTAAGAAATGGAAACACCAAACAGACCAATATCAAGTTCCAAACTTGAATCAGTAATAAAAAAATCTAGCAATCAAAAAATGTACCAGACCAAATGGATTGACAGCCAAATTCTACCAGATGTACAAGAGGAGCTGGTAACAGTTTCACTGAAACTGTTTCAAAAAATCAAGGATGAGGCACTCCTCCTCAACTCATTCCATGAAGCCAGCATCACGCTGACACCAAAACTGGTGAAGACACAATGAAAAAAGAAAACTACAGGCCACTATCCCTTATGAGTATAGATAAAAAAATCCTCAGCAAAATACAACAGCACATCAAAAAGTTAACTCACAATGATCAAGTAGGCTTTATTCCTGGGATGCAAAGTTCATTTAACCTATGCAACTCAATAAATGTGATTTACAACATAAATAGAATTAAAAGCAAAAACCTTATGATTATCTCTATAGATATGGAAAAACCTTTCGATGACACTCAACATCCCTTTGTGATAAAAAGCTTCAAGAAACTAGGCATCAAAAGAACATACCTCAAAATAATAAGAGCCACTCATGAGAAATCCACTGCCAATATCATAATGAATGAGCAAAAACTAAAAGCTTTCCTCCTGAGAACTGGAACAAGATAAGGATGCTTATTGTCACCTCTCTTTCAACATAGTACTGGAAGTGCTAGCCAGGGCAGTAAAGCAAGAGGAAGAAATAAAAGGCATCCAAATAGTAAAAGAAGAAGTCAAACTAACTCTCTTCATGGACAATTCGATTTTATTCCTAGACAACCCCAAAGACTCTGTCAAATGGCTCCTGGAACTGATAAATGACTTCAACAAAGTTTTAGGAAACAAAATCAATGTACAAAAGTCAGTAGCATTTTTATATATCAATAATGGAGAGCCAAATGAAGAATGCAATCCCCTTTACAACAGCCACAAACAAATACAAAATACCCAGCGAGACATTCAACAAATGAAGTGAAGGATCTCTACAAGGAGAACTACAAAACACTGCTAAAAGAAATCAGAGATGACACAAACAAATGGAAAAACATTCCATCCTCATGGATTGGAAAACTCAGTATCATTAAAATGGCCATACTGTATAATACAATCTACAGAATCAATGGTATTTCTATCAAACTACCATCATATTTCACAGAATTGGAAAAAAGTATTCTAAAATTCATATGGAATCATAAAAGATCCCAAATAGCCAAAGCATTTCTAAACAAAAACAAAGATGGAGGCATCACATTACCTGACTTCCAACTATACTATTAATATAAGGCTACAGTAACCAAACAGTGTGGTACTGGGGCAAAAACAGACACATAGACTAATGAAACAGAATAAAGACCCCATAAATAAGACTTCACAGAAACAGCCATCTAATCTTTGACAGAGTTGACAAAAATAAGCAAAGGGGAAAGAACTCCCTATTCGATAAACAATATTGGGATAGCTGACTAGCTATAACATGTGCAGAAGAATAAAACTGCACCTCTACCTTTCACCATAAACAAACATTGATGCAAAGTGGATTAAAGATTTAAATGTAAAACCTCAAACTGTAAGAATCCTAGAAGAAAAACTCAGAAACACTGTACTGGACATATGCCTAGGGAAAGAATTTACAAGTAAGTCCTAAAATATAATTGCAACAACAAAAAAAATATTGACAAGTGGGACCTAATTAAACTAAAGAGCTTCTTCACAGCAAAAGAAACTGTCAACAGATTAAACACAACCTACAGAATGGGAGAAAATATTTGCAAAATATGCATCTAACAAAGGTCTAACATCCAGAATCTATAAGGAACTTGAACAACTGAAGAGGCAAAAAACAAAGAATCCCATTTAAAAAATGGGCAAAAGACACTTCTCAAAGGAGGACTTACACGTGGTCAATAAACTATGAAAAAATGCTTGGAAACTGAAGGTCTAGTTTGCAGGAGAAGTTTCTGAACTTACCTGGAGCTGAGTCAATTTAGGAGAGCCAAGTGAAATGCAGGGGTAGAGGAAGCAGCAGGAAAGGCCCTGGGAGATCACTGGATCCCCCAGCAGACTATTCCTGCCTGGCACCACAGGGATCCTTCAGGAGGCTGGCCAGAAGTGCAGGGAAAATGCCACATGGAGAAGGATGTCTCCAGCTGAACTTTGTAACAATTTGAACGAGGCGAGAAACCTCCTGGTCATGGGAGGGTGTGAATCTGGTGTGCAGATTGCATAGGTGGGGAAGAACTAAAACCTTTTACTTTCACAGCTGGGAGGTGAGTAGCTTGGGGTAAGTTCTCAGCCCTCCTTGCCCACTACCTGGAAACAGACTTGGTGCTGTTAGTGGGGGCACAATGGGGGTGAGACCAGCCCTTCAGATTGCATGGGAGCTGGATGAGGCCTGTGATTGCTGGCCTTCCTTCATTTCCCTGACAACCTGCATGACTCAGCAGAGATAGCCATAATCCTCCTAGGTACATAACTCCATTGACCTGGGAACCTCACCCCCATCCTTTAAAGCAGCTACAGCAAGACCTGCTTAAGGAGAGTCTGAGCTCAGACACACCTAACCCTGCCCCCACCTGATGGTCCTTCCCTACCCACACTGTTAGCTGAAGACAAAGGGTATATACTCTTGGGAGCTCTAGGGCCCCACTCATCACCAGTTCCTCTCCATATTACCACTGCTGATGCTTTCTGTAAAGTGCCACCTCCTGGCAGAAGGTCAACCAGCAAAAAAAAAAAAAAAAAAAAAAAAAAATAGAGCATTAAAACCACCAAAGCTAAGAACCTTCACAGAGTCCATTTCAGTCCCCTGCCTCTTCCACCAAAACAAGTGCTGGTGTCCATGGCTGAGAGACCCATAGACTATCACATCACAGGACTTGGTGCAGACAACCTCCAGTACCAGCCCAGAGCCTGGTAGACATGCTGGGTGGCTAGACTCAGAAGAGAGACAACAATCACCACAGTGTGGCTCTTGGGAAGCCACATCCATAGGAAAAGGGAGAGAGTGCTACATCAAGGGAACCCCCCATGGGACAAAAGAACTTGAACAACAGCCTTCAGCCCTAGACCTTCCCTCTGACAGAGGCTACCCAAATGAGAAGAAACCAGAAAACTGACTATCATAATATGACAAAACAAGGCTCTTATAAACCCCCCAAAATCACACTAGCTCATCAGCAGTGGATCTAAACCAGGAAGAAATCCTCAATTTACCTGTATAAGAATTTAGGAGGTTAGTTATTAGGCTAATCAGGGAGGCATGAGGAATGGCAAAGACCAATACAAGGAAATACGAAAAAAAAAGTATAAGAAGTGAAGAGAGAAATATTCAAGGAAATACATAGCATGAAGAATCAATCAATCAAAACTTCAGGAAACATTGGACACACTTATAGAAATACAAAATGCTCTGGAAAGTCTCAGCAACAGAATTGAACAAGTAGAAGAAAGAAATTCATAGCTTGAAGACAAGTTCTTCAGATTAACCCAGTGCAATTAAGACAAAGAGAAAAAAGTGAGAAAATATGAACAAAGCTTCCAAGAAGTCTGGGATTATGTTAAATGACTAAACCTAAGAATAATCTGTGCTCCTGAGAAAGAAGAGAAATCTAAAATCTGGAAAACATATTTGGGGGAATTAATCGAGGAATACTTCCCCAGCCTTGCCAGAGACTTAGACATCCAAATCCAAGAAGCACAAAGAACACCTGGGAAATTCATTGCAAAAAGATCATTGCCTAGGCACATTGTCATCAGGCTATTTAATGTTAAGATGAAGGAAAGAATCCTAAGAGCTGTGAGACAAAAGCACCTGGTAACGTATAAAGAAAAACTTAGCAGATTAACAGCAGATTTCTCATCAGAAATCCTACAAGCTAGAAGGAATTGGGGCCCTATCCTCAACTTCAAATAAAACAATTATCAGCCAATAATTTTGTATCCAGTGAAACTAAGCATCGTATATGAAAGAAAGATACAGTCTTTTTCAGACAAACAAATGCTGAGATAATTCACCACCAGCAAGCCACCACTACAAGAACTGCTAAAAGCAGCACTAAATCTTGAAACAAATCCTGGAAACACATCAAAACAGAACCTCTTTAAAGCATAAATCTCACAGGACCTGTAAAACAAAATACAAGTTAAAAAACGAAAACAAAAAACAAAACAACCAAAGTACACAGGTAACAACACAATGAATGGAATGGTACCTCACATCTCAATTACTAACATTGAATTTAAATGGCCTAAATGCTCCACTTAACAGATGCAGAACTGCAGAATGGATAAGAACTCACCAACCATCTGCTGCCTTCAAGAGACTAACCTAACACATAAGGACTCACAGAAACTTAACGTAAAGAGGTAGAAAGGGCATTTCATGCAAATAGACACCAAAAGCAAGCACGCTAAGCTATTCTTATATTGTACAAAACAAACTGTAAAGCAATAGCAGTTACAAGAGACAGAGAGGCATTATATAATTGTAAAAGGCCTTGTCCAATAGGAAAATATCACAATGCTAAACATATATGCACCTAATACAGGAGCTCTCAAATATCTAAAACAATTACTAATAGACCTAAGAAAAGAGATAGACAGCAACACAATAATAGTGGGGACTTCAATAGTCCACTGACAGCACTAAACATTTCATAAAACAGAAAGTCAACAAAGAAACAATGGATTTAAACTATACCTTGAGACAAATGGACTTAACAGTTATATAAAGAACATTTCTTCCAACAATTGCAGAATACACATTCTATTCAACAGTGCATGGAACTTTCTCCAAGACAGACCATATGATAGGCCACAAAACAAGCCTCAATAAATTTACAAAATTGAAATTATATCAAGCCCTCTCTCACACCACAGTGGAATAAAACTGGAAATCAACTTCAAAAGGAACCTTCAATAACATGCAAATACATGGAAATTAAATAACATGCTCCAATCATTGGGTCAAAATGAAATCAAGATGA
The DNA here is from genome assembly GCF_001698545.2 of Rhinopithecus bieti. NCBI lineage: Eukaryota > Metazoa > Chordata > Mammalia > Primates > Cercopithecidae > Rhinopithecus > Rhinopithecus bieti. The sequence continues at coordinate 780,985 of NW_016809277.1, read as the reverse complement.
AAATTAAAAAATTATTCAAACTAAATGACAATAGTGACAATCTATCAAAACCTCTGGGATATAGCAAAGGCGGTGTTAATAGGAAAGTTCATAGCCCTAAATGTCTACATCAGAAAGACTCAAAGAGCACAAACTGACATTCTAAAGTCACATCTCAAAGAACTAAAGAAATAAGAACAAACCAAACTCAAACCCTGCTGAAGAAAGGAAATGACCAAGAAGAGCAGAATTAAATGAAATTGAAACAAAAAAACAAAAAATACAAAAGATAAATGAAATGAAAAGCTGGTTCCTCGAAAGATAAATAAAATTGATAGACCATTAGCAAGATTAACAAAGAAAAGAGAGAAAATCCAAATAACCTAAGTAAAAAATAAAATAAGAGCTATTACAATTGACACCACAGAACATCATTCAAGGCTGCTATGAACACCTTTACTCCCATAAACTAGAAAACCTAGAGGAGATGAATAAATTCCTGGAAAATACAACCCTCCTAGCTTAAATTAGGACGAATTAGATACCCTGAACAGACCAGTAACAAGCAACAAGATTAAAATGGTAATTAAAAATTTGCCAACAAAAATAAATCCAGGACCACACAGATTCACAGCAGAATTCTACCAGAAATTTAAAGAAGAATTGATACCAATCCTGTTGACACTAGTCCACAAAATAGAGCAAGAGGGAGTCTTCTCTAATTAATCCCATGAAGCCAACATCACCCTAATACCAAAACCAGGAAAGGACATAAAAAGAAAACTGCAGACCAATATCCCTGATGAACACAGATGCTAAAATTCTTTTTTTTTTTTTTTGTTATTTCCTTTTTTAATTTTATTTTTATTTATTTATTTATTTATTCATTTATTTATTTATTTATTTATTTTTATTATACTTTAAGTTCTAGGGTAC
>NW_016809277.1:772317-775878 GCF_001698545.2 Rhinopithecus bieti | reverse complement strand
GTCTCAGTTCCCCTGGTAGGAAAAGGGATTCCCTTCCCCCTTGCGCTTCCCACGGGAGGTGATGCCTCGCCCTCCTTCAGCTCTCACTGGTCAGGCTGCAGCAGCTGACCAGCACCGATTGTCTGGCACTCCCTAGTGAGATGACCCCAGTACCTCAGTTGAAAATGCAGAAATCACCGGTCTTCTGTGTCGCTCGCGCTGGGAGTTGGAGACTGGAGCTGTTCCTATTTGGCCATCTTGCTCCGCCCCCCGATGCTAAAATTCTTAACAAAATACCAGCTAACTGAATCCAACAACATATCAAAAGATAATCCACGATGATCAGGTAGGTTTCATACTAGGGATGCAAGGATGGCTTAACATTACACAAGTCAATAAAAGTTATATACCACATAAACAGAATTAAAGACAAAAATCAGGCTGGGCGCGGTGGCTCAAGCCTGTAATCCCAGCACTTTGGGAGGCTGAGACGGGCAGATCACGAGGTCAGGAGATCGAGACCATGCTGGCTAACACAGTGAAACCCCATCTCTACTAAAAATACAAAAAAATAGCCGGGCGAGGTGGCAGGCGCTTGTAGTCCCAGCTACTTGGGAGGCTGAGGCAGGAGAATGGCTTAAAACCCGGGAGGCGGAGCTTGCAGTGAGCTGAGATCCGGCCACTGCACTCCAGCCCCGGCAACAGAGCAAGACTCCATCTCAAAAAAATAAAAATAAAAAAAAATAAAAAAGACAAAAATCACACGATCATCTCAACAGATGCAGATAAAGCTTTTGACAAAACCCAGCATCACCTTATGGTTAAAACTCTCAGCAAACTGCCAAAAGCAATGTACAAATTCAACACAGTCCCCACCAAAATACCACCATCATTCTTCACAGAATTAGAAAAAAGAATTCTAAAATTCATATGAACCAAAAAATGAGCCTGTATAGCCAAAGCAAGACTCAGACAAAAGAACAAATCTGGAGGCATCACACTACCTGATTTCAAACTATACGATAAGTCCATAGTCACTGAAACAGCATGGTATTGGTATAAAAATAGACATATAGTCCAATGTAATAGAATAGAGATCCCAGAAATAAACCCAAATACTTACAGCCAACTGATCTCCGACAAAGCAAACAAAAACATAAAGTGAGGATAGGACAACCCTTTCAACAAATGGTGCTGTGATAATTGGCAAGCCACAAGTAGAATAATGAAACTGGATCTTGTCTCTCACCTTATACAAAAATCAACTAAAGATGGATTAAGGACTTAAATTTAAGACCTGAAAGTATAAAAATTCTAGAAGATAACATTGGAAAAGCCATTCTAGACAATGGCTTAGGCAAGGATTTCATGACCAATAACTGAAAAGCAAATGCAATAAAAACAGAGATAAATAGCTGGGACTTAATTAAACTAAAGAGCTTTTGCACAGAAAAAGGAAAAGTCAGCAGAGTAACAGACAACTCACAGAGTGGAAGAAAATCTTCACAATCTATATATCTGACAAAAGACTAACATTCAGAATCTACAATGAACTTAAACAAATCAGTAAGAAAAAAACAATCCCATCAAAATGTGGGCTAAATATATGAATAGACAATTCTCAAAAGAAGATGTACAAATGGCCAACAAACATACGAAAAAATGCTCGATGGCACTAATTTTCAGGGAAAGGCAAATGAAAACCACAATGTGATAGATACTACCTTATTCCTGCAAGAATGTCCACAATCAAAAAATCAAAAAACAGTAAATGTTGGCATGGATGTTGTGATCAGAGAACACTTCTACACTGCTGGTGGGAATGTAAACTAGTACAGCCACTATGGAAAACAATGTGGAGATTCCTTAAAGAACTAAAAGTAGAACTACCATTTGATCCAGCAATCTCACTACTGGGTATCTACCCAGGGGAACAGTGTCAGTATATGAAAAAAATACTTGCACACATGTGTTTATAGTAGCACAATTTGCAATTGCAAAATTGTGGAACCAACCCAAATGCCCATCAATCAGCCAGTGGATAAAGAAACTGTGGCATATAAATACAATAGAATACTGCTCAGCCATAAAAAGGAATGAATTAATGGCATTTGTAGCAACCTGGATGAGATTAGAGGCTCTTGTTCTAAGTGAAGTAACACAGGAATGGAAAACTAAACATTGTGTGTTCTCTCTGATATGTGGGCGCTAAGCTAGGAAGACTCAAAGGCATAATAATGATACAATGGATTTTTGGGGAGTTGGGGAGAAGAGTGGGAGGGGTTGAAAGATAAAGGCTACAAATAAGGTGCAGTGTATACTGTTCGGGTGATGGGTGCACCAAAATCTCACAAATCACCACTAAAGAACTTACTTATGTAACCAATAACCTATGGAAAAAAAATTATCTTCCAGGGTAGTCTTGAGGAGGAAGGGGTGCTGTGAAGGATTTTCCCAAAGCCACCATACCCTTAAAGGAATACTGCTAACAGGCACAGGAAGCCAGGTGTGACAACTCCAAAAGTCACCATAAAAAAAAAAAAAAAAAAAAAAAAAAAAAAAAAAAAAAAAAAAAAAAAAAAAAAAAAAAAAAGCTCAACATCACTAATCATCGGAGAATGCAAATCAAAACCACAATGAGATACCATCTCACAACAGTTAGAATGGCTATTTTAAAGAGTCAAAACATAATAGACACTGGTGAGGCTGTAGAGAAAAGAGGATGCTTTATACACTGCTGGTGGGAATGTAAATTAGTTCAGCCACTGTGGAAAGTAGCTTGGAGATTTCCCAAAAAACTTAAAACAGAACTACCATTTGAATCAGTAATTCAATTTCTGGGTATATATCCAAAAGAAAACAAATCTACCAAAAAGATACATGCACTTGCATGTTTGTAGCAACACTATTCAGAATTGCAAAGACATGGAATCAATCTGGGTGCCCATCAATGGTGGATTGGATAAAGAAAATGTGTACATACACCATGGAATACTAAGTAGCCATAAAAAGAACAAAATCATGTCCTTTGCAGGAATGTGAATGCACCTGGAGGCCATTATCCTAAGTGAATTAATTCATGAACAGAAAAGAAATACTACATGTTCTCATCTATGAGTGGGAGCTAAACATTAGGTACTTATGTACATAAATATGGCAACAGTGGACACTGGAAACTACTAGAGTGGGAAGTGTGGGAGGGGGCAAGGGTTGCAAAACTAATTGTTGAGTACTATGCTGAGTACCACGATGATGCGATCATTCATCATTCATATCCCAAACCTCAGCCTCACACAATGTATCAAGGTTACAAAGTTGCATACTTACCCTCTAATCTAAAATAAGTCGAAAAAGAAAAAAAATTCTCTGTAATACATCTCTTGGCACAGCCATGTAAACCAAGAAGAATTTCTTCTTCTTATGGGAAGAGAGACAATTAATAAATTATGCTTGAAGCAAGGTTGACTAAATAGTCTTATACCTTTTAAAGTTTATATCACAAGGAAATGAGTAATAGTCAATTATTCTTCAATTAAAATCCTTTTAAATTAGGAACATTATTTTCTCTGTTACATATACATG
>NW_016809277.1:737051-770477 GCF_001698545.2 Rhinopithecus bieti | reverse complement strand
AAAACATCAAAAGTGGGCAAAGGGTATAAGCAGACAGTTCTCAAAAGAAGACATTTATGCGGCCAAAAAGCATATGAAAAAAAGCTCATCATCACTTGTCATTAAAGAAATGGAAATCAAAACCACAATGAGATACCATCTCATGCCAGTTAGAATGTTGATCATTAAAAAGTCAGGAAACAACAGATGCCAGAGAGGATGTGGAAAAATACAAATGCTTTTCCACTGTTGGTGGGAATATAAATTAGTTCAACCATTGTGGAAAACAGTGCAGTGATTCCTCAAAGATCTAAAACCAGAAATAACATTTGACCCAACAATTGCATTACTGGGTATATACCCAAAGGATTATGAATCATTTTACTATAAACACATGCACACATGTGTTTATTGCAGCACCATTCACAACAGCAAAGAGTTGGAACCAACCCAAATGCCCATCAATGATAGACTGGATAAAGAAAATGTGGCACATATACACCATGGAATACTATGCAGCCATGAAAAAGAATGAGTTCATGTCTTTGCAGGGACATGGATGAAACTGGAAACCATCACTCTCAGCAAACTAACACAAGAACAGAAAACTAAACACCTCATGTTCTCACTCATAAGTGGGAGTTGAACAATGAGAACACATAGATACAGTGAGGGGAACATCATAAACTGGGCCCTGTGGCAGGGTGGGGGGCTAGGGGATAGCATTAGGAGAAATACCTGATGTAAATGATGGGTTGATGGGTGCAGCAAACCGCCATAGCACATGTATGCCTATGTAACAAACCTGCATGTTCTGCACATGTATCTCAGAACTTAAAGTATAATTTTAAAAAGTTTGTAAAGCAAAAATATTACAGAAAGCTAAGGGAAATGTATTGGTAGAGAATTATTTTTAAAATAAATTGAATATAGCCTAAGTGAACCAAGTGTATACTGTTATGAAATCCACAGTAGCACACAGTAATGTCCTAGGCCTTCATATTTACTCACTACTCACACACTGATTTATCCAGACCAACTTCCAGTCCTGCAAGCTCCATCTATGGTAAGTACTATAAACAGGTATACTATTTTTAATCTTTTATACCATATTTTTCCTGTGTCTTTTCTATGTTTAGATATGTTTAGATACCTAAACACTTACCATTGCATTATAATTGCCTACAATATTCAGTACAGTAACATACTGTGCAGGTTTGTAGCCTAGGAACAATAGGCTATACCATATAGCCTAAGAATGTAGTAGGGCATATCATCTAGGTTTGTGTAAGAACACTCCATGATATTTGCACAGGGATGAAATCACCTAAGGGTGTATTTCTCAGAACACATTCCTGTAGTTAAGTATTGCATGACTGTATATGCATATTTGTTTGTTCTAACTTCGATGGAAAGAAGTACAGGTACTTCTTATCTGTGATCCCAAGATATGTATTAACTTGGCCAAAACTGAGACCACTATCCCATTTTAATATCTTATTACAATAACTTAATCTAACTGGGTTTTCTACCAGGTTTTGATTGAATTAGTTTTAACTTACCCTACAACTTGCTTAAAAATCCAAACTTCTTTCAGGACATGTGGTGTGTGTTGGGGGGAAAGGAGGAAGCATGTTTACTAACTTTTATTATAAACATTCAATCGTGCAAGCAATATATGAAAATATTTTCTTCATAAAATATTGTTATATTTGAAAATTATAGCAGTTGCCTCTGTTGTATATTCCTCCAAACATTTTCTATGCATTTGTATGCAAAAGTATAGTTTCTTGGGCAATATATAAATATAAATATACATGTGTATATATATATTACAGTTACATTTATGTTTGCATGTGTGTGTTTTAGAGTGGGTTTATTCCTATTTTCTTTATAAATGATAGTAAAATGATGCATTGTATTTGATAATCTGGATATAAATTAGTTATAATGTTGTAAACTTCCAATTATTCAATATTAAATATTGTTTTAGTATTGCAAAATTATTCCTGTATATGTCTTCTTGTAAATATGTGCAAGTGCTGTTTCCAGACTGTAGATACCTAAAAAAAGAATTCCTAGGTTTTCAGATCAGTGCATTTAAAAATTTCAATGGATATTGCCAATATTTTCCTTATATATTGTACCAATTGGTCCCATCTCCAGAAGCATGTAAGAATCCCTTTCCTCCTGCAAACTACCAATACTTTTATTATGAATTTTAAATTTTTTTACCAATATGACTAAAAGATGGTGTCTCTTTGCTGTTTTAAATTTCAGGACATTTATTGTCAGCTTTTTTGCTTTGGAAATCCAGATCAGGTTAGGTATTTTATCAGTCTACATTATGGGATGTGTAAAAGCAAGGGTATGACAGGGTATAGGATTTCAAGACAAGGCACAAGGGTAAAGGGAAAATATGAGAATAATTTAGAACTAGGCTATTCTGGAACTCAAGTCTAGCAACAGTCCACACCCTATCTACACGCAGACTATGAAACCCTAGCAAAAAGCCTCTCGTTAAAATCGTGATGGGCAGGGAAATAACACCACCATAAAAGAACCATCTCTAATGTATCTTATGTAAAAGTTGACAAGTAAATGCAACTATACAAGGAATGGGAGAACAGACTAGACTTTGATTTCTCCTTTGAATAGAGATCCTTAATTTCCAATTCAAAACATGTTGTGCAGAGGTCATATTTTCCCACCGAAGTTTGCTGTGCATACTTTTTGCTTACTTTCTCTAAAATGTTATATCCATGACTCATGTCCCTTTATCAATTCTATAAAACTCTGTAGTTTTCTGTTTCTACATGCTGACTTCCCTGAAGAGTAGATTTTTATCTTTTTAAATTTTCTCTCCCCAAATTACATCACTGGAAATAAATTTACCAAAGTCATCAAATACTGTTTAGCTTGATCCAAGTAATCCACAGAAAAGTTGCAATTAATTAAAGTCAAAGTCACCACAAGTAATTAGGTGGACCATTACAAACTATAAAAGTCAAATCAAATGAATGCCCATCTTTGCCAGCCACTGGTGCAACAGCTATTAGTACAAGGCAAGGCTAAGCAATTGATACACATCATTACCATTAGTCAGATATAGTCTTTAACACCACATCTAACGTTTTGTATTTGTGCTAATAGGCTTGCATGTGGTAGAGTGAGTGGGAGGAAGAGCAAACACTTGTAAGAACAAAATAAACTCACATCTACCCTAACAGTGCCAAAAAGATGACTTATCTCTAAGGAAGTTATGTTCCCAAACTCTAAAGTTTGTCAGTCTGAGTCTAAAATCATAGGGGTGGATTACAGATAATACAATTACAAAACTCTGGGCTTTTCAAGCTACTTGAGGAGCTCCTTGTGTCTATAAAGCCTGAGGACTTAGTTATTGAACCCAATGAGAGTTTTATATGGGAGTTTTTCCTGGCAATTCAAGCCATTTGTTAGCACTAGTACTCTGTCAACAAATAATTATGAAGTTTTCTTCCTTGACTAACCTACAAAAGTAATGATTGAACAGCCAATGGGAGTAAAAAGATAGATAGCATCTCTACCCACATTTGAAAACTCAGAAATCCTTTATTTCCTGTGAGTCAGCCTTAGGTAGCAAGTTACAGTGAAGTTTCAGAGTATTTACTAAGTGGGAAAACCTCCAAGGTTCTGGCAGTATGTTGACTGACAGTCCTGGTTTTTATTGCTTTGAGTTTTCCTTTTTGAAAAAAAATTTCTCTAGAAGATACTTCAATAGGATACTAGAAGAGGCTGTTTTATAGATATCCTCCTTAATCAGCAAGGCATATTTCAGGTAAGTACCCTCAGTTGACCCCTTTAACCACAGAAGCAAAAAGAATTAAATCTGTATTTGCTTGAGGAGAGAGACCAGGGAAACAAAACTAAAATGACATTTGGAGATGTGAGAAGAGAGAAAATAGCTGCATGATTTTTCATCTAGGACAAGTACTGTCTCATGAGATATATACACAATCAAATTTTACTGTAACTATGCAATGAAGAAATTGTTATAATTGGAAAGAGAAAATCCAAAAAGAAACAAAAGAGAGAAGAGAGAGTTTATAATTTTCAGAAGTGATAGCATTAGCAGGAAAGAAGTTGTAATAAAATAATAAGAAAACAGATTAATGAACAAAGAGAATGCAATTTGTCAAACATTTATCAGGCACCTCTTAGAGCAAAGAAATGGACAAAATGCCAAGAGTTCGAAAATTAATAAGATCAACTTTCTTATAACAGTTGCCTTTTATTGAGAACCTACTATACATCACAATCTTACACACATTTTATTACATTTTCAACATTTTGTTAGGTTGGTATATTACTATTTTGTCGGGTGAGGTATATTACTCTTTTATTTCATCAAAAGAAAACTGAAGATCAGTATTTAAATAACTTTCCCAAGAACAAACCAGTCATGAAGAGTGCAGGTGGCATTCACAACCAGATTTATTTAATTCCAAAATTCATTTTCTTCTTATTACAAATTTCTCAAAGTCAGGCACCAGACAGTTTACAAATGAAACAAGAAGTGATCATGAGGACAGCTGAGAAGGAACTAAGAAAAATGAGAATGGGAAGGTGTTATAATTTGGATGGTTGGTGCTTTCAAAATCTCTTCTTGAATTTTGATCCCCATTGTTGGAGGTGAGGCCTAATGGGGAGGTGTTTGGGTCATAGGGAAGATCCTTCATGAATAGATTAATACTCTGCCTTTTGTGGTGGGGAGGTGAGTGAGTTCTCACTCTATTAGTTAAAAGAGCGTGGCCCCTCCCCCACCCCCTCTTGCTTCCTCTCTCACCATGCAATCACTGCACACGTGATTCCCTTCACCTTTCTCCATGAGTGGAAGCAGCCTGAGGCCGTCATCATGCTTCTCATAGAGCCTTCAGGACCATGAGCAAAATAAGCTTTTTTCTTTATAATTTACTCAGCCTCGGATATTACTTTATAGCAACACAAACAGATTAAGACAGCATAGGAACTCCAGTGTGTTAGTCCAAGTTCTCTAGGGTAGCAGAACCAGTAAGATATATGAACATATAAAAGGAAGTTTCATAGAGAGAATTGGCTCATATAATTACACAGCAAAGTCCAACGACAGGCCATCTGCAAGCTGGGGAAAGACAGGGGCAGTAGGGACTCAGTCCACATCCAAAAACTTCAAAACCAGGGAAGATGACAATGCAACCTTAAGTCTGCAGCTGAGGATCTGAGAAGGAGTCCACTGGTACAAGTTCTAGAGTCCAAAGGCCAAAGAAGCTGGAATCTGATGTCCAGGGGCAGGAAGAGAGGAAGCAAGTGTCCAACACAGGAAGAAAGAGAGAGCTGGAAGATTCAGTAAGCAAGTTTATCCCCGCTTCTTCCATCTGCACTGTTCTTGCTGTGCTGGCAGCCAATTGGATGGTACCCACCTACATTGAGAGTGGGTTTTCCTCTCCTAGGTCACTGACTCAGATGTCAATCTCCTCTGGATATACCCTCACAGTTATATCCAGAAAGAATACTTCACCAGCCATCTAGGCATCTCTCAACCCAATCAAATTGACACCTAGTATTAACAATCATAACCCCTGTTCACGTATATGGTATTTCAGTCCTATCCTAGTCTTATTGAGGCACAGACAGGAATTGATGATTATAATGATAATCCCAAACCATAAAAAAGCTGTTTTGATTTATATTCTCTACTATCTAAGGAATATAAAATACATTTTAGAATGTCTTATGTAATTTATTCAATTTCCTTCCATCTCACCTCAAACATATTTAGGATTGTGCCCTTTCTTATTTCTTTTTTACAGTATCAAAGGAAAAAGTTTCTTTCTAATTTCTTCTCTCATTAAATGTTTCAGTCCATGACAGGAACTATGCTGAACTTTAGAGAGAAAATAAGAAGAGAGACAGGATCCCTGCCCATCCATATGGACTCACATTCTGTAAGAGGGGATAGTTAACAAAGAAATACATAATATTTTATCAGTTGAGATTTCTGCCAAGAAAAAAAGAAACAAAGATCTGTGATAGATAATGTGATGGAGAGCAAATTTAGTTCAGGAAATTATTTTGTTTAGGATTAATTCTCCTAGCATCAATTTCTGTGTTAGTGTTTCTAGTTGCAAACAAAATCTCTGTAAGTAGTTTAAGAAGAAAAATAATATATTACATTATATTACATACTTTGCAGCATATCTGAGTGAGAGCTAATGTTTGTGGGCCTGCTGCAAGAAATAACAAACAAGCCACATCATACCATGATTTTGGCAATGATCCTAATATGCCACCACTGCAAACAGACATCATAGTTCATAAAAATGATTTTGCTCCATCATTACTAATCCCGGAAACAAAAACATATTGGTCTGATGGGCTTCCCTTTGTGGGTAACCTGATGTTTCTCTCTGGCTGCCCTTAACATTTTTTCCTGTATTTCAACGTTGGTGAATCTGATGATTATGTGTCTTGGAGTTGCTCTTCTTGAGGAGTATCTTTGTGGTGATCTCTGTATTTCCTTAATTTGAATGTTGGCCTCTCCTGCAGAAACCTTACAAGCCAGAAGGGAATGGTGGCCAATATTCAACCTTTTTAAAGAAAAGAATTTTCAACCTAGAATTTCATATCCAGCCAAACTAAGCTTCATAAGCGAAGGAGAAATAAAATCCTTTACAGACAAGCAAAGGCTGAGAGACTTTGGCACCACCAGGCCTGCCTTACAAGAGCTCTTTAAGGAAGCACTAAACATGGAAAGGAACAACCAGTACCAGCCACTGCAAAAACATACCAAATTGTAAAGAATATATACACTATGTAGAACCTGCGTCAACTAATAGGTAAAAGAACCAGCTAGCATCATAATGATGGGATCAAATTCACACGTAACAATATTAACTTTAAGTGTAAATGAATTAAATGCCCCAATTAAAAGACACAGACTGGCAAATTGGATAAAGCATCAAGACCCATTGGTGTGCTTTATCAATGGGTGCACAGGAAACCTATCTCATGTGCAAAGACACACATAGGCTCAAAATAAAGGGATGGAGGAATATTTATCAAGCAAATGGAAAGCAAAAGAGCAGGAGTTGCAATCCTAATCTCTCATAAAACAGACTTTAAACCGACAAAGATCAAAAAAGATAAAGAAGGGCATTACATAATGNACCAGCTAGCATCATAATGATGGGATCAAATTCACACGTAACAATATTAACTTTAAGTGTAAATGAATTAAATGCCCCAATTAAAAGACACAGACTGGCAAATTGGATAAAGCATCAAGACCCATTGGTGTGCTTTATCAATGGGTGCACAGGAAACCTATCTCATGTGCAAAGACACACATAGGCTCAAAATAAAGGGATGGAGGAATATTTATCAAGCAAATGGAAAGCAAAAAGAGCAGGAGTTGCAATCCTAATCTCTCATAAAACAGACTTTAAACCGACAAAGATCAAAAAAGATAAAGAAGGGCATTACATAATGGTAAAGGGATCAATGCAGCAAGAAGAGCTAACTATCCTAAATATATATGCACCCAATACAGGGGCACCCAGATTCATAAAGCAAGTTCTTAGAGACCTACAAAGAGACTTAGACTCCCACACAATAATAGTGGGAGAGTTTAACACCCCACTGTCAATATTAGACTGATTAATGTGACAGAAAATTAACAAGGATATTCAGGACTTGAACTCAGCTCTGGACCAAGCGGACCTAATAGACATCTACAGAACTCTCCACCCCAAATCAAGAGAAGATATGTTTTTCTCAGCACCTCATCACACTAAGTCTAAAATAGACCATGTAATTGGAAGTAAAACATTCCTCAGCAAATGCAAAAGAACAGAAATCATAGCAATGGGGAAAGGATTCCCTATTTAATAAATGTGTTGGGAAAACTGGCTAGCCATATGCAGGAAACTGAAACTGGATCCCTTCCTTACACCTTATACAAAAACCAACTCAAGATGGATCAAAGACCTAAACATAAGACCTAGGAAAAATCCTAGAAGAAAACCTGGGCAATATTATTCAGGTCATAGGCATGGGCAAAGACTTCATGTCTAAAACACCAAGAGCAATGGCAGCAAAAGCCAAAATTGACAAATGGGATCAAATTAAAGAGCTTCTGCACACCAAAATAAACTATCATTAGAGTGAACAGTCAACCTATAGAAAGGGAGAAAATTTTTGCAATCTATCCACATGACAAAGGACTGATATCCAGAATCTACGAAGAACTTAAATAACTTAAGAAAAAAAAAAAAAAAAACAACCTCATCAAAAAGTGAGCAAATGATATGAAAAGACACTTCTCAAAAGAAGACATTTATGCAGCCAACAGACATATGAAAAAATGCTCATCATCACTGGTCATTAGAGAAATACAAATCAAAACCACAATGGTCATACAAATCATACCATCTCATGCCAGTTAGAATGGCGATCATTAAAAGTCAGGAAACAACAGATGCTGGAGAGGACGTGGAGAATTAGGGACGCTTTTACACTGTTACTGGGAGTGTAAATTAGTTAAACCATTGTGGAAGATAGTTTGGCAATTACTCAAGGACCTAGAACTAGAAATACCATTTGACCCAGCAATACCATTACTGGGCATATACCTATGGGATTATAAATCATTCTACTATAAGACATATGCACATGTATGTTTATTGAAGCACTATTCACAATAGCAAAGAGTTGGAACCAACCCAAATGTCCATCAATAACAGAGTGGATAAAGAAAATGTGGCACATATACACCATGGAATACTATGCAGCCATAAAAAAGGATGAGTTCATGTCCTTTGCAGGGACATTGATGAAGCTGGAAACCACCATTCTCGGCGACCTATAACAAGAACAGAAAAACAAACACCACATGTTCTCACTCATAAGTGAGAGTTGAACAATGAGAACACATGAATATAGGGAGGGGAACGTCATACACTGGAACCTGTCGGGGGTTGGGGGGCTAGAGGAGAGATAACATTAGGAGAAATAACTAATGTAGGTGATGGGTTGATAGGTGCAGCAAACCACCATGGCATGTGTATACCTATGTAACAAAACTGCACGTTCTGCACATGTACCCCATAACTTAAAGTATAATAAAAAAAAAACTTGGTTACATCCTCACCAAGGATGGATTTTGTGATATTTCTTCATTTTCTGAGCCAAAGTCTCACACAGGTACATTAACTATGAATTCTAGGTCGTGTATCTCTGCCTTCGATGCAAAAGATCCTGGAAAAGTGATTCCTGGCTTCTATGTTGGAGAGATAGGATTCGGAACGTGAGACAGTACACAAATACAAGAAGGCTATTCAAAAGATGGTGAGCACCATGCTGCAATACCAACAACAATGGCAGGCACTGCTAGCTGCCTCCCCAATTTCTGGTCTCCATTTCTTCCTTAAGGACACAAGTCTCAGTAACAGGACCCAGGATGTCAACGTGCTCAGCTACAAAATACTTCCTTGCTTTCCCCAAATTCCTTAAAATGAGGAATCCCCATCTGACATAATTGGAGCCAATACGACTAGGGAAATTCTGCTGGGGATTTCAAGAAAAGATTTTTCATCTTTTACACAGGTGGTGCCCCATTTATTTCTCATTTCTCCTTTTTCCTTTCTGTTAATAGTAATTTGACATTAGGATGGAAGTACAGTAGCCATGTTGCCACCATGAGGCAACAACCATGAAGTTAAAAGCTCACATGCAAGAGATGGCAAATTAGAAAGGTAGAAAGAACTGCTGCCCTGTCCCTAGATGCTCTATCTTCAGACTTCATGTTACAGTGAAGAACTCCATTATTATTAATATTTTTATTATTTGAGGTACTCTATTATTTAAGATACTCTTGGCCAAATCAGTCTATTTTTTATTACCAAATATTTTCCCAACTGAAATAACCACAAAGAACTGAAAATGGATACCCATTTTAGAAAGATCCAAAAGTCATTTATAACTTCATCAATTACTTGAGGTAGATTGACTAATTCACATATTACTAAATAAAAATAGTATAACTATAAAAGAAGATGTTCTCCCTATGGATTACAATTGAAAAGAGATTTTAAAATTTTACCAAGAAAGTTTACCTTAATATTATATGTATGTAACAATTTCAGTGGAGTGTGTGGAATGCATTCTTTTGAATTACAGCCTGACTTGTATTGTGTTAATGGACTGAATTGTGTTCCCCCTAAAATTCATATATTGAAGCTCTAACCCCAGGTGCTTTAGAATGTGTCTGTACTTGGTGATAGGACCTCTAAAGAGGAAATTAAGTTAAAAGAAGGCCATTGGGATGGGTCCTAGTGCAATCTGACTGGTATCCTTATCAGAGGAGATTGGGACAGACAGAGACACCAGCGAAATGCATGCACAGACAAAAGGCCATATGAGGAGGCAGCAAGAAGGCAGCTCTCCCTTCTGCAAGCCAAAAGAGAGAGGTTTCAAAAGAAACCAGCCCTGCTGACACCTTGATCTCAGACTTCTAGCCTCCAGAACTTTGAGAAAATACGTTTCTACTGTTTAAGACAGTCACTCTATAATACATTATTATGGCAGCCCAACAAAACCCTAATGCTTATTATTATTCATATAGATAAAGATAGCTATAGAGACATAAAGATCAATAGAGAGATTGATACACACACATATGTAGTGAGAAGATAAGCTCCATGAAACGGGTTTTGTCTGTTTTGTTTAGTGATATCTCTTAGTCATCTGGAACAGTTATTGACACAGGGTTGGTGCTCGATAAATATTTCTCATTGAATTGGTTAATTCTGTTGGACTTCTTTATATAACGCTTTAAAGATTTTTCTTAAGACACATCATTATCTTCAGAAACTGGGTTCAGATAAAGTGAAGAGATGAGTTGATGATCTCCTTCCTCTTGATCTCTAATGAGATCTAGTCTGGTTACCCTTAAATTTCTTAATTTCCATACAGGTTTTTGAGATGCAGTGGAAATATTAAGATGTTCCCATCTGCATATCTTTGAAGGAGACATGGGAGGGCATCAGCTTATTACCTGGAGGTAACCAAAGCAGGCCTAATAGCTCTGGAGGGATGGAGCAAATATGGATTGAGCCTTTCAAGTAATAGATAACATATCATATCTCAAATCATTTCAATGACATATTTTCTCGTTCCCTAAATGTCTGTTTATTTACTTTCTTTTCCTTTTATAACTGAGACATTTGTACTTTTATATAACAGAAATCACACCACATGAAGAACATTCTCATTTTTTTTAGAGCTGTATATGACTCATATGGACATACTATGGTATATTCAATCATACTTCTTTGTAAAATCATTTTTATAGTTTTCAATATTTTACAATTACAAACAAAACTGAAATAAATAACCATGGAAATACACGTTTTAATTTCATTCAAGGTGTATCTTTAAGGTAAATTACAACGTTTAAGAGATTGCTGGGTCAATAGTAATTGTGTATCTATTTTTTGTTAGATGTTGCTAAATTCTCCCCCAAAAGAGTTGTATTAGTTGTATTTCTACTAGTAATGGATGAGACTATTTCTCCATTACCTAGCCAAAAGATGTTGTTGCACTTTTAAATTGTATTTAATCTCATTTGAGACATGGTATCAGTGTAGTTTTAATTTACATATCTAATTATGGGTGAGGTTGACAATTTTATTCTATACTTATAGGTCATTTTTATATATTGTAAATAAATTTTATGTGCTATATCTTTTGTCCATTTTCCTATGAAATTCTTTTTTTAACTTCGTTCCATCGATTTTTAAGTTTTTTACATGTTAGGAATAATAGCTCTTTACTATGTTGCAAATAGCTGCTTCTAGTGTCAGTTGTACTTTGAGTATGTTTATGGGGTTTTTGACATTTAGATTTTAAAAATTTTACATAAGATTAACATTTGTTAATCTTATATTTTATGGTGTCTAGATATCTAATCATAGTTAGAATACATTTCTTACATCCAGGTCATAGAGAAATTCACCTGCATTTTCTTTTAGTACTTATACTGTTTGTTTTTTCCTTTTCCATTCTTGTTTTTTTTTTTTTTTTTTTACATTTAGTTTATTGATTCATTTAGAGTTTATTCTTGAATATAGTCTGAGGTATATATTTAATTTTGCTTTCTGTTTATTTTGTTATAATTTTCTTTTTTAAAGCTTAGAATTGAATTAATTTATTTTGAATATTTTATTTTATTGATAAAATTATTTAGTACTATGAGTTTTCTTTGATCATGCTTTAAATGTATTCCATAGATTCTAATATGTAGCCTTATTATCAATATTTCAGATTTTATATCTTCTTTACCCAAGAGCTATTTAGTAAAGATATTTATCAATTTTAGGGAAAAGGACATTTTAAAACATTTTGTTAATAATTTCTAGCTTTATTTTTTTTAAATTAAGAGTAGTTAGAGAATACTGCTTATATTTCTACTTAATGGAACTTACTGATACTGACTTTGTGACCTAACATATGATCAACGTTTGTGAGCATTCTTTTAGTACAAGGTATTTCAATGATACGCTAATAGGATATAACATTTGATCTATATTCATCAAGTCTGAATGATGGTTTATGTTGTTTAGTTCTTTAATATCAACACTTATTTTTATCTATTTTATCTGTCCTCCTAAGAATAGCATATTAAAATATTCTGTCATTGGCTTCCATCTGTTTCATTATCTCCCAAGTAGTTTTCCTTCATAAATGGTTGCTGTGTTATTTGGTGCATGGATATTCATAGGTATCATACCCTTTCACAAATTTCGATTCAATATTTAAATGAACTCTTCTGTCTATGAGTTTATACTGGCATACATAAACAATTGAATAAACTGCAGAAAAGGGAAAGTTCCTTCTTACAGTTTTCCGACTAGTAAATTTAAAAGATAGAAATAGAGAATTAACATTGAACTAACACCACAGTAATAATTTTTGCAGCAAGATCCATCCATAGATACCAAAGTTAGTGGGTAAAATTTGAAGATAAATAGAATTTGCAGTTTCAAAGTATATCTTTTAAGATATTTATATTAACTACAAGGGAAAAGACAGTAACTTTACAGAGGAGAAACTCAGCTGACACCAGCTTACCCGAGTATTTAAGATTAAGGTCACCAGTCATAAGACGTAGCAACATATGAATCCCTTGATGAGAAAAAAGCACAATACTATTTCTGTAGCAATTGTGCAAAAAAACAAAAACAAAAACAAAAAACAACCCCCCCCCACACAATCTCATTTCAAGCATAAGAAGACATTAGACAAATCCAAATTGAAGGGTAAACTGTGAAATAACTTATTAGTACTCTTCAAATTCTCAAGATTATGAAAGACAAAGATCGATTGTGGAACTTCGACTATTAAATGTAATGTGAGATCCTAGATAGGGTCCTGGAACAGAAAACAGACACTAAAAAAGGTGGGAAAAGGTGAAATTTAAACAGTCTCTGGTTAATAATTCAAATGTTAATTTTCTGTTCTTGTTTATTTTACTGTGATTATGTATGCTATTTAACATTATAGAAAATGAGTTTGGAAATTAAAAGTTTTTTAAATTAAGAGACTTCACTTTTTAGAGCAGTTTTAAATTTACAGAAAAATTAAGCTGGTAATACAGAGTTTTCCCATATACTGCCCTGCTCACTGCTACAGTTTCCTCTATTTTGCATTTATATGATACATTTGCTACGATTGGTGAACTGATATTAATGTATTTTTATTAACTGAAGTCCGTACTGTACATTAACTTTTACTGCTTGTATTGTGCAGTCTATGGGTTTCAACAAATGTATAATGTCATATATCCACCATTATAGTATTATACAGAATATTTTCAGTGCCCTAAAAAGCCCCTATGTTTTAACTATCCATCCCTCTCTCTCTTCCTTACTTTTGAACTGGTGGCGACCATTGACCATTTTACTGTCTCTATACTTTTGCCTTTTCTAGAATATCATATAGTTGCAATCATATGGCATATTACCTTTCAGACTGACTTTTTTTCTTTAGTGTATACATTTAAGGTTCTTCCATGTCTCTTTGTGACAATTTATTTTTCATCACTGAATAGTATCCTATTGCACATATGTACCATAGTTAGTTTATCCATTCAATTTTTGGCAGTTATGAATAAAGCTGCTATACACATTCATGTGCAGGTTTCTGTGTGGACATGCTTTCTACTCAGATAAATACCTAGAAGCATGATTGCTTAATTGTATGATAAGACATGTTGAGTTTTAAAAGAAACTGTTAAACTGTCTTCTAAAATGGCTGTACCATTTACATTCCCACCAGTAATGAGTGAGAGTTTCTGTTGCTCCACAACCTTAATAGCGTTTGATGTTGTCAGTGTTTGGGATTTTAGCTATTCTGCTAGGTATGTAGTGTCATTTCATTGTTATTTTAATGTTGAACATCTTTTCCTATGCTTATTTGTCATCTGTGTGTCTTTATTGTTGAGGGTTCTGGGTGTCTGTCTGCTCAGATCTTTTGCTCACTTTTTGATTGGACTGTTTATTTTCTTGTTATTGAGTCTTAGAAGTTTTTTTTGTATATTTTAGATATATGACCTTAATCAGATTTATGTTTGGCAAATAATTTCTCCCAGTCTGTGGCTCATCTATTACTTAGGTTTTCAAAGTGAATACTTTTAATAGAGATCAGAGATTGGAAGAATTATCAAATGTTGCCTTATTTGGCTATACGGTGTACATAGATGTATGTCACTATCAATATTCCAATTTTATTTTAAGTGTGATCAGATATTTTTACAGATTCATCATAAATAGAGCCTTTTTGTTGTACTGGGAAAGAACCTAACCTTCAGGATCTAATTAGAGAAAATGCTGCTGTCAAAAATAGGCAATGGATATAGTTTTCTATTTACCTTCTCTTTGGTTTATTAAAGGCTGAGAATGATGTCAGTGTTGTGGATTTTTCTGTAGCAGTTATTGGCAAACTTTGTAAATGAGAATGAACCTCTTTCATTATTCAATGCAACAGCATACCAAGTTTATCCTTTCCCCAAGATCCAGGCCCATACATCTTTCTTCTCTGCCTGGCTCAGAACTAATTCAGCTAGCCCAAAGAAGCCGTGTGCTCACTAGTTGCAGCACATCATAAGCCTTTTTAAGAAAATAAAATGCACCTGGGCCCTATGTTTTCATTGTTGGATACAGAAATCTTGTCACTAAACCAGTAATTAAAGAAATCACTGTTTCAAACATATTTTCTCTGGGCACTGTGTTGCAGGGGCCATTGAAAATAATATGCTAAGAATAGATAAGGCTCAAGGACAGTATCTCTAGCTAGTTGCACTTTCATTGAACTCCAGTAGTCAAGGACAGTATCTCTAGTTGAACTTTTAATGAACTCTAGTAGGCGCCAAGAAGGCAGACAAATAAGAAAGAACTTAGAGACAAGGAACTAAACAGAAGGTTATATCTGGGTGCAGAAAGTTTGTTTTACATTGTGTTATTTTTTGCTGACGTGAGATTTATGGAGTATAAATAAAGTGAGGCAGAGGCTCTAGGCGTGGCCGCCATGTTCTCTGTTTGTCTTTGTCTCCTGTGTCTGTTCATTCTCCACCACCCCCGGCACGGTCCCCAATAAGTGGCGCAGTGAGCAGGGTGCACAGGGTGAGTAGTGGGGAACAAGAAGGGGAACCCCCTAGGAGCGGGTAAAACCTGGGGATTGTTAAGGGGAACCTTCTTAAGCTTTCATTATGGGGAATTCCAGTTCCTTGGCCTCAGAATATTTAAGATTATTACAAGGGCTTTTGCTTTCGATTGGGGTTGATGCAAAAGAGAGAACTTTGCGGAAATTGTTTGCTCATGTGGAACAACATTGCTCTTGGTTTCAATATCAAACTGAAGTACAATTAAATAAGCGAGAGTGGCAACAGGTTGTTAAGACCCTTCGTCAAGCGCATCAGCGCGGCGATGTAATGTCAGCACCTTTGTGGGCCCTTTGTGCCTCTATTACTCAGGCTTTGGAGCTCTTAGAGACAGACTCTGAAAAGGGGGAAGGCGGGGATGAGGAGTCTTTGAAGTCTCCGATAGCCATTTCCCCTCCTTTAGATAATTCTGTAACTGAAGGAGAAGGTCCTTTGTGTGATAATGTGTCTCATGAAAAGGAATCAGAAATTCAAAAGGAGCTTCAGCCGGTTGTTCAATTGTTACAACAAATTTTACAATTGCAGTTATCTCCCCCTCAACCTTCTCCTCCACCCACTCCTGTTTTTACTTTTCCCGTGGTTCATCCACCCCCATCAGTACCTAAGGCGGAGGAGGAGGATAGTTTTCCACCACCACCACCGCCGGTGGAAATGCTGCCTCGTTCAGGCACGGTTTTTGCTGTTCCCGCTTCTACTGCTAAAGCTGTAATTAAGGTATTGGATTCTCAAGAGGATGAGGATCCTCTACAATTGTTCCCCATTATTAGGCAACCTTTTGGTCCTAATGACCAATTTCCTCAAGGGGGTATAAATGTGCAGTATAATGTTCTTCAATTTAAATTTCTTAAAGAAATGAAGGCAGCTGTTGCTAATTATGGCCCTCAATCTCCTTTTGTCATGGGGCTTCTAGATTCTTTCTCCTCTGAGAATTTGTTTTTGCCTCTTGATTGGGAGACTTTGGGGAAGGCTGTTTTGGACCGCTCTCAGTGGCTTCAGCTACGCAGTTGGTGGCTGGAAGATGCCAAAGAGCAGGCCCGCCGCAATGCCGCTAGAAATCCTCCAGGACCAACAGAGGAGCAATTAACAGGCACTGGTCAGTTTGCTACCGTAGCGGCTCAATCTGGACTTGAGGACGTGGCATTATCACAAGTTAAAGCACTTTTTTTAAAGGCTTGGTGTAAAGTAGAACCATCAGGAAAAACTGCCTTGTCTTTTGTTAAGATTTTGCAGGGCGCAAACGAACCTTATCCTGACTTTGTGGCTCGGCTCCAAGATGCTGTAATAAAGACTGTGGGTAGTGGGGCTGCAGGCCAAATCCTGGTAACCACACTAGCTTTTGAGAATGCTAATCAGGAATGTCAGAGGTTGTTGCGTCCTCTAAAGGCTGCTGGAAACTTACAAATAGAAGATTTTATTAGAGCCTGTGCAGGAGTGGGAGGGGCTGCCTACAACGCTCAGTTGTTTGCTGGAGCTTTATCTAAGGCATTCATGGGAAAAAAGGGAGTTTGCTTCCAATGTGGAAAGACCGGTCATTTTAAAAAGGAGTGCCGTAAGTTATCTAATAGGAGTGACTCCTCCAAAGTAGAATTTAAAAAGCTTCCTACTGAGCCCTGTCGTCGTTGCAGCAAAGGGCGACACTGGACTAATGAATGTCACTCTAAAGTGGACAAAAACGGTAATTCTCTCACCTCCGGATCGGGAAACTTGCAGAGGGGCCCTTCAGCTTGGGGCCCCAACAACAATACAAGCCCTCTTCATTTGCAATTTCCAGTCAGCTCAGGGGTCCAGCATCAGCAGGCCAGTCAGCCAATGTTAACCCCCAATTTTCATTAGCTCAGCTTTTCTCTGCTACTTCCGGTAGCGCCGCTGCTGATGTGGCGATTTTACAGGCTGTTGAACTCACCCCAGAAATGGGAGTTGTTAAATTGGCTACAGGTGTTTTTGGGCCATTACCTCCACATACTGTTGGATTGCTTATAGGACGCAGTAGTAGCATTTTACAGGGTTTACAAGTTCATTTGGGTGTTATAGATTCTGATTATAAAGGGGAAATTCAAATTATGGCTCAGGCTCATAAACCTATATCCCTGAAAGAGGGGCAGCGAATTGCACAACTCCTTGTACTACCCTATTTTCAGTTTCCTTCACGGAGGCAAGAAAGAACCGGAGGTTTTGGAAGCACGGGTAAACATATTTTTTGGGAAACTTTAGTAACTCAACAAAAACCCTTGTTTCCCCTCGAAGTAGAGGGACAAATTTTTCAGGGCTTGGTCGACACTGGAGCTGACGTTTCCATTATTGCCTCTGATCAATGGCCTTTGCAGTGGCCTAAACAGCCTGTTGCTGTTTCTCTTACAGGATTAGGTTCCGCCTCTGAGGTGTATCAAAGTTCTCAATCCTTAAATTGCCGAGGGCCGGATGGTCAAGTGGCCCAAGTTCAGTTTTATATTGTTCCTATTGCCCTAAATTTATGGGGGCGAGATTTATTGCAACAATTTGGAGCTTTTGTTTCTATTCCTCATGTCTCTAATTCTGCCAAGAATATGATGTTCCGCATGGGCTACAATCCCCTTGAAAAATCTTTAAACATGTAGCCACTGTTCAGCAGCCTCAAGCCCTTCCCTTGACATGGAAAACTAATATTCCTGTATGGGTTGAACAGTGGCCTTTAACACGTGAGAAGCTTGAGGCCTTGGAAAACTTAGTTCAGGAACAATTATCCCTAGGTCATATAGAACCTAGTACTTCTCCATGGAATTCCCCTGTCTTTGTGATTAAGAAAAAAAAAGGTAAATGGAGACTATTGACAGATCTTCGTGCTATTAATGCATGTATTCAACCCATGGGATCCTTACAACCTGGCCTTCCTAACCCTTCTATGATTCCTCAAGATTGGTTACTTATGGTTATTGATTTAAAAGATTGTTTTTTTTCTATTCCTTTGGATCAAAAGGATTGTGAGCGTTTTGCCTTCTCTGTCCCTGTTTTTAATAATTCTCAGCCACTTTCTCGATATCAGTGGAAGGTTTTACCTCAAGGTATGTTAAACAGCCCTACCTTGTGTCAAGAATTTGTCCATCGAGCTCTGAATCCTGTTCGAAAATGTCATCCTTCTGTTCTTTTATATCATTATATGGATGACATTCTTCTTGCCGCACCCACCAAAAAAGAGCAGCAAGATGCTTTTACATCCTTACAAACGCAGCTCTCTTTATACTCACTTAATATTGCCCCAGAAAAAATTCAAATAGATTTTCCTATTCAATATTTAGGTTATACCTTGGGAGCGCGAAATATTCGACCCCAAAAGATTCAAATTCGACGCGATCATTTAAAAACATTAAATGACTTTCAAAAGCTTTTAGGAGATATTAATTGGATGCGTCCTGTTTTAGGAATACCAACGTATCAGTTACAACATCTTTTTTCTATTCTAGAAGGAGACAGTCACTTGGACAGCTCACGTCATTTAACTCCTTTGGCTTTACAGGAACTCCAGCTTGTAGAAGAACAACTTCAAAAGGCCCATCTACATTATATCCTTCCCGACGTTCCCCTTTCCTTTTGTTTATTTCATACTTTACATTCTCCTACAGGTATGATTCATCAAACAAATCGGCCGTTAGAATGGATTTTTTTATCCAACAAAACATCTAAACGCTTGACTACTTATATCGATCGTTTAGCTGAATTGATCATCAAAGGACGGCATCGCTGTCGACAACTCTGGGGAGGAGATCCTTCCTTCATTATCTCTCAATTCACTCATAGTCAGATTACTTATCTTCTTGCCACTTCTGATTCTTGGCAAGTTGCTTGTGCCTCATTTGTCGGACAATTTTCTACCCAATATCCTAAGTCTCCGATCTTTTCATTTTTTAGACAGCATTCTGTGTTGCCTTTCTCACCAATATCTTTATTTCCTGTTCAAGGCCCTACCTTTTTTACTGATGCTAGTAGCAATGGTAAAGCTGGATATTGGAGTGTTCATCAATCTCGAGTTACAGTTTATCCTTATCCCTCGGTGCAACAGGGAGAACTGTTTGCTATTCTCATGGTCTTACTTGATTTCCCTTCCACCAGTTGTAACATTGTTAGTGATTCTCAATACGCCGTGTATGTTACTTCTTATATTTCTCAAGCCACTCTACCTCTTTGTGCTACTTCTTCTCTTCAAAAACTCTTTTCTTTGTTGTCTTCTACTTTGAGCCAACGTCGAGCTCCTTTATTCATCACTCATCTTCGTTCTCATTCTCAACTTCCTGGACCGTTAGTTCATGGTAATGCTCAGATTGATTCGCTTTTAATCGGCCACCTACAGGCTGCAGAACAAGAACATGCTCTACATCACACTAATAGTTCTGGCCTTCAACGACGATTTCATTTAACTCGTAAACAAGCTCGTTCTCTTATTCGAGCTTGTCCTTCTTGTGCTCCTTTGAGCATTCCATCTTTCCATCCTGGGGTTAATCCGCGAGGTACTCAAGTTAATCAGATTTGGCAAATGGACGTCACACACGTCCCTTCTTTTGGACGATTAAAGTATGTTCATCATACCATTGATACTTTCTCTCATTTTCAATGGGCAACTCCTTTGCCATCTGAAAAAGCTGATTCTGTTATTACTCATCTCTTAGCTTGTTTCGCCATCATGGGCATTCCTCTAATACTTAAAACTGATAATGCCCCTGCCTATGTTTCTCGTAAGTTACAAGTTTTCTTACAGCAATACAATATTCAACATCTCACCGGTATCCCGGGCAACAGTCAAGGTCAAGCCATCATTGAGCGCGCAAATTTAACCTTAAAAACTCAACTGCTAAAACAAAAAGGGGGAAATGAGTCCCCCAGAAATCAGATTTTAAAGGTTTTGTTTACCTTAAATTTTTTGAATCAATGGAGACAATTGCAGGACTCCGCTGCCGTAACTCATCTTTCCTCACCTCCCTCGGCGATAGTCCCCGCCGACAATTTAAAGGTTTGGTATCCTAATGAAGAAGGTAAGTATGCACAGGGGCAAGTTCTAAAACAGGGACGGGGCTATGCTCTTGTCCTTACAGGGAGCGGACCTGAGTGGTTTCCTACAAGGCGATTGAAACCCTGTTGAAAAGAAAACTGGACTCAGCATGCATCTCTTCCTTTGTTGGATGTGCCTCAGCGGGGGACTTATTTCCCTTAGTGAGGCTTTGTATGAATATTGGACTTATATTCCCTTTCCACCCTTGTATCAGGGAGTCGCCTGGGGGGAGGCGGAAGTTAAGGTTTTCACCAATGACACTACTTGGATGCCGTCCCCCTATATGGACAAGGACAACATAGAACGGGAAACGGGAATAATAAACAGCACATACCAATTTGGAGTGGAAGGACTTCCGATTTGCATGGGAAATAGTCCTCATTGTCTCCAGAAATCGCATGAAGCTTGGGCTGTTCGCTATAATCATAGCCATGTGGCTGCCAATACTGTTATTATTGTAACTAGAAGTTTTCATTATAATCATACTGTATATATTAATGAGACTATTCCTAGTTCCTTACCTTTTTGTCCTATTCCAGAGGTTTCCCCTAATATTGAGGTATTGGAGTGGCAACATTGTCGGGGAACTAAGCCCCGGATTTTATTAGAATATAATGGGCTGCAAGTAATTGATTGGAGTGTGCACGGTGATTTTCAAACAAAATTTAGTCACATACCTTTGAAATGGCACCGGGTAAATAAAAGTATTGCTGCTGACAGTAATGAAACTTTGGTATGGCGTGAAGGAGGCTTGTCGCCACCTATGCCTCATCTTAGATACTCTTTACAAGTACAAAGTCATCTTTGGAAGTTATTAGCTGCAGGTGATGCCATTAGTACTTTTGTGGGGAATATGTCCCTTAATCTTTCTAACCCGAATAACCCCTTTCATATTCAATTACATCGGAATATCTCCCGATATATTATTGCTTGTGTCCGAAAGCCTTACCTATTGTTAGCGGGGAATTTAACATGGGATAATGATACGGGAATTGTTAATTGTACAGATACGTGTACATTTTTGTCTTGCCTCAATCATTCCTGGTGGCACAACTTTACTGGGGATATTTATATCCTCAGGGCTCGTAAGGAAATTTGGCTACCTGTCAACCTTACGTGACCGTGGGGGGCATCACCTCTTGAAACTTATATTTGGACTTCCCTCCAGCGGACCCGTCGTGCCCTTGGACTTATAGTCGCCTCGGTAATGGGCCTTGTCGCCATCGCCTCCACTGCAGCCGTGGCAGGACTCGCTCTACATCAAAGCATACAAAATGCTGAATTTGTGCAGCAATGGCATGAGCAATCTCATCGGTTGTGGCTTCAACAACGGAACATTGACTCTCAACTCGCTGAAAGATTGGACAACGTGGAGCAAGCCTTAACGTGGCTTGGAGATCAGCTCACTGTCCTCAGTACTCGAATAACATTGCAATGTGATTGGAACTCCACTCAATTTTGCGTAACACCTGTGCCTTTTAATGTTTCTCAGAATTGGACCGAAATCCGAAGATTATTAATAGGCCATAAAAATATTAGTTTGGACATCCAAGAACTCACTCAAAACATTTCTGAAGCATTTCGACAACAATTCCATGTATTGTCCGGGGCCGCTACCTTGCAGGAGCTGGGTCAAAGTTTTGCTGCCCTTAACCCATGGACCCAGACGAAAACATGGATTTCTACCATCTCTGGAAGTATCTTGCTTTGGGCGCTCGGATTGGGTTTACTTCTCATGGTGATCCGATGCTCCCTCCGTCGCATCCAAAAACAAAGGAAAACACAGGAACAAGTATGGGCTACCTTTCTAGGATTGAGGCAAAACAAAAAGGGGGAAATGCAGGGGCCATTGAAAATAATATGCTAAGAATAGATAAGGCTCAAGGACAGTATCTCTAGCTAGTTGCACTTTCAATGAACTCCAGTAGTCAAGGACAGTATCTCTAGTTGAACTTTTAATGAACTCTAGTAGGCGCCAAGAAGGCAGACAAAATAAGAAAGAACTTAGAGACAAGGAACTAAACAGAAGGTTATATCTGGGTGCAGAAAGTTTGTTTTACATTGTGTTATTTTTGCTGATGTGAGATTTATGGAGTATAAATAAAGTGAGGTGGAGGCTCTAGGCGCGGCCGCCATGTTCTCTGTTTGTCTTTGTCTCTTGTGTCTGTTCATTCTCCACCCCCCCCCTCCCCGGCACGGTCCCCAATACTGTGTGTTGGAGGGAGACATGGAAAGTTTCCCTTTATCAACAGGTTAGATCAGATGAATTAGATTTTACAACAGCCAAAAATAGAGTTTGCTTAATACACTTTATACATTTGTTTTAAAATAGTTTCAATCAGATTCCAGTAAAATCTGACTTGGAGGCAGAGAGATTCTCTGAATAGTCTTACAAATGTAGGTTTATTTTGAGACTGTCAGCCATCAGTCGAGACAGATCTCTGGATGGTTCCTAGCTTCAGGTTAAATTTCAGGCTGACAATTCTAGAAGTTCTGAACTCATTTGATAAATATGAGAATATGATTATCAAAAGGACCTCTTCTACACTGTAAAATTATAATCTACTCTTGCTTGTAGTAAATAAATTCAGTTTGTACTTTTGAATATTTATATCTACCAAGAAATGTGCTAAATGCTGGAGTGAGATGGGGTGGTAAATTGTTGTTATAATATTGTTATATTTTTAAGTTATATATATCATTAAGTTATATTTACATGTATTAATATATAAAATAAGAATAATAATGTCTACCTCATGGGGTCCCAGTGAGGATTAAATGACATAATACTTACAATATTTGTAAAGCATTTAGTACAGTGTTTGGCACACATCTGACATTCCATAAAATCTAGCCATCATTATGTTGGAGATTACAGTCTTGTTGAAACAATAATAAACATAGTTGTTAAATAATCCATGATACTTGCCAACAGATGTGATCAATAAGACTTTGAAGAAGAAAATATCGATGTGAATAGAAGCAGCCTGGGAAAGCTTGGCTAAAAGCCCTTTGTGCATATGATGGTGTCTTATTGATAGCTCCCTCCTGCTATTTCATCAGGGTGTTTAGGATATAAAAAGTGCTCAACGAACATTTGCTGTTTGAGTGACTTAAGATTTGAGTTGCAAACCCCAAAGATGGGTAGGACTTGTATAGGTAAGATGAGAGGATACATTCTGGGTAGGAGCAGAATTTTGACAAAGATGTAAAGGTAGGAATAGGAGTGGTATAAGTACTGATGTAGCAGCACTAGCC
The DNA here is from genome assembly GCF_001698545.2 of Rhinopithecus bieti. Lineage (NCBI taxonomy): Eukaryota > Metazoa > Chordata > Mammalia > Primates > Cercopithecidae > Rhinopithecus > Rhinopithecus bieti. The sequence continues at coordinate 746,490 of NW_016809277.1, read as the reverse complement.
ACTGCTTATGTAGGGTGGCAGTGAGAGTAGTCAGAGAAAGGCTGGGAAGAGACAGCAAGACTTGAGGAAGGCATTGAGAGCCTGGAGGGATATTATGAACTTAACAACTATTTTATGGGCATTGGGTGGTCACTGAAAGTAACTGAGCAAGGAAGCAATGCTAATGAAATGATAATTAAAAAGAATAATATTACTGTAGTGTAGAATTATTAAAAGGTAAGGCTGTAGGGAAGACCTATTACTTACATGTGAGATAATAACAACTTATGGTAGAAAGGACATTGGAAAAGTGAACATTTTCAGTATTGCAGGTTTTTAAAAGACACTCTCATGTAACCTTCAGTGAAGAAGGCTTTATCCTCATTTTACAGATGAGAAAACTGAATATCAGAGCTCTCATTAGTGTGGCATGTAACCAGAATTCGAAGCCAGGTTTTCCAGGCTCCAAAGGCATGGTCTTCTTTTATAATAGGACTTAGATAATTGACTATGAAATATCTGGGGAGAAAATGAAGATGATGTCAAATTTTGATTGTATATGATTGGAAAATTATGACACTATAGGAAAGGAAGAACCAGTTTACAAGAAAAAGAATAAATTTAGCTTTTAATACATTGAATTTGAGGCAGCAGTGGGGAACACAGTACCAATGCAAATGAAATAGGGATATGAGTCTGGAGCTTAGAGGTGATATCAAGACTGAAGACACATATCGGGGAGTCAACTGAAGTAGTACATAGTGGGAAGACATGTTCTAGGTACAAAATAGTAAAGACTTAGAACAGAGTTTGGAAAATGCTAAGGACAATTGAAAACTGAAGCCAGTGAACAAGACAAAAGATGAAATGAAAACAAAGTAGCAAGTGAGATAAGGAAAGTATAAATAGTTTTTTGTTTGTTTTTTGAAATAGAGTTTATCAAGTGCCACAGAGTTCAGAGTTTCAGGTGTTTCTATGTATAGATATGTATAGAAAGGAGAGATCAGTGATAAATGAAAGAGAAAAGGCAGGGTGATGTAATGGGGAAAAAGACTAGTCTGGGAGTGGGAAGAACTGGGTTGCAGTAGCAGCTCTGTTATTCTGTGACCTTAGTAAACTCACCAAACATCTCTAGGATTCAGTTTACACAATTATGAAATGAGAGGTTTAATGGGAGATGACTTCTAAAGGTCATTTGACACTTGACAGTGCTGAAATCCTTAGCTAAAAGGGAACACATTTGAAAATATGTAGACAAAAATGAGTGCACAATTTTATGGTTGATTCATGTATTCCACATTTATAATGTCCGTGTAATTTATTTATCTATATCTATGTATGCATAGTGGAAGTGGGGGAAAAAACATGATCTCTGGTGTAAAATTTAGAGAGCTTGAGAGATGCTCACAAACTACAAGGTCCCTATATTACAAAGAATTGAGACAGGTTTTTACCAACTTGGAGAAGGAAAAGGAATGCAGAGGACTGTGGAAAGACCAAACAAAAACTCTCAGAAGCCTTCCATTGTAGGCTCCAGTAAAGATTAAGCTAAGAAGCAATTTGTCAGTGAGAACATGGTGCCCCTAGCCCTTCTGTTGTATGTCCTTGTCTCTTGTAACCACTTTGGCTTAAAATCTATTGTCTTTGATGATACAGCCACCCCGTTCTTGTAATTTACTTAGAAAGTCCTTTTCTTTTTCTTTCGAACTCTTTGTGTCTTTATTTATAAAATGAGTCTCTTGTAGACATTGCACAGATATCTCATTTTAAAAAATCAATTTTGCCACTTGTTACCTTTTATTTGAAGTACAGATGATAGACTTTTGCCATTTAGCTATTTTGTTTGTCTCTATGCTTTTTATTTCTCAATTTCTGTATCACTGTCTTTTTTTGGTATTAACTGATTTGTTTGGTAGTGTAACTTTTTTTTTTTTTTTTTTTGAGACAGAGTTTTGCTCTTGTTGCCCAGGCTGGAGTGCAATAGCGCATTCTTGGCTCACTGCAACCTCTGCCTCCCGGGTTCAAGTGACTCTCCTGCCTCAGCCTCCCTAGTAGTGTACCATTTTGTTTTCCTTCTTCCCTTTTCTGTATGTTTTTAAAGTCATTTTCTTGGTCCTACAAGGGCTACAACATCTTAAACATGTAACAACCAAGGTGAGTATCAACTTAATTTCAATAGTATACAAACACTCTGCTCCTATATATCTCCATCTCTCTCACTTTATATTGTTCTTGTCATAGATTATATTTTTACATATTGTGTATTAAAATATATTCTACTTTTATGCACTTGCCTTTTTAATTATACAGGAAAGAGAGAGGAGTTACAAACTAAAAGTACAGTAATACTGGCTTTTATACTTACCTATACAATCACATTTACCTGTGTTATTTCTTTATATGACTTCAAGTTACTGTCTATTGTCTTTTCTTTGCAGCCTGATGTACTTCCTTTATTTCTTATAAGAAAGTTCTATAATAACAAACTTCATTAGGTTTTGTTTATCTGGGAATGTCTTAATTTCGCCTTCATTCTTGAAGGGTAGTTTTGCTAGATATAAAATTATTTAACCTTTTAAAGAAATTACTTATTTCCAGCATTATAAATATGTCATTTTACTCCCTTCTAGAAAGTTATGTCTGTTCTATTCTTTCTAGACCCAAGAGTCAGGTCCCACACTGGGCACCCAAGCTGCCGTTTTTAAGACCGCCATGCCACAGATCCAGAAAAGACGGGACCCAATGTAAGTCAAAGCCACAAAGCTTTCCTACCAATAAGTTGCCTTTTTCTTGATATAACATTCACATGGTTGCTGTAAACTTTTGACTGTCTTCCAGAGTCTGACAAAGTTGGTTCTGACAGTTTCTGGTTGTTTTCTTCTCTTTCCATGGAGGGATGGGAGTCTCGAGCTGCCTACTTGTCATTTTTCTGTTGTTACTCTCCTAGTTGCAAAATGCAGGACAAATCACCTCCTCTCTGTATCTATTTCATTCTTAATCAAACAGCCCAACTCCAAAACTGTCATAGGGATGTTGTGAGGAGGCTATAGAGATTTTTAAAAACTGTGTGCAAAAAAGTTTGACTTCACATATTTTTGTTGATCTTCATTTCTACCTAAAAAAATATAATTCATCTCTAACCACTAGCCTGAATAGTTCTCTCACATCAGTAGGAGAAAAACATTGGTTTTATTTCAACATTTTATTGAACTTTTCATATTACACAATTTACCCAAAACACTTAAAGTAACAGTAAGACAAACTTAAAAAAAAAGAAAAAGTCGTACAGACAAAACATCTCTAGGTGAGGCAATATGTAAATTTAATTGTCAAATCATGATTTTGTTACTCTGCTATACAACTTGGTACCATTATCACTGATACTAAATGACTCAAGAGTAAGACATTACACATTTAGTTTATATGAGAAAAAGAGATTATTTACAACCACTTGAAAGAGAAACAGAAATGCCAACAACGGTATCATTCAAATTCTAGTGCAATGTGAATTGTTACCAACAGATTTTATTTGCTTATATAAAGTTTGAAAATAATTCAAACCTGGCTACCTTATTAGAAGCTGACAAAGTAGTCTTTTCTGTTTCTAAAGATCAGTGGACAAACATCCTCCACAACCTCAGTTCATACAACAAATATAAAGCATCATTTTTTTTTTTTTTTTCATTTCATGAACAGATATACTAGAAACACTACAGCATTTGTACTCAATAAAGTGAATGCTTTGTGCAGTTTTAACAAAGCTGCTGCTAAAAAGACAGTTGTGAGTAGTCAGGTACATCTGCCAAAGTAAGCAAGTTCTCACCTCTCCAGTTCTGTATGTTTCTGAAAACACCAGCTAAGGTATCAAATACCCATTTTCAAGTTAGCTTGTTTCTACTATTTCATATTTATAACATCTCGTGCTGAGATTTTGGAGGCTTTAATAGATAACCTTATTAACCCAGATAATTTTTTTAAGAGCCCACAAAATAAAATTGAGAATGGCATTTCAGGAAGGTCTACATACATGTATTTAGTAAGTTAATTCACAAGTTCACTTTACATAGTAAATTAATATTTACCAGTTTTTAATTGCTTTCAGTATACTTGACTCAAATTAAGAAACCCTACAATGTAAGGCAAGTGTATCACAAGCTCAGTGGCCAAAATCTGGCTTATATAAGAGGACCAATGGGCCTGTGGAACATTTAATAGAATCTTTTTCATAATGCTGTTAGTTCAATTGAATTAAAAAGTATTATTTTGAGCTGTTATTATCTTAAGAAGTGTAGCCCATGGATATGTGATTTGGCACCTATGTTAAAGAAAAATAACAATTTTAAAAGGGAAAGAGTGTATCTTATGGTTATCTCAGTCACTCTTTTCAAAATTCAGTGCAACATATTTGGCTAGCTTAAATTTAAGTGCTTGACCGTTCAAGATTTTGTTTCAACTAATTTGGAATGGTAGTAAAAAATTATTCATATTTTACTTCCTATGTTTCAATTTTAATGTTAATTTGTATTCCCTTTCTCCAAAAAGGAAAATAAGATCAACCTTACTTGTGTGTGGTTCAGCCTATCGGTCTGATAATTATTCCACAATAAAATGAATTTATGTAACTATTTTCAGCTAACTTTCAACAAATATCCTGAAATATTTAATTTTTAGCTAAATAAAGGATCCTATGGATTTTCATTAGTAAATACTTGATTCTATTCAGATTCTTTTCCAGAAATGTTTTAAACTTGAAATTTTCTGGTTTACTCTTATCTGAAACTATATTAATTGAAAGCAATTTAAATGCTATTGGTTGGACAAAGTAAACCTTAATCTAAAATATTCACCATAAAATATAAAATGTGATCAGTGGTGTTTATTTCCCCCCTCTCGGTAAATTTAAAAATGGAAAATGTAGGTGTTTGAGTAACTACACACACATACATAGGAGAGATTTGCTACCTATTACTGTTTTACACTTTTGGATATCACTTTTTTATTCCAACACTACTATTTGCAAAAAGTAACCATTTCTGTGACATTTAGCAAGTAAAATTTCAGTTACTATGCATTCTTGGTTGGACAATATCAGTGCAAAGTCACTGTGCTTCAGAGAGCTAAATGGTTCGTGATACAACTGTGATTATCCATGTGAAGAAATAAAACTTTAAAATGTCTAACGATACAGCAAACACATGTCATTTTACTATACAAAGTGCTTAACCTACCAAATTACATTTAGGAACAGACAAAATGTTTTTATTAAACTGATTAATTTTTTTTTGCTATTATATGTTGAAATGTACTTTTCCCCACCCATAAAACACAAGGGCATATTTCCTTTAAGGTTTGGATTTTCTTCAGTATTCACCTAAAGAAGTTTAAATAAAAGGTGATAAGAATAATTGCTTTTCCCTCCATGTACATCTATTTTGGAAAACAAAATTTAAAGCAAAACTGAAAGAAAATAAAACGGAAGGCATTATCTAGTGATGACTATATAGTAGACAAGAGGCACAAATTCCCAGATGAATTTTAATTTTGTTTCCTCTCAGACAAGCCATTCAGACATAAAAGGTAAATGAGGTTCATTTAAGTATGCAATTTGTAAATGTGGAAACAGTAGTAATTGTCATGATTTTTTATATTCTCTCTTAAGAGTGGCTCTAAAAACAGTCCGATGATTCACACAAGTAGCAAAGCAAACCAAACTCTATAAATGTATGATAAATTAAGTTGCTAGCACTGAAACACTGGGTTTGGATATGGACAAGGATGTTGTCTCTGACTTGCATCTTTTGGGTACCTTGGCTTTTGATATTTTGATGTTCAAGTAGAAAGTGCATGACTTCGTTTTATGCAATAAGGTGATGTAAGTGTAGAAAACGTGTAGGGATGAAGGAAATTCCAAGTTACATGTGTGTACATAAATGGCTTTATAAAATAAATATATATAGCCATTACGATAGTTATATAGGGACAATGCAATTTAAAACCTTTTTACTCCTGCTTACAGATTGCCAAATCTAATCATCCCTTAAGTCTTTTTCAATAATGATGTCATTTACTTGCTTAAAGGTAAAAACCTCCCGATTGTATTAAGGACATTAACACACTACACTATATTAAGGATACTATACCAATATCAATCTAGAAGGTAAAATAAACATTTAATGAATATTTAAGTCAGATGAAATAGATTCAACTCTATATTTTTAGATTTTATAATAAAATTTTGCTTCTGCCTAGGATCATGTTTACTTCACCATGAGTGCCACACTAACTAGAATTTAATAAGTGTTATTTTTATTGAGTTTTCAAATTCGGAAGAGTTTTGATCCAAAATATGTACCTATGCCTTAAAAAACAAAGTCAAGATAATCAGCATGGGCTTTTGTACCAATTTTACTTTCCAATCCATTTTCTTCCCCAGTATTTCACTTTTATCCCTCATAACTTTATAGCAAATTATCCAGATTATATCTTCCAGACTACTCAGTGAGGGAACCTAAATCTCAAATGTTATTTTGAAGAAGTGTAGCGTAAATAATTTTGGTAATCTGTAAAACAGCTGCATGCAGTGTGTACTGTATTATAACAGCACCAAACCCTTTATAAAAACCAAACACTCCTTCCTCCTGCCTTATGGTATTGATACAGTCTCTCATTCCCTCATACTGTGTATTAATTGGAAGCACTTCATAGCCAAGGTCTGTATTGTCAATTATTGTGCGTGTTCCTTGAATGTGAAGGCGGTGCAAAACTGTTTCCAATGGGTAAAGTATAACGTCAGAACAAAGACTGGCAGCAAAGTTAGCAATAAGTTCTGGAAAATAAGCATCCAACATACTCTGCACAGGGCTAGTGCTCTCAGCTAGGTGGCTATTGTAAGTCTTTCTCTTTAGAATTAGTAGGACAAATTTCTGAATAACTGAGCTGATGATGTAATGAAGAACTCCATGAAGCACCGTAGGGAAGATCAAGGAAAGAAGCGGAAGAAGTCGTTTGCTGTGAGGCACTCCCATGCCTATCACTCTTCCAATTCCTTCTTTAACACATTCCAAAATGCCAGTATTATCTCGAATTATCTCACTCTGAAATAAAAATGAATAAGTAAAACTTAACATTTGCTTATTTTGACACAGAAAAAGGACTCTTTCTAGGTTCCTTTTAAATCCTAACGTAGTGACTGAAGAGGGAAACATCCATGATTTGCAGACTTTAACTGTTATCTAGGCATCAGATTTTTTTCAAATAAAATCTCATAAAATTGCTATCAGTGAAGTTGGGAGCTAATCTTATTGGGGTAAGGAGACTAGGGAGATATGCAGGTGTGGAAAGGCAATAACTATGTAATGCTTAAGGAGACAATATGGTGCTTATAGTTCTTAAACATGTTTAAATCCTGCCTCCATTACTTACTGACTATGCAACCATTGTCAAGTTACTTAACTTCTCCTAAGCAGAGTTTCCCATTCTACAAAAATGGAAATGACCATTATCTACTTTTCATGCACAGGGTTGTTGTGAATATCAAATGAAAAAAGGCTTGGCACTCAGGAGTCACTCAATAAATGTTAGTCTCATTATCACCTGCAATGTCTGCTTTTGTAGAATTTTGGGGATATGAATAAGAAAGTTTGATATGGATTACCAAGGTATAGACAGATAGAAAAGAACTTGCTAAAAGGCACTTTGGCTGCAGCAATGACTGCAGAAAAGCAGCAGATGAAATTTATAAGGTAGCCAGGGGCTATATCATGCCTTATAGACTGCTCTGTAGACTTTGGCTTCTAGTCACATGGGAAATAACTGGTTGATTTTAAGCAGAAGATGGACATGACATAATTTATATTTTAAAAGAATACTAGCTGTTGTGCAAAGGAGGACAAGATCAGTTGAAAAGCCAGTTCAAAAGTTACTGGAATCATCCAGTAAAGGGATGATGGTGGCTTGGACTAGAAGGTGGCCACAGAAGTAAAGTGGTTCAATTGTGCTTTTGTCCTAAAATCAAAGTCTATGGGAATTACTGGTGAATTGCATTTGGGGTATGCAAGAAAAGGGTCAAGGATAACCCCAAGGTTGTTGTACAGAGGAACTGAGGGGAATAGCATTGCCTTTTATTGAGTTGAAAAACTGCCAGAGTAGCAATCTGGTGAAGATCAAGAGTTCAGAAATGTTAAGTCAATTAACTCCAAATGGAGTTCAAAATAGAAATTACAGGAAAAAGGTACACAATGGACCTACAGATGGTTTGGACGATATCTCAACTTACGATTTTGCGAATTTATGACAGGTTTATTGGGATGTAATCCCATTGTAAGTGGAGAAGCATTGTATTATAAATGTAGGTGTCTTTAGTAAATAGATGATATTTAAAACTATGAGACTACAATGAGCTTGCCTAGCCTTCTAATCCATCTTCCTACTTCTGACCCTGACCTCCTTCCTGCTTGTTTATTTTTAATACAACAGTCAAAGAGATCCTAATAAAGATGTAAGTCAGAACACACCACCGTTCTGCTCAAACCTATCAAAGACTTTCCATCCTTCCCAAAAACAAAAGCCCAATTATTACAATGATTTACCATGTCCTATATAATCTGGTCCTCTCTTACCACTCAGGCCTCATCTCCTGTATTCCCCCCTTGCTTAGTTAGCACCAACTATAACAGCTTCCTTTCTACTTCTCAAGCATGCAAGATACAACACACATGACACAGTCCCACTTAACAGTTTTTGCACTTGCTTTCCCTCTAAATAATACTCAACATTTGCTTTTTTTGTGCTTAGCGCCAACCATATCGGCATCCTTCCTACTTCTCAAGCATGTATGACACAACACACATGACACAGTCCCGTGTAAGGGCATTTGCACTTGCCTTCCCTTAGAATATTCTCACAAATATCCATGTTGATCTTTACACAAATGTCACCTTCTCAGTGAGGCCTTTACTTATCTTCTTAAAAAAATATTAACTGCCCCCCCACCCATTACACATCCTATTTGCCTTCCTTGCTTTATTTTTGCTCTCTTTAGCAGTTAATCACCATGAAATATACCTTATATTTAGTTGTTTATGTCTACTTTCCCCATAAAAATATAAGTGCTATGAGAGCAGAGCAATTTGTTTTTGTTTGCTGTTGTATCCCCAGGGTCTATCACAGTACGTGACACAGGCAAGTACTCAATAAATAGTTGATGAATTTTTTTTTCCTTTAAAGTTTAGCAGTTAAGGAAGATAATCTGAAAGGTAAAGTGATGTAATTAAAACCTTTATTTAAAACTATAATAAGTCTGAAGTTGATTTTAGGGAATATGAGTCAATATGAATCCTTAATCAGTAAAAGGATATATAAGCATTGCAACTTAAAAACAATCTTGTATGAGTACACAGAATTGACTTTTAAAATGCAGGGACTAGTATAAGGATTTTTTTTTTTTTTTTTTTTTTTTTTT
>NW_016809277.1:707337-733131 GCF_001698545.2 Rhinopithecus bieti | reverse complement strand
GGGAGGGAGGGAGGGAGGGAGGGAGGGAGGGAGGCAAGCTGAAATGAAATAGAACCAAAGGGGAAAAAAGGGAGTAAGTTCTATCAAGAGAAAAGTCCAAAAAGAGTCAAGATTACAGAGAGTAAAAAAAAAAAAAAAAGAAAATGTAAATAAGAAGAAAAAAATAAAAGGCAGCGGAGATAGGAGAAAATGAAAAGAAAAGAGAGAGAGAGAAAAAAAGCAGACAGGGAAATGCAAAATAAAGATAAGACTTGCTACCACCAGTTCCTCTGATGGAATTGGTACTCATTCCATCATGGCTACAACAGGACTCTAGAAAAATGTTTTCTATTTCAAATGACTGAATTTGAAAAACAACAGCATACAAAGGAGTACATACATCAGAGACTTTCAGACAATAGAACAACTACCCCTGATTTCTAAGACCTTAGAGCATCTGCTGGGCCAAACTCTGATTAAATTACTATTAGCATATTTATTTGGCTTGAACAACACAATGTAGCTGAAATCATATTATTCAATGATTAAGTCAAAAAATATAAAAAATAGATTAGGCCTCCCATCTTATGGAAAGTTACTTTATGATTATAAAACAAAATATGTTACATGCTTTGTAAATCATCTTGGCACAGCTAATACTCATGAACTCAGAAAGTATTACCACAGTTTATGATGACATCAGTTTTAAGTATAAAATTGTGGTAAACATTAAGGACTGGATAGCCTCCCCTTTAAATACAACTGTCAATTCTGAGTTACCTCCCCTTTGATGACTACTGCTAATTATTAAGATCATTAAGATAAAAAAAAAAGAGATTTAAAACCAAGTATTTAAAAAATGTTTTTGGGACTCTTCCTCGTATCTGTTCTCTACTACTTTATAAAATGGGTAAAATTTACTGTTACAGCTCTAGAAATTTAAAAAAGCTACTTAAAAGTTTCGGTTGAGGGTAAATGTAAAATCTTGTCATTAAACTTTTGTATAATTCATTATCAAATACCAAATATATAAATATATCTAAATGAACTATTTTCAAGCAAAAAATGCCCTCGCTAATGAGCAAAAAAAAAATCAATAAAATTTATTCGAGTACCTTGCTTTTCTCAAAACAGTCTAGTTTTTCATTTAACAGTTCAAAATACATACTTCTATGCATAATCAACACAAAAAGCAATAAAATTCTAAAATAACTCTAATTTAGCAGTCTTAAATTTTCAAATGGTCAAATAGCTATCCTCATTAAAAAAAACAAAACAAAACAAAAAAACTTCCTCCAACCTACCCTAAACCTCTCATCTTCCAGTTACCACTCTTCATCAATCCTAGTCAGAGCCAACATTCTAAACTTGCTGTTTCCACATCCGTACTTTCCCATTCATCTCTGAACCCACTTCAGATTGCTTTTGAACAAAAACAGCTCTTGCCAAAGTCTCCAATAATCTCCATGTCATTAAATCTGATGGACGTTTTTAAGTCTCTACCTTATTTGACATTTCAGCAGCCATCAGAGCCTCGTGTTCTTCTCTCCTTGAAGCACTCTTTGCCCCTGTACTCCACTAGCCCATTCTCTGTTGGTTTTTATCCTCCCTTCTTCTGGTCTCTCCTGACTCCTTTTCAGGATCACCTTTCTTTTTTATTTTTATTTTTTTATTTTTTCTTTTATTTCAACAGTTTTGGGGATACAGGCGGTTTTCAGTTACATGGATAAGTTCCTTAGTGGTGACTTTTGAGATTTTGGTGCACCTGTCACTGGGACAGTGTACACTGTACCCTATAGATAGTCTTATCCTTCAACCTCCTCCTCCCTAGTCCCCAAAGTCCATTATATCATTCTATGGCTTTGCATCCCTGTAGTTTAGCTCCCACTTATAAGTGAGAAAAATACTATTTACTTAAAAATAAAATTTCATAAGTGATCTGTTTTGAAAATATTCTTTTTTTTTAATTATTATTATACTTTAAGTTCTAGGGTACATGTGCATAATGTGCAGGTTTGTTACATATGTATACTTGTGCCTTGTTGGTGTGCTGCACCCATCAACTCGTCAGCACCCATCAATTCGTCATTTATATCAGGTTGCATTTATATCCCAATGCAATCCCTCCCCTCTCCCCCCTCCCCATGACTAGGCCCCTGGTGTGCTGATGTTCCCCTTCCCGAGTCCAAGTCATCTCCATTGTTCAGTTCCCACCTATGAGGTGAGCAACATGCCGCGGTGTTTGCGCTTTTCTGGCCTTCTTGTGATAGTTTGCTAAGAATGATGGGTTTCCAGCTGCATCCATGTCCCTACAGAAGGGAATGCCCAAAAGACTCATTCCTTTTTTATGGGCGCCCATAGCTATTCCATGGTGTATATGCCTGCCACATTTTCTTAATCCAGTCTGTCACCTGATGGACATTTGGGTTGATTCCAAGTCTTTGCGCTTGCTGAATAGTGGGCCCGCCCAATTAAACATACGTGCTGCATGTGTCTTTAAAGCAGCTATGATTGATATAATCCTTTTGGCGTATATACCCAGTAGCCTGGGGATGGCTTGGTCATATCGCTACATCTAGTTCTAGCATCCTTGAGGAATTGCCATACTGTTTACCATAATGGTTGAACACTAGTTTACATCGCCACCAACAGTGTAAAAGTGTTCCTATTTCTTGCCACATCCTTCTCCAGCCACCTGTTGTTTCCCTGACCTTTTACATGATTGCCCGATTCTAAAATCGGTGTGAGATGGTATCTCATTGCTGGTTTTTTATTGTGCATTTCTTACTGATACCTGGGTGATTAATGACAGTTTTTCATGCTGTCTGTTGGCTGTTATGAATGTCTCTTTTGAGAGAAATGTTCTGTTTCATTTCTTTAGCCACTTTTTTGATGGCTGTTGGTTTTGGTTTTTTTTCTTGTAAATTTGCTTTGGAGTTCGTTTGTAAGGTTCTGGAGTATTAGCCCTTTGTCAGATGAGTAGATTGCCCAAAAAGAATTGTTGCTCCCATTCTTGTAGGTTGGCCTGTTTCACTCTGACTGTAGGTTTCTTTGCTGGTGCAGAAGGCTCTTAGTCTTTAATTAGATCCCATTTGTCAATTTGGCCGGTTTTGCTGCCTGGTTTGCTTTTGGTGTTTTAGACATGAAAGTTCCTTGCCCATTGCCTTATGTCCTGAAATGGCTACTTACCGTAGGTTTTCTTCTAGGGTTTTTTATGGTATTAGGTCTTAACATTTAAGTCTCTAATCTATCTTGCAAGTTAATTTTCGTATAAGCGAGTAAGTTGAAAGGGATCCAGTTTCCAGCTTTCTACTTATGGCCAGCCAATTTTCCCAGCCACCATTTCTAAATAGGGAATCCTTTTCCCCCATTCTTGTTTCTCTCAGGTTTGTCAAAGATCAGATGGCTGTAGGATGTGTGAAGTTGCAATCCCTGAATTAGAACCAATTAGTAGGCCTGCTGAAATGACGGCAATAATTAATAGCCTCACCAACCAAAAAAAGTCCCAGGACCCAGGATGAGATTCACAGCTGAATTCTACCAGAGTACAAGGAGGAGCTGGGTACCATCCTTCTGAAAACTATTCCAATCAATAGAAAAAAGAGGGAATCCTCCCTAAGCTCATTTTAATGGAGGCAACATCATCCTTGATCACAAAGTCCCTGGCAGAGCACACAACAAAAAAAGAGCAATTTCTAGACCAAGTATCCCTGATGAACATCGATGCCCAAAAATCCTCAATAAAATTACTGGCAAACCGGATTCAAGCAGCCACCATCAAAAAGGCTTATCCACCATGGATTCAAGTGGCGATTCATCCCTGAGGATGCAAGGCTGGTTCAACATATATAAATCAATAAACGTAATCCGTATATAAAACAGAACCAAAACAAAGAACCACATGATGTATCTCAATAGATGCAGAAAAGGCTTTTGACAAAATTCAACACCCTTCATTGCTAAAAACGCCTCAATAAATTCGCGCATTGACTGGAACATACGCTTCAAAAATAATAAGAGCCTATTTATGACAAAACCCCACAGCCAATAATCATACTGAATGGGGGCAAAAACTGGGAAAAATTCCCTTTGAAAACGGCACAGAGACAGGAATGCCCTCTCTCACCACTCCTATTCAACTCCAACATAGTGTTGGAAGTTCTGGCTCGGGCCAATCCAGGCAAGCAGAAAGGAAATCAAGGGTCATTCAGTAGGAAAAGAAGAAGGTCAAATTGCCCTGTTTTGCAGATGACAGATTGTATATTTAGGAAAAACCCATGTCTCAGCCCAAAATTCCTTTAAGCTGATAAGCAACTTCGCAAAGCTCTCAGGCATACAAAAATTAATGTGCCAAAAAATCACAAAGCCATTTCTTATACACCAGCTAACAGACAAACAGAGGCCACAAGTCATGATGAACTTCCATTCCACCAATTGCTCAGAAAAGAGTAATTAAAATAGGAATCCAAACTTTACAAAAGCGGATGTTCAAGGAAACCTTTCTTCAGGAAGAAACTACAAACCACTGGCTCAGTGAAATCAAAGAGGACACAAACAAAAAATGGGAAGAACCATACCATTGGGCTCATGGATAAGGAAGCATCAATATTCATGAAAATGGCCATATCTGCCCCAAGGTCTATTTATAGATTCAATTGCCATCCCCATCGGAGATCCAATGAGTTTCTTCACAGAATTTGGGAAAAAAAACGGCTTTAAAGTTCATATGCGGAACCAAAAAAGAGCCCGCATTGCCAAGACATCCTAAGGTCAAAAAGAACAAAGCAGGAGGCATCACGCTACCTGACTTCAAACTAACTACTACAAGGCTACAGTACCAAAACAGCATGGTTACTAGGTACCAAAACAGAGATATAGACCAATGCGACAGAACAGAGTCCTCAGAAGGATCACCTTTCTTAACCCAGTCACACCTTGTTGGAGTTCCTAAGGTTCAGGCCCTCTTCCACCATATGGTACCCTTCTTCCCTAGGGACCCTCATATCTAGGGTTAGAACTACAAAATCTCCAAAATTAATTTACCTTCAGTTAAGAATGCATTATATGGTAGCCCCATATCATGTGCCTACTCCATGTGGATATGATAAAAGAACTGAAAATGTACTTGTCCTAAAGTCCAACTTAAAATCTTTCTTTTCTACTTGAACTCTTTCAGTGTTCCCTACTGAGGAACTGTTAATCAGAAAGGAAATCTACTGAATTTGAGGACGATTTCATTGTGTTTAAAATAACATGTGTTTAAAATAAGCAAATTCAGAGGGAACTGTTGGAGGAAGACTACAAGATGTTTACAGTGGTATAACCACAAATGTGTGATGAGTCAAAACTAAGTTGGAGTTGAACCAAATGGGTTTTGTGAGAGACTGAACCACACAGGTGGCCTTGGTTACAGGAACTCCTACCCGACGTTAACAGTATGAAAAAAGCCACATGTAAATTAAGTAAAGGGTACTGTGGGGTAGAACGACACATGGTTTAACTCACTCCAACTGGGGGAGAGGATTGGGAAGGGTTTAGCAGTAGATAAAGAGATCACACATGATGATCCTGGGTAATAAATAATTTGTTAAAAAGTAATACTACTGAGAAATTATAAATTTGCTGATTTAATGAACACTAGAGATCTGCTGTTTTTCTCTCTGATTTGATCATAAACTTTATAAAAAAACTCAATGTTGGCATATCTATAGTATCTCCCCTGTTCTACCTAGTAATTGTTATGCAATTAAAAAACCCCAGGCTAGGAGACCTCAGAGCTCATCCTCCTTATGTAGTAGCTTCTGTGAACTACTTTTAGTTAATGTTTAGTGACCTTGTTTGCCACAACTCTGCCTTCTTCCCATTAATAGGAAAGGTCAAATCTGCCCAAAGAAGAATAAATAATTTTTTAAAAGATATTCACACTACACTTCAAAAAACAGCTTCATTTGACAACTAGTTACACAAGCCCAAATACAAGAAGTCATCCTTGATACTGCCTTCTCTCTCATTTACCATTCCTAAAGCATCACCAAATTCCCTCAATTTGACCTAAGTATATTTCAAAACTATCCACTTACCTCTATCTCAAAAGATACTACCCTGATCTTAGCCACTATCATTTCTCACCTTTATTATTGAAATAGAATACTAAGATGTCTCCTTTTATTCACTTCGGTCCCCAGGCAACCTTTTCATCTACAGTTACAATGACCCTTTGAAAACAAATCTGATGTCACTGACCTTACTGAACCTCTTCAATATTCTTATAATGGCCTGCAGGGCCACACATGTTCTGGCTCCCACCTGCTCTGTACCTTACCCTGGCCAGAGCTCCAGCCATGTTGAGCCTTCTCTCAGTTACACTTGAATTCTCTATGCTCCCCCACTGCAACAGCATTTTTATACAAATTGGTATGTACCTCTTAATTACCACTCTGATCTACCTTAAGTGTCATGTTACTAGGGGCACTTTCTAGCCCTTTAATACTTTCATAGAACTATATTCTTTTCTTTCAGAAAACAAATTTCAATTTGCAATTATTCATTAATGGAATTATTGTTCTTAGTGAATGTACTTTTATTAGATTCTGAGCTTCCTGGCAACAGTTACCTTTTGTTTCCTTTCCTCATTGTAAACCGGTTTTTAGCATAGAACCTGGCACATAGTAAGTACTCAGGAAATGTTAGCTAAGTAAATGAATGAATTAATGAGTGGGGCTTATCACCAAAATTATCCAAGTAGAACAATGCAATAGAGGTTACTATTTTGTCTTCTTTAGAAAGATTCAAAATGATGAAAATATATTCCCACTCAGTTGACATGTCTGTCTACTAAGAAAGTTAGATGATAAAATTTTATAAAGTCCTATGCCTTCCCATTCCTATTTTTTTCTTCCCTGTAACCTGAAATTAACGTTATTCCTTCATCTCTGCTTTAGAGAGGCAACATTACTTGCCTAAGGTCCCAGAAATAAAAAGTGAAATAGTCAGGACCTGAACCAATAGTGTTCCGGTTGCAAATACCGTCAACCCTTCATACCCATGGGTTCCACATACATGGATTCAGGCAACTGTGGATTTAAAATATTTATTTATAAAAGGGATAGTTGCATCTGTACTGAATGTGTACCGAGTTTCTTTTTTTTTCTTGTCATTATTCCCTAAACAATACACAACAACAACTATTTACATGGCATTTACATTGTATTTGGTATTATAGGGAATCAAGAAATGATTTAAAGTATACAGGAGGTTGTGCACGGGTTGTATGCAAATACAACACCATTTTATAAAAGGGACTTCAGCATCTCTGGATTTTGGTATCCACTGGGGTGCTGGAATCAATCCCCAGAGATATAAGGAACAACTGCATTGAATTTTTTTCACTCTACCAAATGGAATTTCCTGCATTTTTGTTAATTTTTTATAGAACTGTTTGTTAGAGAATTTCAAGAATATTTGACTATAAGTACTAACTTGAGATCTTATCTAATGATATAAAAGCAATAAAGTGAATAGTTAGCCAAACAAAGAAATACAGATTTTTAAAGAATAAAACAAGAAACTGAGCTACCCAAATGTTGCTGACCTTTCTAATGTTTGTTTTGTTTCAAACCTTTTAGCAAAGTTTTATTTAAGGAACTTCAAGACTATGAGGTCCTTCAAAAGAAATCACATTGGAAAAAAGCTTAATATCATTTTCTCTTGCTTTCATTTCCTTCCCTATAAGGACTAAATCCCAACATTGGGCATATGTGTTACACTAGTAGCTATGCCTTCAACTATCTCACTTCTTTAACAATCCAAAAAATCCACCCTGCCAGACAATAAATTTGGATTAACAAACCATTCCAAAGCCTTTAACATTATCGATAGGATGATATACAAAAATATAGTGCTGATTTGGAAAATCACAGAGTAATGCCAAATAGCACCTTAAAAATTTCTAATTTCCAATATTACCTATTAACATTCCTTTCATATACTCTTTGTAAGATTCCTTTGTTACCCATCATTGTGATTGTCCCAAATGTGTATCATTCCTCTCATGCTTTTCTACTACAACACCAGTGCTTATCACTTTTTCACCAAATAACCCTGTATCCTGCTTCACAGAGAGAAGAGACACCCGAAAGCAAATTTCCCTAATTTCTCTACCCTCACTCTCAAATGTATCTACAATTCTAATTCTCTCATTTTTGGTTTCAAGAACATGATTGTCCTACATCTTATGCTATTTCCAATTTGTTCTGAGGACCTCTCTAATTTCTCTCATTATCTCCCCCAACTAACCCCCCCGACCCTCGCCCAGCACACACACGACACACATGTACGCCTAGGATTCTGTCCTTGGTCCATTTTGTTCATTTAATCTACACTTTCTCCTTAGGTGATTTCATCTATCCTAAGCTTCAACTGCTACTTTTATGACATAATATCCAAAGCTCTGCCTCTGCTTCAATTTTCTTTTTTTTTTTTTTACTCTGATCCATGGTTCCAACCAAATATTAGACATGTTCCCCTCCCTCAATGTCTCACAAGAATCTCCAACTTCATTTATTGAAAGATAAATTCTTTATCTTCTTCCCTACTCCAACTTTTTCTTCTTCTTGAATTCTCCAACTTGGTTAACATTATACAATCTAGAAATCTAAGTCACTAATGACAACTCATTCTCTCCTATCTCCAATTACCAAGCTAACACAATGACCATCAATTATACTTCAGAAATATCTAGCCAGCTCATCCCTTTCTGTTCTGTTCCACAGTTCAGAACCTTCTCAGTCTCGCCTAGATTATTACAATAGATCTCCATAAATCTGTCTATACTATTCCATTTATTTTACACTGCCATTTGAATATATCTTGATCAGAACATCTATATATTAAAAAAAAGAAACATATTCCAACCCCATAGAGAATAAACTTACAAAGGCACAATTGTATTGTAATGTAGCACCTCAGCTTCTTTTCCTCATATTCCATTTCATATATACCCAATATTCCGAGCATAAGACACTTCTTTTTATTATCTAGACTGTCCAACCCCATGACATTGGACATGTTACCTCTTCTTGCTTACATGTGTCTCCTTCACTAAACTGAATACTTAAAGAGCGGGAATTGCTCATATACCCACATTTGTTCCTCAGCTGGCAGCTGCTGGCACATAGCAGTAGAAGCTGAAAGATACATCTCCATAATACTAAGCCAAGACACATTTTCTTATCACATACTAATTTAATAAGATATAATTAATTTTATTCTTTGTTTCTTCTTTTAGTTACTTCAGACAAGTTTTCAGATTCAAGATATTTTTTACTTACTTTTAAAACAATATAATAGGGGAGGGATGGGACAAGGGTTGAAAACTACCTATTGGGTATGATGTTTACACAATTGGGAATTGTTGGATGAGAGGATCATTAGAAGTCCAAACTTCAGCATCACACAATATACCCATGTAATAAGACTGCACATGTACCCCCTGAATCTAAAAACGAATCACAACATGAAACTAAGACTGAAGAAATGCTAAAAAAGGTACCTTGGCAAAGGTGTAAATTCACTAATTATGCCTTCTGCTCCAAGTGTGACTCCCTGGACAATAAATGTACTTCCCATTCCTTTCCACAGGGCTCTAGGTCCCTAAAATGAACAAAATTCATGGTTATTTCTGTTAATACCTACATTTGAAACAGAAAAGATCTTAATAAAACTTGATATTGTGTAGATATTTTCCAATAAGACATTATTCTAATAGAAATATTAGTAGAGAACTATAATTAAATTAATTTTATATCATTTTAAAGTTATATTTAGGCCGAGAAGAATATTCCTATTAATTAAAAGCCCTAATGATTAACTAATTTGTCCCTAATATCTATATATTCAACTCCCCACTAGTCCTGTCCTGTGGATGACACAAGGTAACTTGAAACTTACATATCCACAACTTAACCCAATCATATTCACTCATACCACACCAATTCTTTCCTTCTCTGCTGTATTTCCTATTTCCCTAGATAGCAGCTTCATCACCCTAGTGTCCAAATAATATATCTAGAAAACATTTTTCTCTCACTGTTCCTATCTAATCAGTCCCCAGGTTCTACAAATTCTACTCCCTTAGTATCTTACAAATCCATGCTCTTCTCCATACTTAACACTATTACTTTATATCAATTTGACTACAAGTTTCACTGTCTCTGGTTTTGCCCCTTTGCATAATACTATCAGTAATACCCCTATTATTTATCTATGTTATTAATAGATATACATGATAGAATTAAAAAGAAGCAATAGGGTATCAGTTGAAAGTCTGTCTCCTTTTCATCCCAGTCCTCAGCAGCAGTTTCACAATTTATCCTCAAGGTAATCCATGCATATACAAGTATATCTCTGTGTGTATGTTATAGAAATACGTTTGTTTTGTTTATTTTTAACAGGTGGTATTATCTTGAAACATAAAAAATATCCTGGAGATCATTCCACATTAGTATAAACAGAGCTACCCTCTTATTTTTAAAGGTTACAAGGTGTTCACCATAATAAACCATAATTATTTCACTGGTACCTTAGTGATGGACATTTAATCATTTCCAGTCTATTATATGCAATGTCATAGGACATCCTTGTATATATATATTTTTGCATATATACATGCACATCTATGTGGGACAAGTTCCTGGAAGTGAAATTAGTAAGTCAAAGAACACATACATTTAAAATTTTGATAGATATTGCCAAACAATGCAAAGCTCTTCAAGATACTTTGGTCATGGCTAAAACATCTTCAACAGTACTCTTGTAGCTTTTAAGATCTAGTGTGCAGTTCTTAGAAGGTGCTTTAGAATCTGGATCCTGCTTACTTCTCTGGCTACTTTTTCATCTTTCTGTTACAAGCTCCCATTGTACTCTATTAAATCCATTCTCAAACATTATTATCTCTCTTTGTCTTTGGCCTTCACACATCTACTTTAAAAACCTTTTCTCTATCTTTATCATGAAGAGTTAGCCTTCTCAACAAGAAGCACACAATTTGGGCCTTTCTTTTCCCAAAGTTTTTCCCAGGCATACACTGAGCCCAAGCCCAGTTTTGATAAAGTACTTCTCTTTTGTATTCTGACAGCATTCTGTTCTTCTAATATTGCCTTTATCTTACGCAGCACAATCTTCTGTTTAAGATCTTGTCTCCATGAATAAATATGAGCCTCTTGACAGCAGAGACATCATCTTAGCACAGCTCTTTGTGGTTTTGCTAATTAATTTGTACTTTTGCTAAATTAAACTCTGAAAGATTCAAAAACATATTGTTGTGCTACTTTGGTTTTACTACAACAGTTAAGATGTTTTATTGACCAAATTGAAAGTAATTATTATTGCTTTAATGATTACTAAGCCCAAATGACACTTATATAAACCTTTAATAGAATCCATAGACAAAATTCTCACCTGAGTTTTGTTGAAACTGTACATAATATTGATGACTGTAAATGGAGTGAGGTGGTAATGCTGGGCATGGTAATTAACCTGTAAAAAAGATAATTCATGATTTTTTTCTGTTAATGTTTTGTCAAGAAATAACAGAGCCATGAAAGATATATGGTAGAATTGCAGTATAAACAAAAGTTAATTCCAAAGTCAACATAAATTACACATGAGCAAAATTACTCTTAAAAGTGCTTTAAATAACCTATTAAAAGTACAGTATGTACGGTTATATAAATACAATCTGAAGACCAATGTATAATACACACAGTACTGTGGACTATATAATAAAGAGGGTCTTATTTGATATTTGTATTGCCTTAAAGAATTGAATTACATCTCCCAACTCATGTTCATTTTAGGCAAGCATTTTTCAAACTATACGTGGTAACTGACTGGTATATGAAATCAATTGGGGGAGTGTCAAAACAATATTTATTACGTGAAATAATAAAATATTAGAATGTATTACATTCTAATGGTATTTCATAAAACATTTAAAAATAATATATTTGTTACTTATATATAACGTGTCCATTGGATCTCCATGTTAATATTACTACAATGTAAATATATATCTGAAATATACTGTTCTGTGGCATATACAGTCAATGCTATTTTAATGGTATTTCTGTATACACACTTTTCAGTGCTAAGCATGAACAGATTAATTTATAATTATTTATACTGTTTTGAATTCTAACAGCAAACAAATATAGGAAGCATTACTTTACAAAGAAAGTGGGTTTTAACAGGCCGAGCACGGTGGCTCACGCCTGTAACCCCAGCACTTTGGGAGGCCGAGGCAGGCCGATCATGGGGTCAGGAGATCGAGCCCATCCTGGCTAACACGGTGAAACCCCGTCTCTACTAAAAAACAGAAAAAATTAGCCAGGCGTGGTGGCAGGCGCCTGTAGTCCCAGCTACTTGGGAGGCTGAGGCAGGAGAATGGCGTGAACCCGGGAGGCGGAGGTTGCAGTGAGCTGAGATCCGGCCACTGCACTCCAACCTGGGCAACAAAGCGAGACTGTCTCAAACAAATAAAAAAAAAAAGTGGGTTATAACAGAGTTTGCAAGTGGGGTCCACTGACTCCTGAGAGTCCCATTACCCTTTCAGGGGCTTGACAAGTTCAAAATTATTTTCCTAATGATTACTAAGATATCATTTGCTTTTTTTGCTGTCTTGACATTCATTTTCACTAATGGTACAAAAGCAATGGTAGGTAGAACTCCCAGCTCATTAGCACAAATTGAGGCAGCACTATCAAACTGTATTTTCGTACTTACAGTATTTTTCACCTCATTTACCCACAGGGAGAAAAAAGCAACCTTCATATAGGGATATCCTTGATGATGAAGTAACAAAATGTTAATTTTATGAATCCTTGACCTTTGAGTACACATCCTCTTTCTAATTAATATCTTGTGTGTTACATAAGGAAGATTGCTGTCATGAGGAAAGCACTTGTATGATAGAATTGCAAGCTGAACTAGCCACTTTTTTCACAAACATCATTTTACTTAGAAAACTCATTGACAGACTATACCTATTCACCCTTAGGACAGACATATTTTAAAAAACAAAGAAAGTGAGATTGTTGATTAAAACAAAAATAACTAACAGTATTTATTGTCAATGATAAGTTTGAATTTTCAAGTAAAACTCAGAATTTTGGAAAATCTATATCCATCATCAAGAGCCGACAATACTTAAAGACTTTTCTAGTGAGATCAGTAGTATTTTTAATGAAGATGATTTTTTGATATTTTATAATCAAATGTCTTAACATCAGGAAGATCTATGTAACTCATCTGGTCAATATTTTCAAATAACTTATGCACAATTATACAGAATCATGCATAAGTAAAATATCTATTCAAGATGCAGTATAATTGAATGGATTTTTTAATGTAACAAAGTGTAAAAAGTTCACTAAAATGATTTCTGATTTCACAATGCAAATAACCTTTAAGAAACTACCACACAGTGAGTTTTGGTGCAATTGCAAAGAATACCCACAATTATCTCAAAAGAATATAATATACTTCTCTCCTGCTTTCAACTACACGTGTACAAGATTAAACTTCCTTGCTTCTTTCAAAAACCACGTGATGCAACAGATTGACGGCAGAAGCATATGAGAGAAACTGGCTCTCTCCTATTATGTCAGGTGTTAAAGATATTTGCAAAATGCAAAATACTTTCATAAAATATATTATCTTACTAATAGGTGTATTATTTTAATGAATTATATAGATACATTGAAATTTTCCCTATTTTAATTTCTGAAATGGTAAATATCAACAGATATGACTAACATAAACCAAAGTTATTTAGAATCCTCAATATTTTTTTAAGACTTTGAAGAGGTTTTGAGACCAAAAAGTTTGGAACATTTCACATGAAGTAACAATTACCTGGTTTCATGTCATTTATGTAAGTTCTGCCCTTCATATTAGGGTCAGAAGTATTGCTTCAAAAGATTAAAGAAATGACATTTACCTGACATTGGCGGCGTAGAACAATGCAAGGATGTGCCAATACATTTTCTGTAAAGAGACTATATAAAAATAATTTATATATATGTATGTCTACACAGAGACAAATTAAATTTACAACATGTATCTTTCTGAAATTATTCTTGCCTGAAGAATCATGCATTACTTTGTTTTCCATTCTTAAAAAAATTAAACAGATCTTTAAAAATGTCTAGAAATGTTTGCAAATGATTCTACCCATAACAAAATTCAATATGAAATGAATGAAAACCAGATCTGCATACCAGTAAATAAGGGAAACAATACATAATATGTAATAGTAATGTCTGTAGTGTAAGATGAAACTAGATCTCTGTTTGTTTAATGTGGGAAATGACACATCAGTTAAATGGCATTTAATGCTGCAAATTATTTCTTTCAGAAAATGTCCTATGAACAACATTCCTAACAGCAGAGCCATTTGATCTTCATGAACCCCATTCTAAAAATGTTGGTTTTGATGCACTTCAATGATAAGGTTTAAGTATAAATTTAAGTATAAATCTTAAATTATAAGATTCTTAATGACCATTTTAATTGACTAATATTTATGAATCAAATTTCTGATTTGAGAATGGCCCCACAAAACAATTACAGCTGTGGGTTTCAGGTCTCAGAGTGACATATAAATACATGTACACACATATTTATATGTAATAATAGTCTATCAAATGAATCAAAGCTTTAATTATAAATATTGAAGCAAAAAACAACTCCAGCAGAATGGAAAACAGATTTTATTTATATTGACATTAACACCCTCGGGTCAAATAAAGTATTTTTCTTGGTTAAAATGTTTAAAATTATAGTGATCATTATGGCATGAAATGTAAGCTTTGTGCAATTCCAATATTTTTGAAAATGGTTCTAAGGATCACAATAATCAAGACTAAAGGCTTTGCTTAAAATGATCGTTAGATATTAAAAAAAAAAAGTAATGCTATCACCAAACGCTGATTATGAACACAATCTAGATGCTATGCTGCTAAATATCTTGTAAGCATTAGAATGTTTAGAGAGAAGCCTCCATGCATAATTACTTTTTTGATGGGAGAGAGACAGATTACATTTCATTTTATTCTTTGGATAGACCCATGAAAAGAATGAAAACCAGATCTGCAAACAGGTAAGTAAGGGAAACAATACATAATATTAATATCTACAGTATAAAATTAAACTAGATCTCTATATGTTTGATGTGGGAAATGCCATGTCAATTACATGGCATCATTAAATGCCATGTAATTTTTATTTCTTTCAGAAAATGTCCTATGAACAAAGTTCCTATCAGCAGAGTCATTTGATCTTCATGAACCCCATTCTAAATTACTTTTTTTGATGGGAGAGAGATAAGATTACACTTCATTTTATTCTTAGGATAGCCCCATGAAAACAATTACAATACTCATTACAAAATTACTTTGTGTTTATAAAATTGGATGACGAGTCTCTCCTTACTGGAAAAACTATCAAATTATATATTTTAAATAACGATTTTTTTTTCCTGCAAAATATTATTCAAAATTTAAGCTGTTGCTTCAAAGAAACAAACTAAAGGAAGCAATAATAATCATTTAATATTATAAATTAAAGAAAAACTCTAAATTAAATAAAAGCTTTAAACATCTTTAGATAAAACATTACCTTGCAAGTCCAATACCAAATCCAGCAAATCTATTCAGCTGTTCTAAAGTTAAAAAAAAAAAAAAAGAAATAAAAAAATAAGATTACTGATAACCAATATTTAGGTTTAGTCTAAAACAATTTTAAAATTTATTTTATTAACCTGCTGTTCATTTAAACCGCAAAGTCAAATTCTGATGGGGCCAGGGAAATAATTTAAATGAAAGAAGGACTCTGCTGGGGTTTGTGGCAAATTGCAAGGTGTACAGCCTTTAAAGCACAATTACTCTTTAACTCCAATTCATTGGTGCCACATGAGAGTGTGGGCCCAGGGTTTTGAAGCTGTAATTTTTTCAAAAAAAGATATTCTCATTTTATATAAAAGCTTCCAATTTTGAAGTCCTGGACAACTATTTCAGAAATTGTTAAAACACTGTCTGGGCCTAATGAAACAAATATGCAGACAGAACCTAAGGGCTAGCAGTTTTCAGCTTCTGATTCCAATCAAATAAAAAATTTTCTATGGTTGGCCGCAGCTGATATTTTACCTACGACTTTACCTCCTGTGCTGTAAAAACTAATTATTCACTGTTACTGATGGAGAGCACTTTATTAAACCAATAACTGCAAGTAAAGCACCTCGAAATTATTAATTTGAAAGGGTACTTAGGGATAACCAAAATGGGTAAATACAGTTCTCTTCTTCCCCATCTCTTCAAGTTTTAAATAGTTTGAGGCTAGCTGTTTAATTAATCGGAGTAGGTTACTGGATACGTATGTGCTACTACAGATGGTATGTCTGTTGTGTTACTGGAAAAGTTCACAGCTGGAAACATTCCTATGCATATGTCAAAAGAGAAAAGCCTTTCTTCTTGACTAAACTCAAAGTCATAGTGGTGAACTATTACAACCCCAGGGAACCAGACATTAAATTCTAACTATAATACAATATTCACAAATTACAATTCTTTCTTCTCTTTCAAATGAAGCAATTGCCCTCACTATTCCCTTTCAATCAGAACAAGGCCACCTAAGCATGTTCCTGGGAAACTACGCGGTTCACCCTAGAAAAATGTACAAGCTAAATAGAAAGCTTCTTTTACCCACCCTTAGATTTTACCTTAGATTTTACCCTTTTGTTTCGTTTTGGGACGGAGTCTCGCCCTGTCGCCCAGGCTGGAATGCAGTGGTGGGATCTCAGCTCACTGCAAGCTCCGCCTCCTGGGTTCACTCCATTCTCCTGCCGCAGCCTCCCGAGTAGCTGGGACTACAGACGCCCGCCACCACATCCGGCTAATTTGTGGTTTCACCATGTTAGCCAGGATGGTCTTGATCTCCTGACCTCGGGATCCGCCCTCCTCGGCCTCCCAAAGTGCTGGGATTACAGGTGTGAGCCACCGCGCCCAACCTTACACTTTTTATATGTATAGATCATCCCCAAACAGTAACAGAAAATGCTACTAACATTTTCTGGAAGGTATTAGGAAGATTTACTCTTGTTTACTGTGTAAATCTCTTTGGTGTCTAAGTTTGTTGCAAAATTAACATTCACAGACCTGTTACGGCTGCAAAATGAACCCCTGGTTGTGTCAAGGAACTCCTCCTCATTGTAACCATCAAAGCGTAACTTATGAAAAGATAAAAACATAAACTTTACTGCCTAAGAAGATAACTGTGTAGCAACGGTATATGCATTTTTGAATTATTTGATTTATAACTTGTAAAACCTTTCCAGTATTCTTCTGGACTAGTATTGGGACTAGTACGATACAACGGGAAAAAACAAAAAACAAAAAACAGCGAAGAGTCAAAAAGCTAATTGTATGACAGTTAGCTAGGTAAGTCATCTATCCTTCTTCATATCCTCATTTACTCACTAGGCATTCGTTAAAGTCTATTCTTCCTAGTTGAATAAATATTATTTTATTTCCAAGTCAAAGTCGAGGAAATGAGAATAAAGCCGATACCTAAAATAAATTTAATATTAAATAATACCATTAATCTATTATTCTAACAATTGCAGGAGAATAGAAAGAGGTAGCTATTATTCTTTATCAATAAAAAAGGATGTTGAAAATATGTACATTATGCAGTGTTGCAGCTTTTCTGACATCCCATGGAGAATAATTATGTCATGATTCCAAATTCCTATCTTGAAATTGTATCGGTGTTTCTAACTTTTATATGTAGTTTTTAGGTCAGAAGAAAGAAAGCAGAAGGGAAAATTATAGGAAGGAAACTTTCTAGACTGGGGATCTGAAAAGCAGATAACACTCTGGTATTTAAAAGGAAAAGGAAGGAAACTTTTTTTTTTTTTGCCTATGTATCCCATACTGGATTCTTCTACACATCTTAAAGATGAGAAAACTGAGGGCTCACAGAGGTTAAGTTGTTCAGATTACGAGTGGCACAACCAAGTTTGAATCCAAATTTGCTTATGCTGAAAAGCTTCTCTTTTCAGAACACAAAACTACAAGTAAACACATTCATTAATTAATTAAATCAAGAAAATACAGCTGCCAAAGTTAATCAGATAACAGTAAATAATCCAAACTCCTTTTTAACTCTGGCCATCAGTTGAGACACCAAAACCTCTAAAAATTCCTACTATATACCCCATAGCTAAGGCAGATGTCTTTTTTGGAATTGATCCAGGAGAATTCGTTTGCGTGAGGAAGGAGGAGAAGGCCGGCTTCAGGGGCAGAGGACGAAGGAGGGCAAAGGGTGTGGCGCGGGATAGGATGAGAAGGAACAGGAGGCGGGACCCTCTGCAACGCTTCCGGGGTCTGCAGGCCTCAAGCCGCGGCCCCACTAACCCAGGATCCCTGCGTCGGTCCCCATGCTTCTCACCACTGCTCTGCCCCTGCACACCGCCGCCGCCAGTGGAAAAGGGTTCTTCCGTGGGGCCTTCGTACGGGGTGGAGGTGTTGGGCACGCCGTAGGGGGGGCTCTTCTCGCCCCAGTGCAGGTTGCGGCTGCCGGGGATGTCTGGGGGAGTCGTCACCCAGTGGCCCAGGTCCGCCCCGGTGCTGAAGGACCTTGCAGGGAAAGCGCCGCCAAAGCCCTGCTCGTCCCGGGCACCGCCCCGGTAGCCCAAGCCATCAAATCCGTCCGGGCGCCGCGGATGCATTGCAGCGGGGGCAGGATGACGCGAGCCCGCCCGGAGCCCACCACCACCCGGGCCACCGCGACCTAAAACCACACAGCTTCCCCTAGGCAGCCGCCGCGCCTGGGGGATATTCTGACAACCGGAAGTCACGTTAGAAACCCGGAAGTCTTGGGAGCACGTGATTATAGCCTCTTCCGGCAACCATTAGTGGGCACGGTTGCTAGGGAGACACGGCGGTAACCTATACCTTAAAACTTTGTTGTTATTAGGGAATAGGTGGGAATATGGTTATGGGATTAATGAAACACGGTACCAAAGAGATTCCAGAAAGAGAATTGGTGTAGGAATAGGGCCTACATGGGAGGAGGTCAAAGATGCTTCTTGGAGGGAGCCGATAACCCGCGAGTGGAGCTTACCCGGTGAGATGTCGGCCAGAAATACCCCATGTCACAGCTACGCCCCAGATCTCAGTGTGTTCTCACGGGGCTGGTGCCTCACCTGCTCCGAGAAAGCTAGTAAAGGTTGGAGTTGTGGAGGGTTAGTAACCTTCCACCTAGCTTTGTCTCCCGCACTTGGGAGTAAATCTATTGAGAGATATGGTACCGCCTAGTGAGCGCGAAAGTGCTGTGGACCACCAGAGCAAGCATTTTAAAAGTTCAAGTGAACGTCGGGGGAAAAAGAAACCCACGTACTCGAATACTGCCCTCATGGAGTGAGGAATTACGGGTTTTACTTTTCTAAGGCTGTAAAGAAACTAGTTTTCTGTCGTATTTTTCCCGATGTATCTAAACCACTCAGGGTATTGAAATCCCAGTTGTATCTTTCAAAATCGGGACCTCTAATTAAATAACTGAGAGGAGATCTGTAGAGGGTCCCCTACTACCTGTTTTCATTAGCTCCACGGGATCTTGGGGCAGGCTCCCTCCTCAGATCTGAGGAAGCCTTCCATGGGTTCATCCTATGTTCCTTCAACTCGATGGACGCCCAGGATTCCTAGAGCTTTTCCAAGAGAACTCTGACGTGCTGTTCTCGATCTTCCAGATGCGAACCTTGATTGAAAGTGATAATCAACTTTGTTTTGAGCGAACTGACATTTTTGTTTACAGTTTTATCACTACTTTTATTTTTTGTGGGTATATAATAGGTGTATATATTTATGGGTTACATGAGATATTTTGATACAGCATGCAATGTGTAATAATAACATTTGGGTAAATGGGATGTTCGTCACCTCAAACATTTATCCTTTGTGTTGCAAACATTCCAATTACACTCTTCTTAGTTATTTAAAAATGTTAATTGTACATTTTAAAAAAACTAAGAAGAGTGTAATTGGATTGTTTGTACAATTAACATTTTTAAATAACGAATTGACATTCTTAAATTTGATTGCGATGTAGCATGGACAAAGGTGTTGAGTCTCTTGACAGTACTCAAAGGTGTTGAGTATTACTGGTGTGCTAATACCAAATTACTGGATAATTAATATCAAATATAAAAAATATTTATCTGTTCCTTTGGAATGATTGGCTCAAGGATGGTATTGTTTCAGGTCTTAGGCTATTTTTTTTTTTTTTAAGGAGAAAGGTAAGAAGGTCTAATTGTGTCTGTACTTTTAGTATAAAAACAGTGGCATCTCAGAATTTCACATTCACATGAGTGGAGAAAGGATGAATTATTGAACGGAGAGCAGCTGGGTAGCCAGTTGAGGGGGAAAGCAAGGCAATAAGAGCCCTACCTCACAGCTTACTCTGAAAGTAAAGCTGCAATATACTGTATTTTTCTTAAATTTTAAAATTAAATACTAGAAGAAAATAATATAGGCGAATGCCTTTTTTTTTTTGGGACAGAGTCTTGCTCTGTGGCCCAGGCTGGAGTGCAGTGGTGCGATCTCCACTCACTGCAAGCTCCACCTCCCGGGTTCACGCCATTCTCCTGACTCAGCCTCCCAAGTAGCTGGGACTACAGGCGCCCGCCACTAAGCCCGGATAATTTTTTTTTTTAGTAGAGATGGGGTTTCACCGTGTTAGCCAGGATGGTCTCGATCTCCTGACCTCATGATCTGCCCGCCTTGGCCTCCCAAAGTGCTGGGATTACGAGTGTGAGCCACTGTGCCTGGCGAGGTGGATGCCTTTTAAACAGTGAGTTGGAAAGTTTTCTGAGAGTACAGCAAAGTCAAAAGCCATGTAAGAAATCAGTAAAAGACTATAATCAATATGACTGTATAAAATTTAAATTTCTGTGTAGTAAATTTTAAAATATATAGTAATCACAATTGAAAGGCAAATCACAAACTAAGAAAAATGACATTTTAACATGGTTTAAACAACAGATCAGTATCTTTAATGTACAAAGAATTCATACCAATGAATAAAGGCAAATCAGAAATATGAGCAAAGGACATGTAGAGGCAATTCATGCAAAAAAAAAAAGGAAATGTAAATAGATAATATCATATAAAAATGTCCTTTACTAATTGAAAAAAGGTAAATCTTAATAACAATTGTCTTTCACATATTAAGATGTTTAAAAGGGAAAAATGCACATTGTCTTTCCAGGTTAGAAGAAAGTATCTTTCATTAATTTCTGAAGTGATATAAAACATAACTTTCTGATGGACAGCAGTTTGGCACTATGTATCAAAACTGTAAAATAACCATATTTTTTGACTCCAAAATCTTAGAAAACAAATATAGGGTTTTTTTTTACATGTTTCTTGCATGGATAACATACATATGTTTATGGCATGATTGCTCATAATAGGAAAAAATAAGCAGGAATGCAAATATCAAATAATTATTATTGATTAATAATTTATTATTAAAAGTATATATCCATAGAGTTGTTTAGCCAGAATATATTTATTAAGCACCTATCTCGTGTCAGATACTATTTTAAGCAATGAGGATAGAGTGATAGATAAGCCAGAAAAAGTGCTTGCATTGTTAGAACTGACATTCTAGTTTAGGGAGACAAATAACAGATAAATACATCCTGTCAAATATAGTGCAATGCCAAATAATGACATGATTATATTAAAAAAGCCTAAGTGAGCAATAAAGGAAGCTTTTTTAGAATAAGGAAGTCCTCTTTGAAGAAGTGACCTTTGAGCAGAGAACTGAATGAAGTGAGTGAGTGAGCCATCTGTGAATATGTGGGAGTTTTCCAGGCAGAGCTGAGCAGGAGAAAGGCCCTGATAGCAAACTAGGTAGCCAGTGAGAAAGGGTGAAAGTGATAGGAAATGAGAGCTGAAAGGAGGCTAGGTGGCAGATCTTGCAAAGTCTTGTGGGTGGTGAACAAAATTTAGGTTTTCTGAGAGTAGAGGAGTAATGTGACTGTGTTGATATTTTATAGGAATCCACCTGGCTTCTGTATGGGAAAAAGTAAAGGTTTCCACCTACTAAAGGCAGGCAGCTGAGGCAAAAGATAGTAATAATTTCATCTAGAGTGATAGTGTAATGGAGATGAGAAGAGTTTAGAGTGAAGATGTTTATAGATTACATTAGAGATGAATATTAAATGACATGAAAATATGTTCAATTTAAAACATGTACAGTATGATCTTCGTTTTAAAAATATTAACAAAGATACACAATAGAAGAATGTGCTAAAATGATAGTATTATGTCTGAGCATGGACTTGCATAGTTTCACTTTTTATTTAATTGCTCTAAAAAACTTAGCTTTTTTTCCTAAGAAGAAAAATTATTTTAGAAAAAAAATTAATAGAGCAAATTTAGTTATGGGCAGACAGCAATAAAGATCTTTCTAGATTACTAAATCTGTTCATATCATTTAATCAGTAGTCTCTAGAGCACTATGAAAGCCCTATCATCCTGTATTTCTCCAAAATATTTCTGAAATAATTATGCTGAAATCATCCAGAGTTTATTGCTTCAAACTTGTTTGAGAAACTCATAACACAGGAATTAAAACATGCATTTATAAGGTGGCCAATGCATTTTATGAAAACAACAGAACGTTTGTATTAGTTTCTATTGTGGCACAATAAATTGCCCCCATAACAAATTGAGCAGCTTAAAACAACATTTAATATCTCAGTTTCTGTAATTTAAAAATTTCAGAGTGGCTTTACTGGATAGTTCTGTCTTAGGTTTTCCATGAGGTTCTAGTTAAGACTTCTACTTGGGATGCAGTCATTTTAGACTTGACTGGGTTTGATTAGGGCTGGAGGATCCCCTTCTAAGATCTCTTACTCAGACAGCTGTAGAAAGAATGTTTTTATTTCTTGCTGATTGCTGTTAATGAGGTTTCAATTCCTTGCCACATGAAGTTCATAGAACATCTTGAGTGTCCTTATGATGTAACAGCTGGGAGACAGACAGCAAGGAGGAAGCACAATGTCGTTTATGACCTGATTACACCTCATCACTTCTACCATGTTCTATTTTTTGGAAGAGAGTCACTAAGTCCAACCCCACACTAAAAGGGGAAGAGGATTTGACTCTATCTTTTGAAGGGTTGTCAAACAATAGCATTTATATCATTAAAATGACTAAAATATTAAATCACTATATAACAATTAATGGGTAGAGGATATTATTAGGTGCCAAAACTAATAATAAGGAAATTTTTAGCTCAAGTATTGACAGAATAATATAGTTTTTTACTTTTTTCCTTAGTAAATAGATATAAAGGATTAATTTTCCTTGAAAATAATGTGATAGAAATACATATAACCCCCCCCAAAGAGCTTAATACATATTTTCAAAAGTCCAGTCATTATTATTGTTGACTTGAAATACAAATGAAAACTAGCAGATTGTTTCAACAGTTTTCAAGAGTTGGCACAGAATGCTATGGTCCTACGAAACAAAAGTGCCTGTACAGAGCAAGCAAGTCATTCATTTATGTTAACATTGTGCTAGAAAATTCTGATGCTAAATAAATTCAGCTCACAGGATAAAATAAAAATTACCTATATTTTTTATTCAATAATTCACTCAGCAACATATATTAAGCATCTACTATGTGTAAACCACTGTATTGGGTACTGTGATGCAACTATACACTCTTTTATTTATATCTTTTTTAGAGACAGGGCATCACTGTGTTGCCAAGGCTGGTCTTGAACTCCTGGGCTCAAGCAATCTCCCCACCTCAGCCCCCCAAGGTGCTAGGATTACAGGAGTGAACCACTGTGCCTTGCCTGGTAAGTATTTTAAAAGGTGAAATTTAGTAATATTTTACATATTTTACATGTAAAATAACTTGAAATAAGCATTTAAAAAATATCTTTCCAACAATAGAGGTGTTTTTGTTTTGTTTTGTTTTTGTAAAATGATATGATATAACAATCCACTATGGTGCATTTGATCCTGATTACATTGGTAGGGAAGTTAGGCAAAGCACATTTAACATCTAAACACTTAATGGGACACACACAGTAAATGGAAGCAAGTGAGAATATTTTAAATTGTGAATTGAGTATAAATTTTCTAAATTGCTGAGTTTATTCTTTTTCTACTTGATAGGCTATGCCATTTATGTTCAGAAGATGGTGATGCCCAAATTATTGGACTCAATTTTTCATCCCTCTACCGTAGTATTATACCATATGTCCATACCCTTGTCATGGCCTCATGATGGGCAGAGTAGACTTTCCTGCCCTTTGTTTGGGGAGTTGGTAGAGTGATATCCTTGCGCAAAAAGGTGTTAGCAGGTGTGACCCGAACAGAGGCTTTGCTCAGTTGGCTTGCCCTCTTGGGCTTCTGCCATAACCATGAGAAGCACCTCCTGAATAACTACTGCCCCTTCACTCTGGGCTCCCGAAGGAGTTGGAGCACACCTGAACCCAACTGGAAGTCTGGGGACAATCCTAGGTGAACCCAGCCAATATCACCAAAATCCAGCCAACCTGCATGCAGAGGAGTGAATGAGAAAAATAAATACTTGTATTTTAAACCACTAAGATTATTTTGGCGATAGGTGACCAACATGATGCTTTTGCAGAATTTTAATTGAATTTTATTTCTAAAATGTCCACTGTAGGATTAAATACTATCATCACAAACATGTCAAATAACTGTGTAAGAGAAATTTTATCTTTTAGTAAGTTAAAAAATGCTGTGAAAATTAACCCATTGGTACAAGAAATAATTTGAGTAAATGCAATATAAATTTCTTAAAATCTTGCTTTATCTTCTTTAACCTCTAGTAGATTTTTATAAGTTGAATGACCATTTTAATATCATTTGACTTTTTAAAAAAGTTTATTTTAGGTTCAAGGGTACATGTGCAGGTTTATTATGTAGCTAAATTTATGTCACAGGGGTTTGTTGTACAGGTTATTTAATCACCGAGGTACTAAGCCTAGTACCCAATAGGTTTTTTTTTCTGATCCTCTCCTCCCACCCTTCACCCTCAAGTAGGCCTCAATGTCTGTTGTTCCCTTCTTTGTGTCTCTGTGTTCTCATCATTTAGCTTCCACTTTTAAGAGAGAACATGTGGTATTTAGTTTTCTGTTCCTGTGTTAGTTTGCTAAGGATAATGGCCTCCAGCTCCATCCATGTTCCTGCAAAGGACATGATCTTGTTCTTTTTTATGGCTGCATAGTACTCCATGGTGTACATGTACCATATTTATGGTCATTGATGGGCATTTAGGTTGATTCCATGCCTTTGCTATTGTGAATAGTGGTGCAGTGAACATACATGTGCATGTGTCTTTATTGTAGAATGATTTATATTCCTTTGGTTGTATACTTAGTAATGGGATTTCTGAGTCAAATGGTAGTTCTGATTTTAGCTCTTTGAGGAACCACCACACTGCTGTCAACAATGGCTGAACTAATTTATACTTCCACCCAACAGTGTGTAAGAGTTTGTTCCCGGCCGGGCGTGGTGGCTCAAGCCTGTAATCCCAGCACTTTGGGAGGCCAAGACGGGTGGATCACGAGGTCAGGAGATCGAGACCATCCTGGCTAACACCGTGAAACCCCGTCTCTACTAAAAAATACAAAAAACTAGCCGGGCGAGGTGGCGGGCGCCTGTAGTCCCAGCTACTCGGGAGGCTGAGGCAGGAGAATGGCGT
>NW_016809277.1:670768-707187 GCF_001698545.2 Rhinopithecus bieti | reverse complement strand
AAAAAAAAAAAAAAGAGTTTGTTCCCTTTTCACTGCAAACCTCACCAGCATCTGTTATTGTTATTACTATTTTTTACTTTTTAATAATAGCCATTCTGACTGGCATGAGATGGTATCTCATTGTGGTTTTGATTTGCATTTCTCTGATGATCAGTGATATTGAGTTTTTTTTCATATACATGTTGGCCACATGTATGTCTTCTTTTGAAAAGTTTCTGTTCATGTCCTTTGCCTATTATTCAATGAAATTGTTTGTTGTTTTCATATATATTTGTTTAAGTTCTTTATAGATACTGGATATTAGACCTTTGTCAGGTACACAGTTTGCAAATATTTTCTCTCATTCTGTATGTTGTCTATTTTCTCTGTTATTATTTTACCTTTGATTATCTTTCTCTTTTGACAGATAAAAATTTCAGATACTGTTCCATTTATTCCCAATAGCATTTAAAAATACTAACGAAAACTCTAAATATTTGGCAAAATGAAGAGAGGTATCTGATATGGTTTGGTTGTGTCCCCACCCAAATCTCAACTTGAATTGTATCTCCCAGAATTCACACATGTTGTGGGAGGGACCCAGGGGAGGTAATTGAATCATGGGGCTGGTGGTTCCCATGTTATTCTCTTGACAGTGAATAAGTCTCACAAAATCTGATGGGTTTTCAGGGGTTTCTGCTTTTTCTTCTGCCCCATTTTTCTCTTGGTACTGTCATGTAAGAAGTGCCTTTCACCTCCTGCCATGATTCTGAGGCCTCCCCAGCCATGTGGAACTATAAGTCCAATTAAACCACTTTTTGTTCCCAGTTTTGGGTACGTCTTTATCAGCAACATGAAAATGAGCTAATACAGTGAATTGATACCAACAGAGTAGGATGTTGCTGAAAAGATACCCAAAAATGTGGAAGCGACTTTGGAACTGGGTAATAGGCAGAAGATGGAATAGTTTGGAGGGCGCAGAAGAAGACAGGAAAACATGGGAAAGTTTGGAACTTCTTAGAGACTTGTCAATGGCTTTGACAAAATGTTGATAGTGATATGAACAATAAGGTCCATGCTGAGGTGGTCTCAGATGAAGATGAGGAACTTGTTGGGAACTGGGGCAAAGGTGACTCTTGTTATGTTTCAGGAAAGAGACTAGTGGCATTTTGCCTTTGCCCTAGAGATGTGTGGAACTTTGAACTTGAGAGAGATGATTTAGGGTATCTAGTGGAAGAAATTTCTAAGCAGCAAGGCATTCAAAAGGTGACTTGGGTGTTGTTAAAAGCATTCAATTTTAAAAGGGAAACAGAGCATAAAAGTTCAGAAAATTTGCAGCCTGATGATGCAGTAGAAAAGAAAAACCCATTTTTTTGAGGAGAAATTCAAGCTGGCCACAGAAATTTGCACAAGAAGCAAGGAGCTTAATGTTAATCCCCAAGAATATAGGGAAAATGTCTCCAGGCCATGTTGGAGACTTTCACGGATCTCCTCCCATCACAGGCCTACAGGCCCAGGAGGAAAAACTGGTTTTGTGGACTGGCCCCAGGGTCCCCATGCTGTGTGCAGCCTAGGAACTTGGTGTCCTTGTCTCACCTGTTCCCGCCATGGCTGAAAGGGGCTAATGTAGAGCTTGGGCTGTGGCTTCAGAGGGTAGAAGCCCTAAGCCTTAGCACTTCCATGTAGTATTGAGCTTGCAGGTGTACAGAAGTTAAGAATTGAGATTTGGCAACCTCTGCCTAGATTTCAGAAGATGTATGGAAACACCCGGGTGCCCAGGCTAAAGTTTGCTTCAGGGGTGGGGCCCTCATGGAGAACCCCTGCTAGGGCAGTGTGGAAGGGAAAGGTGGGGCAAGAGCCTTACTGGGGTACTGACTATTGGAGCTATGAGAATAGGGCCACCATCCTCCAGACCCTAGAATGGTAGGTCCACCAACAGCTTGCACTGTGCACCTGGAATAGCTGCAGACATTCAATGCCAGCCCATGAAAGCAGCCAGGAGGGAGGCTGTAACCTGCACAGTCACAGGGGTGGAGCTGCCGAAGACCATGACCTGGAGGTGAGACCTGGAATCAAAGGAGATCATTCTATAGCTTTAAAATTTGACTGCCCCACTGGATTTCATACTTGCATGGGCCCTGTAACCCCTTTGTTTTGGTCAATTTCTCTCATTTGGAACAGGTGTATTTACCCAATACCTGAACCCCCTTTGTATCTAGGAAGTAACTAGCTTGCTTTTGATTTTACAGGCTCATAGGCATAAGGGACTTGTCTTGAATCAGATGAGACTTTGGACTGTGGACTTTTCAGTTAATGCTGAAATGAGTTAAGACTTTGGGGTACTGTTGGGAAGGCATGATTGGTTTTTAAATGTGAGGACATGAGATTTGG
Organism: Rhinopithecus bieti; assembly: GCF_001698545.2. NCBI lineage: Eukaryota > Metazoa > Chordata > Mammalia > Primates > Cercopithecidae > Rhinopithecus > Rhinopithecus bieti. Next base: position 704,817 of record NW_016809277.1, on the reverse strand, counting down.
AGGGGCCAGGGGCAGAATGATCTGGTTTGGCTATGTCTCCACCCAAATCTCAACTTGAATTTTATCTCCCAGAATTCCCATGTGTTGTGGGAGGGACCCGTGGGAGGTAATTGAATCATGGAGGCCGGTCTTTCTGGTGCTATTCTCATGGTGGTGAATAAGTCTCACAAGATCTTTATCAGGGGTTTCCGCTTTTGCTCCCTCCTCATTTTTCTCTTGCTCCCAGCATTTAAGAAGTGCTTTTCACCTCCCACCATGATTCTGAGGCCTCCCCAGCCATGTGGAACTGTAAGTCCAATTAAACCTCATTTTGTTCCCAGTTTTGGGTACATATTAGCAGCGTGAAAACAAACTAATACAGTATCGAATGGAAATTATTTACAATTAAGTTGTACACTACATGGCAAACCTAAATGATATCACACAATATCAAACATAGTAAGAAATTGTCATCTAGAAAGTTGTTAAATTACAAAATCAATATTAACTCTAATGCAACAGTTCAAACTGATAAATATTTTTTCATGGCTGTAGTTTTTTCCTGTGATTCACTTTTGATGTCAGATTGTTTTCCCTGGAAAATCAATTCTAATCTAGGAAGGTAATTGCAATATTATGGACTAATTTGAATCGTGGCAGTGAAGATGCTAAGAGCCTTGATTCTAAGCAACTGAAGGACTGAAGCTTAAGGTTTGAGAAATATGATTGAAGAAAATATAGTGCATATTTTAAATTGCTTAACTTACTAATAGTTTTATCTCTTTCCTGACTTTTTAATGAGTACTCACTAGGTAGATTTCTCTAGGTAAAATTTTGGTAAGTGCTATATAAGAGTACTCAGAATGCTAGGGAAACATTGAAGGATGACTTCTAAGTTACCCTGAAAGAGAGAATGGTCATTGTGTTGGAAGGCTTCTAAAATGCAGTGTCTTCCAAGATGAATGTGTCACTTTGGTTGAAGTCAACAGAAACTCAATTTGTTAAACAGGAGATTTATTGACAGGATAATCAGGGTTTATAGAATTGATGGAAGGCTGTAAGATGAGGATTGAAATGGACAGAAAAAAAAAATGCTGTTTTAGAGGACCAGGAAGTAGGAGGTACCACAACTGTCTTTTGGCAGGAAAATCTATAAGGGTGCTGCTGTCTTTGCCCAGGGCACAGTTATTGCTACTTTCATCTTGATATTATTTGCTAAAAATTCAAAATCTTCAACTAGAACACATACTTGGTCAAGCTTCTGTCATATTCCAACACAGAGTTCTGAGAAAAGGTGATCTGCCATTTTTGACTTTTGTAGTGGATGATGAAACACCACTTCCCATTCATATTACGTGAAGAATTCCCCAGGTGGCATGGAAGGGTGATTGGATTCTCCAGATCCAAAATGTTGACAAATATCTAACACCCAAGTCTTGATACAAAAGTAAGCATTTACCTGGTGTCTGGTATTAGGGAGCAGAGGGTGGTGTGTGTTTGTGTGAGTTTGTGGCAGCAGTTGAGGAGTGAGTGGGCAAGTGTATTTTCAGACAGGAAGAGCATGCATGAAGTTATTAAGCAAGGAGAGCTCATGATGTGTTTAGGAAACTTAAAAGATTGCTATGAGAGAACTGTGGAATTTAAAAATATTTTTTACTTGATTACATGGCAGTGGTAAAAGTTTTAAAAATAAAGAAGACTGGGCCAGACACAGTGGCTCACGCCTTTAATCCTGGCACTTTGGGAGGCCCAGACGGGTCAATCATCTGAGGTCGGGAGTTTGAGAGCTGCCAGGCCAACGTGGCGAAACCCTGTCTCTACTAAAAATACAAAAATCAGCTGGGTGCGGCGGCAGGCACCTGTAATCCCAGCTACTCGGGAGGCTGAGGCAGGAGAATCGCTTGAACCTAGGAGGTGGAGGTTGCAGTGAGCCGAGATCGCTCCATTGCACTCCAGCCTGGGGGCAAGAGCGAGACTTCATCTCAAAAAAAATAATAAAATAAAATAAAGAAGACTGGTTAAAAAAAAAAAAAAAAAAGAAACAGAACAAACCTGGGCAAGTAGGCAATAGGCAATGATGTAGTTTTTGAAAGCATAATTATGTCATACTAAGTGGTTAGGATGGTTTTGACATGCTTATTTTCCTAATTGCTAATTAATGGCCATTTCAGGTCTATATATATAAAATAATTTTTTAAAAACGTATTAGATTTGTCTTGTCAAAACTTCAATGTAGATGACTAATTAAAGGGAGAAAGGGGAGGTATGACTTTATTAGATTTAGTTTTCATATGTAAATTTTCTGAATATTCTTGTCATTTTCTATAATCATTGTGGGTCTCCTATTAGCTTAATATTATTGTGACTGTAAGGTTATACCAATATTATCTTAAAATTATTTAAAACTATTTCCTGTTTTAAGTTTCATCCCTCTGAGATTTATTCTTGGTATAGTATGAGATGGTAGTTCAAATTTATTTTCTTTCAAATTGTGCTCAACCTCTTTACAATTTTTCCCCACTGAGTTAAAATGGCAAATTTATCACATATAAATTGTATGTTTTTTTCTGTAATCTTTCATTCTACTGATACATATCTATAAATAAAATCAGTAGATACATATATAAAATCAGTAGAGATATATATAATAAGTAGATATATGTAATATATGTATGTATTTGTGAATTCTTCCTTATATAAACATGTTCTGTTGTCTTCACTGTAGAATCGATGGGTTGGCTTTTTTCTGTAAATGCAGTATAGTTTCAATTGATTTTTATATTATGCAAAAGAATTTTTTATTCGGCCTTTCTTTTATTCTTTTTATTCAGTCTTCATTTTATTATGAATAACCTGGTTAACAGTTTGTGTTTTTTATGCTTTTAACACTTTTCTAGATCTCTTGAAATTAAAACAAGCAAGCCAGCAGACTATTATTAAATACCACAGTCTTTTCATTTTTATTTTATCTGGGTTATGGTAAGCACTGCTGACATTCTAGGATTTTTTTCTGTAACATATGTAGTTTATGGTCTTTGTCAATTTCACTTTTTCATTATTACATTTAACTTACTAATCTTCTAGGAGTGATATGTCAGAGAAGCCTGAGATCAAATATTGTAATTTCTGTTTTAAATATAAAAATGCACTCAAAAAACAAAAAGCTTAATTCTGAATTGAGGTATTTCAAGTTAAATTTTCTTTCGAAGTTTTAATTTTCACAGGACAATCCCTGTACATTACATTTCAAGTTTTTTTTTTTTTTTTTTTTTTTTTTTAAATAGACAGAGTCTCCCTCTCTTTCCCAGACTGGGTGCAGTGGCATGATCTCGGCTCACTGCAGCCTCCACCTCCTGTGTTCAAGCAATTCTCCCAACTCAGCCTCCTGAGTAGCTGGGATTATAGGCGCGTGCCACCAAGCTGGGCTAACTTTTGTATTTTTGGTAGAGACGGGGGTTTCACCATGTTAGCCAGTATGGTCTCGAACTCCTGACCTCATAATCCTCCCACCTTGGCCTCCCAAAGTGCTGGGATTACAAGCATGAGCCACTGCGCCCGGCCTACATATGAATTTAATCATAAATGCTCTTCCCCATTCTTCCATATAGTATTTTACAGTGGTGAACATTTGTAAAATATATACATTTGCTCGTTAGTAGACATAGGAATTCTACAAGGATTTTTAAAGGACTTATATTAGATAATTCTATTGCATACTACCTTTAAAAATAGGCATTCTTTTGTGTTTAAATTCGCCCTCTGGTGGTTAGTACATAGCAGAACATTCTAGGTGCTTTGTTTACTCACTGACGGGTGCTGAGGACACTGGCTGCTCCAAATTTTCTAAGTAGAAAGAACTTACGAACAGCAATTTGATTTAAAGACATAGCTACTTTTGGTATGATAGGCGTGCTGGTTTGTTTTGGGGTAGCGGGATTAAGACACTGAGGAGACATTAAAGCACTGTCAAGCCACTTCTTGCCGCGGCTTTTGGCAGGATGTGCAACTATGTACTATATTAGAAACAAATCATTACTATGTTCTTTAAAGACGAATAAAGGTCTTTCACACAGCATTGAATTTATTCTTTCGAAATTGAACACAAATGTGGTGGAGACGGGGACAGGGCAGGTGGAAATTTACTTTTAAGTCCTGATTGGCTAAGCCCTGGTCACGAGACCGTAAAAGAGCAACGTCTGTCTCTCAGAGCGACTCCCACAGCGTCCTTAGCAACCAGCCTTGTGGTTCCCAGCTGCCCAGAGCTCAGCGGCGAGTGATTAAGAAGTCCTGCTTCAGATCAGTTGGGAGCTCAGGTTATTGTCATATTCACCATCCCAGGGCAACTGGAAGACCCACAAAGATCCTCACAGGGGAATATTGAGCTTCCTTTCTCAAGGTCCCATAGCTTTGTTAGAAGAAACCTGCTACTATTTTGGTAGGTAAAATGTCTGCTCACAAATGCTTAACATTTTCCAAAATGTGTTCTGTATGTAATTCTAGGAGATGATGTTCTAAAGATTTCTCTGGTCAATACATTTAAAAAAACTATATGTCACACTGCTACTCAGAGAGATTTAGAGTATATATGAGCACAGTAACACTGAGAAATAGAAAAGTACTCGCAACCCGAGACCGGGCCTGCCATTTGGGGCCCTCCTATGAGTCTAAGCAGTCCATCCTGGAACAGCCACCAGGTCATTTGGTAGGGGAAGCTTTTTACTGGGGAGAATAAAGGAGGTGGGAACTTTCTTATTTCTATGCATAGGGAAATTCATTTAATCTCCCCTGGACTCATTTATCCTGGGGCAACCCTGAATTCAGAAGACCAGTCTTCACACATCTTCTGTGGTTGGTGAAATTGCACCTTTTCGATTTTTATATATTTAGTATGAAGACACTTTTGGATTTCAAAAGAGAAGGTTCAAAATTTGGCGCTGTGTGTGGTGTGTGTGTGTGTGTGTGTGTGTGTGTGTGAAAGAGAGAGGGGATACATTGGAGATGTGTAATAAAACAATTTTAAAAGCCATTAATCTTGAGAAAAATATCCAAGTTGTCTATTAGGAAAAATTTCTAGGAGGGGATAAGACTGTTGTAAGAGTCTTATTTACCTTACCATCTTAACAGTATGTCTGAACAAATTCTATCATTTGGTTGGTCAAATGATTTGCTTCTTCAGGTTAGAGTCTAAATCTTGTATTCTCTAATGCATGTTACCTTTCCAAAGTCTTGATATAATTTTAATATTATCTGTTTTTCAGAAATTGTCTTTTAAAGTATACATTTCAACCTTATTTTAATTGAAACTTTAAAAAATATATGAATAATTAATAGTAAAACTAAAAAAAGAAATCTGGGTCTGTGCCAGGTTGCAGATGAACTACCAAGCACCCATGCAGACTGCTGTAGCCATTTCATGAGCTGAAGCATTTCTTTTTAAAGTATAAACATTCTTGGTTTGGGCAATCCACATACATACTTGATTCAAGGTAGCAGATTTTTATTTCACTAAGACCTATTCTGCATGAACCCTTATCATCTTAATGAGTAGTGCTATATTCTTGCTGAACATCTGATTATCAGAATCATTCATTGTTATGATAAATTTGATAAGTGTTCCTGTTGTGAAGTTCATTGTCCATGCAGATCTCCTGGTAAAGTGTCTGCTCACAAATGCTTAACATTTTCCAAAATATGTCCTGTATGTAATTTTAGGAGATGATGTTCTAAAGATTTATCTAGTCAATAAATTTTTAAAAACTACATGTCACACTGCTACTCAGAGAGATTTAGAGTATATATGAGCATATTAACACTGATAAATCTTAGTATATGCAAACCTACTTATTTCTGTCTAATCCAGTGGTTTCTCAAACTTATTTCACAACAGAAAGCTTTTCGAGATAATTTCATCCCAAGAAGCTGTATTTTACAGAATGTATTTTAGAAATTAATGTTCTAAACTATATATCACACTTATTTTGCTTATATTTCCATAAAACCAAATGAATTCATTTCTTTAAAATGTTTCCTACTGATTCATTACAATACCAAAGAAAATAAATCTCTCTTAAAATACANTTTAGAGTATATATGAGCATATTAACACTGATAAATCTTAGTATATGCAAACCTACTTATTTCTGTCTAATCCAGTGGTTTCTCAAACTTATTTCACAACAGAAAGCTTTTCGAGATAATTTCATCCCAAGAAGCTGTATTTTACAGAATGTATTTTAGAAATTAATGTTCTAAACTATATATCACACTTATTTTTGCTTATATTTCCATAAAACCAAATGAATTCATTTCTTTAAAATGTTTCCTACTGATTCATTACAATACCAAAGAAAATAAATCTCTCTTAAAAATACACCACCTTAGTAAATTATTTTATTCCTATTACTTTCATTGCATTTTCAACAGTAATATAATCACTTGCTAAATATATATTGACTTTAGGTTTACTAGCTTCTTACCACAACATGTCAAGATTTTTTGTTGAAACCATATTTTAACATTATAATATGTATTATGTAGCAGGTGCTCTATACCTGTCTGGTGAATGAATAAATAAAAGATAATTGATTTCTCTTTTAGAGTTCCTTTCTGCAGAAGACCAGTTATTTAACTATTTGGTGAATGAATAAATAAAATAATTGATTTATCTTTTAATGAATAAATAAAATAATTGATTTATCTTTTAGAATGCCTTTCTGCAGAAGGCCAGTTAAATGATTTTAACAGTAGTCCACCAGAAAATGATGAGAACCCAATCTCATGGAAGTGGCCGTGACCTAGGATTTTATTACTGACTGTTTTGGGAAATTATAGAGAGCATGGAATTGAGAATAACTCTGAAATTCCTAGCTTGTCAGTTTGAGTGATTATATTAACTGGGATTTATTAAAGTAATACTGGATTAAGAGCAGTGTTTAGGGACCTGAAATGAGAAAATAACTGGTTAAGTTATAGACAGTTTAGATTTTTCAAGTACTTGTCTTTAAGCTGTGTGCCCAGAATTCAGTTGTAAAACAAATCTAGAGCTCAAGAGAGGTCAAGATTGGAGGCAGGTACTTGGGAGTTGTTGTTCTACAGTGCAGTTTGCAGCATAGGAATGGATGGCATCGACTCTAGAGAGGTGAGAATGTGAAGAGAAGGGTATTCTGGCCACAGGACTGATATGAATATCAAAAGATATAAAGTATGTGAAAGTACTTTGCAAACAATAAAGTACCATGCAAGAGTTATTATTATTACATCCCAGAAGCCTTACTGAAGAAATGGGTTTGAACTAGGTTTTCAGGAAGGTGTGAGATATCCTAGGATTGTATTTGATGTTATATAACAGAAACTCAACTCCAACAACTTAACTAAATAGGGATTTGTTTTTCAAATAACAAAAAGACAAAAAGTAGGAATCTCAGAGATTTTGTGGTTCATCTCTAATGCCGTAAATGTTCCAGGCTTCTGTGTTTGTGTCCCATCATTGTTGTAGGTGGTTTTCATCTTCCTAGTCATCTCTTGATAGCAAGGTGACTGTTCTATCACCTTTCTTATGTCTATCATCCAGGGAGGTAAAAGAAATCGAGAAGGGACAAGGAAGAAGGTATTGTGCCTCTATCATGAAAGTGAACTTTACCAACATTCCCTACTAAGCTTTAGCTAGAACTCGTAGGTGCAAAGAAAGCTTCAGGAGAAATGTTTTTTAGCCAGAGACTTTGCTGCTCCAAACAAAATTAGGGTTGCTTTAATAAAACAATGGAAGAATGAATATTGGATAGGAAGCTAGTGGTACCAAGAGATATAGCAGTCCCCAAGAGTATAGATGATAATGTATATAGGGAGAGTTGTGTGAACAGAAGTAATTCTTTGCTAATAGCTAACAGTCTATATAGATTTTGAGATTTGTAGGATACTCATTTAGCATCTAATTTAAACATAATGGTACCCATGGATAATAATCTCAGTAGGCCCCAAAATATAAACAACTTGTGATCAATGTCCTAGTCAAGAAGTAGCCAGGATTTATTATATTTGAGCTGTATTACATTGATAGAAAAATGTAATAGATATTTTGCCAAACAGGAAAACACACAGCCCCACCTATCTCTTGCACTTGAGATATGTTTCTGTTTGAACACATAGTCTTCAGGTTATGTGTCAGCTGGTCTAATGCCTTCAAGGAATTTCAGTTAAAAACTAACCACTGCCAAAAATCACAAAGGAGAAAATAGATAATCTGAATAGACCTATAACTATTAAAGAAATGGAATCAATAATTAATAGCCTTCCAAAACGGAAAGTACCAGGCCCAGATAGGTTCACTGGTGAATTTTACCAAACATTTAAGGAAAAAATTATATCAATTATCTGCAAGTTTCTTTCAGAAGATAGAAGCAAAAGAAATACTTCCTAACTCATTCTTTCAGGTCAGCATTACCCTAATGCAAAATAAGACAAAGACATTACAAGAAAAGAAAACTACAGACCAGTACCTCTCATGAAAATATACTCAAATAGCCTCAACAAAATATTAGAATATTGAATTCAACAGTATATAAAAAGAATTAACTCTGTGTCTACTTCTGCTCCTGGATTTGTTTACTTCCACTAACATACAGATAGATAACACAAATAAGCAAATAAAAAGTATTATGGCTATGGTAGCCAGCCTCTAAGATGCTCCCAATAATCTTCGCCTCTTGACATTCACACCCTTTCATAGCCCATACTCACATTGAACCATGGCCCGTCTGTATGACCAATAAAATGTGGTTGCGGTAAAGTAATGATACAGGCTTTGCAAGGCTAGCTATAAAGGTATTTAAGCTTTCATCTTGGTTTCTTGGATTGTTCTCTCTGGGGGAAGCCAGCCTCCATGAGAGCACACAAGAAGCTCTGAAGGGACGTCCACATGAAGAGGAACTGAGGCCTGCTCCAACAGCCAGTGTTAACTTGACAGCCATGTAGTGAACAAACCACCCTGGAAGTGGATCCTACAATCCTAGTCAAATTTTTAGGTGACTGAAACCCCTAGCTGACTGACTGAACCTGCAGCTGCCATTTGACTGCAACTTCATGGGAAATCCTGAGCCAGTTATACCCAGCCATGCCACTAACAAATTCCTAATCCAGAGAAACTGTGAGAGATAATAAATGGCAGTGAGTTTTGGAGTGATTTGTTACACAAATTAGATAATTAATACAACAACCAAGGCTTTTGTGAGTTTGTTTTTCTGAAGATGTAGGGGAAAATGTAATTTCATTGTCTAAGAATTTTTATTTCTGCCATATCCTTTCTTCTCTCATTCTGTCTTGCATTTCCACCCTACCACATCTCTATCTTCTGCAGCCTCCCACTTAACCCCCAACCCCTGACAATGTTTTATGTGATATCAATAAAATACTAACCTGGAATTCAGCTCTCTAATGGTTTGGCTGCTGCAGAAATAATATTTTTATGGGTTTTAAGAAGTGATTCTAACTATCAGGGGCAGTGCCACCTGCTAGGCAACATCTGTAAATGCATGGATGTGCTTCTGCTTCTCTGCCATAGCTGCCTCTTCTGAGATTTCTTTTTCTAAGCCACCCTGGGATTCTGATGAATAAAATTATATTTCTCTTCTTGTTTTAAACTATGTCTTTCTTATTTGGGGTTCTAATATACAAAACAGGTAAAAATGGAGCTCCTCTGGTCAGTCTAGGGAGGCAGAACCACCCCCTCTTACTTCCCAAACACTGACACACACAGGTATACATGTACACACACACAATATGCAGAGTCACACATCTCACACATATGATAACTTGTGAGTCATTTCTGTGGAACATAGCTTGAAATTCAAAATTCTATATCAGTATTTCTCAAGGCAGGAGAGGTTGTGATACTGTTATCTTGAGAGCAACAGTTCTTACTTACGAGGTACTCTCTCAGAATTGAGGAATATATTTAGCAACCCTGGACCCTGGGCACTGAATATCCTTTATCAGAATCCTAGACATTATGACAAACAGAAGTACATCCATGCATTTCTAGATGTTACCCAGAAGGTAGTACTGCCCATTATAAAACCACTTCTTAAAACACACAAAAAAACTTATTTCTGCAGCAGTCAGACTGTTAGGGCTACATTTTATTGGTGTCTCACAAAATCTATCAGTGTTTGTTGTAATGTCATATATTTATATTGAGTGTAAAAGACTGCCCCATGAAACCATTTATTATTGTTACCTTCAGGAGGTTATTCATTACATTATATTCTATCTTCTTTATGATGGCTTTAGAAAAATTGTCTTATAACTTTACCAGGAACAACTTTTTCCCCTGCAACTAGTTTGTTTTTAAGCAGTAAATGGTTGCTTTGAGAATTATTTTAAGATGAATGTATACTATACCTTTAGCAAGTGAGTATATATGAATTTGTGGCATAGATTTTGTATGTTCATCTCACTATGTCTCTTTCTTACCCTATTTTATTCTTACCTATTTTTTGCCAGTTTAACATTTAATTGTCTCATATTTATTTTTGGAACTCATCTGAAAGACTTTTATAAATGACAGTGCACCAACAATTGAGCATGTATTAATGTGGAGTGGTATATTAATAGGAAGAAACATAATATAGCACAGAGCACTCAGTCAAGCTTCTAATCCAGAAAGTGTATGATTTTATCTGAAGTAATTTGGAATAAATTTACTTGAAGGCAAGCTGTTCTATATGAGAAGTTGGGCCAAATGTTGATTTGGACAAAAGTGAATGTAGTAAAGTGGGAAAAAAATCTTGAAGGCTGGCATCAAAATAACTCTTAAACAATGAACTATTACAGAGAATTCCACTTGAGTCATGACTCATTCCATCTTCTCCTGCAAGTGCAACATAAGGTAAGCTGAACTTCGTGCAGATGTGGCCAAGATGGTGGGACTCCCTCTCCCCTCAGCTTCCAATCTAGGGTTACTGTATCTTATTAGTAGGGGCAGTCTGCCAGCATTTCTAATCCCCTTCAACTCAAATTTAAAAGACTAATTTCCTGGTGATTGTGGCTGAGAGGTTGGGGGCTCTCTTACTTCACCCAGTCTTCATGCATAAGAAAGAAGCTTTATATTAGGATCAGCAAGACAAGAATATTGATACCCTAATTTCCTTCATTGCAACTCATTATGGGAGAGAAGTTTCACAAGAGAAGAGGCAAGCCAAGAAGACTGGAACCTACTGCCCTGCTCAGCTCCTAGAATAGTGGCTTGGAGACTGCCCAGGGGAAAGGCAGTCTGTAAGAAAAAAACTCTGAAATCCTCCGCAAAGAAATTAACTTTATTTGAAACATAAGGTTCAAGCCTAATGCTGCTCTTGAAAATAATTTCTTCTCTAAATTAAGAGCAACAAGCTGTACTTCAGGACATCTAGTTCATCAGAGAGAACCGGAACAAGGGACAGCTAAGAACAGCCCTCAAAACTGTATCTGCCTGAATTTAATTGGATCAGACTGCTCAGCAATTTATACTCTAGAGCATTTTTTAAATCAATAGAGTAATTAGTTGATAATTATTGGAGACTAATGGGCTGGCATGTAACACAGAATGAGGCACACAATTTAACAGAGAGAGTACAGAAAAAGAGAGCCTTGCCAAATTCACTGTCATCCCAAGGTGACAGTGTGAATGCCCAAGGCTGTACCCTCTGAAGAGTGGCATCAAAAGCTTCACAGAGTAGAAAAAATATAATTTGCTAAAATATCCTAGCCAAGTCATAAAATAAACCAACAATAACAAAAACAAGCTCAGAAGAGGGAGGAAGCAAATCTGTACCCTCAATTGCTACAATATAGTCCCTAAAATAACCAATTTCTAACAAAAAATTATAAGACATCTGAAGAAGCAGGAAAGTGTGACTCATATACAGGAGGGGAAAAGCTGCAAAACTGCCTGGAAAAGGGACCAGATATCAGATTTATTAAAGACTTTGAAGTAGCCATTGTGAATATGTCCAGAGAACTAAAGGAAACCATGATTAAAGAGGTAAAGGAAGATATGAACACAATGTCTCCTCAAATAGAGAATGTCAATAAAGAGAAAAATTGAAATTTTATACACATGCACAATTATATATGCATGTGTGTGTATACACACACACACACACATGCAGAGTCATGTGCTGCATAGTATTTCAGTCAAAGATGATTGCATATGTGACAGTGGTCCCATAAGACTATCATGGCAAACCGTAAAGCCTAGATGTGTAGTAGGCGCTACTATCTAGGTTTGTGTAAGTAGACTCTTTGATGTTTGCCCAATGGCAAAGTTGCCTAACAACTCATTTCTCAGAGCATATCTCTATCATTAAGTGACACATAACTATATATATGAACTATATTCCATGAAATAAATGGAAATTCTGGAGTTTAAATTTATTAGATGGTCTGAATCATAGATTTGAACTGGCAGGCTAAATAATCAGTGTACTTGAAGATACAATAATAGAGTTGAGTGCAATCAAAGAAAAGAGAAAAAACAATATGAAAAAATGAGTAGAACTCTTAGAGAAATAAAAGGACTCCTTTAAGCAAACCAACTTTCATGTAATGGGAGTATTAGAAGGAGAAGAGAAAGAGAAAGGAGTATAAAAAATATTCAAGGAGATAATGGCAAAAAGCTTCACAAACACTAAAAAATATTAATCTTCACACTTAAGTTCAGTGAACTCCAATTAGGGTAAATACAGAAGAGATCCACTCTCAGACATTTCATAGGAAAAATTCTGGAAGCTAACTGCAAAGAGAAAATCTGGAAAGCAGCAAGAGAAAAATGACCCATCACATACGAAGAACATAAATAAGATTAACAGCTATCCAGAAATGCTTCTCATCAATATAATTCTGCAATTTAATATTTTCACCTTAAAATGTATTCTGTTTTGAAAACTTCATAATAATCTTGTTATGGATACAGTTCTTTATCACTTGTCTGAAAGCCCTGTAGGTAGGCTTTTGTAATTCAGATTTTTTCTGATTATTAAAATGATAACACAGAATATCCCTAATGAAGTCTATCTAGAACGACACTCTATAATCAAATACATAAACATATTTGCAAACAAATATATGTAGATTTATACTAAATTTGACAAATATGTATAATTTTAATATTACAGTTTATATTGTAATAAACTGACAAGTGAAATAGTTGGATGATTATAGATGAAAAATATTTGGATACTTCTTAATTCTAGGAAAAATATTCAATATACTCTTAAACACATACAGATTCAAACTAAGTTAAAGACCTTGTATTAGTCCATTCTCACTGCTATACACATATTACCTGAGACTGGGTAATTTATAAAGGAAAGAAGTTTAATTGACTCACAGTTCCACATGGCTGGGGAGGCATCAGGAAACATGCAATCGTGGCAAGAAGGCAAAGGCTCAGCAAGGACATGGTGGCAGGAGAGAGAAGAGTGAGGAGTGAAAGGGGAAGAGCTCCTTATAAAGCCATCAGATCTCATGAGAACTCCCTCATTGTCATAAGAACAGCATGGAAGAAACCACCCCATGATCCAATCACCTCCCACCAAATTCCTCTCTCAACATGTGAGGATTATGGAGATTACAATTCAAGATGAGATTTGGGTGGGGACAGAGCCAAATCATATCAGACCTGTATATAAACACAATGACTTTTAAATCATACCTCAGGTTGCTTAAGGACATTGGGCAAGAGGACATATTGGTTTTGCTATCTTTGTTGTCAGGTAGTATTTGAGCATCTTATGATGGAATGGAAACAGAATTACTAAGTAATGAGTTAATACTTTGAAAGTTGGCCTTTTAAATGACTTTTTCAAGGATCATGTCAAATCAACATGGGTCCAAGTATTAGCAACAGAGGAAATGGCATCATTAATACTGAACTCATTCAGATCTTGGATTCTTGGACCTCTGTTAACTACAGCTAGCCCACAGTTAAATAAAATTTTATACTTTTATTAATAGAATATAAAATTTCATAGCCATATGTCTTTGTCACAGATGTTACATTGTGTGTGTGTATGGGGGGGTGGGGTAACAAATATTGAAAATGTTACTTTTTACAAGAGGACCAGGAGAGGCTATAAAGAGCAGTTGTCTGAGAAGAATAAAACTTACAGTTTTTGTTCTAGTCCAGATTGCCTATAATGACCTCATGTCCCTGGTACAAAGTGGTCTTTCAACTAGTCAAGAAATACTTCTCTGATTATCCCTTCTTTATTGTCCACTTAGTGATGTAGACAAATTGCTATATACTTCATACACCATGTATATTGGCTTTTTCTAATTACTGTCCAGTTTATCCTGTACTATCGGTACACACACACACAAAGCCAACCAGTGCTTAGTGTCCTTAAAACCTGTAGCTTTCCTTCCTTAGTTATGGTTAATGTTCTTCTAAAACATAGCAGTGGTACAGAACTGTTTCTTTAAGTTTAGGACTAAAGTTTTGTTGGCAAAAAGAGTGACAATCTCTAAAACAGGGATCCCCATAACACTGGCTACAGACTAATGCTGTGGCCTGTTAGTAACCACAGCAAGAGGTGAGTGGTGAGTGAACAAATGAAGTTTTGTCTGTATTTACAGCTACTCCCCATTGCTTACATTACCACTTGAGCTCCACCTCCTGTCAGATCAGTAGCAGCATTAGATTCTCATAGGAGTGCAAACCCTATTGTGAACTGTGCATGCAAGAGATCTTGGTTGCAAACTCCTTATGAGAATCTAATGACTGATGATCTGTCACTGTCTCCCATCGCCACCAGATAGAACCGTCTGGTTGCAGGAAAACAAGTTTAGGGCTCCCACTGATTCTACATTATGGGGAGTTGTATAATTATTTCATTATTAATTACAATGCAACAATAATAGCAATAAAGTGCATCATAAATGGAATGCACTTGAGTCATCTGGAAATAATTCTCCAACCCTGTCTGTGGAAAAATTTTCTTCCACCAAACTGGTCTCTGGTGCCGAAAAGGCTGGGGACCTCTGCTGTAAAATATTTGAAGAAATGTATTCTGAGCCAAATATGAGTGTTCATGGCCCATGACACAGCCCTCAGGAGACCCTAAGAATATGTGTCCTAGGTGGTCATGGTACAGCTTGGTTTCATGCATTTTAGGAAGACACGAGGCATCAATCAAATACAATTAAGATATCCATTGCCTTGGTCTAGAAAGGTGGGACAACTCAAAGCTGGGGTGGTGGGTTCCAGGACACAGGTAGATTTAAAAATTTTCTGATTGGCAATTGGTTGAAAGAGTTATTATCAGTAGAAAGGAATGTCTGATTTATAATAAGAAGTTATAGTGACCAAAGTTTTATCATGTAGATGGAATTCTCCAGGTAGCAGGCTTCAGAGAGAATAGATTGTAAATATTTCTTATCAGACTTAAGGTCTGTGTTGATGTTAAATGCTGGCCAGCTTTCCCTGCATTCCAAAAGGGAGGAGGGTATAATGAGGCATGTCTGACTGCCCCCTGCTTTCCGTCATGGCCTGAACCCATCTTTTAGGTTAACTCTGGAGTGCCCTGGCTGAGAGGAAGGAGCCCATTCAGATGGTTGTGGTTGAAGCGGGCTTAGAATTTTATTTTTGGTTTGCAGCTTTCATCAGATATCACCTTAGAAAATGTGTTAATGTAATTTTCAGAAGAATGTTTTTTCATAAAGATATTCAGATATTTTATATCAAGAAGCTTCCTAACTTTCTACAGCCAATCTTTTGAATATTTACACTGACAATTCAGTGTTCAGTTCTTCATGATCAGTTATGTCTTGTTAAGTGAGCCATAAATCAATCATTTCCTCTATTCAGTTTAGTATTATTTCTTATGTGCACTGGTCATTTACATTTAGTCTCTATACTTTTGCTTGCTTTTCTTAGTCCTTTTAATTACAAAATTTACATTTCTTCAGCCTAGGGATTTTTTTTTCATAATTTCTTTAATTACTGTTTCATCTCTATTGATTCCTTTGCTCCTTCATGAATGACCTAAATGACATTGATTTAGGCTGGTTAGATTACAAAACAATTAAAGGCCTTCATGTTCCTTTATGGTTTTGAAGAGAAAGAATTATATTTTTAGCTACTTTCGAATTTTAAGTTTATTGTTCATTGGATGAAGATATTTATATTCTTTGAATGAAGGGCCGAAATAGACAAAAAACCCTATTAAGGGGCAGATATGTGTAAAATATGTCTTATTCATATTTAAATTTATATTTGTCTATTCTCTAGCTCTTGTCATACTTTTACAGAATGTGATATTAATCAAACGTTTTTCTTGGGTAATTATTCTCCTAAAATCACACCAGCATTATCATGGAATTTAGCATCTTCAGATGTGATAATGCTGGTTTACAGGTCAATCCTTTTTCTCTAGATTTAATTTCTTAAGGAAAGGCACCATATTTTAATTATATTTGTATCTCTCAAATACAGGAATCTCAAACATTATTAGCACTTTTATGTTTTGTGAAAACTGAATCAAATTGAGTTTTCTAACTGACAGTCACTTAAAATGAATAATTTGAATTCTATTTGGTAGTGCTAAATATAAACTGGTCAAAACAATTCTTTATTTTAGTTTGTGTTTTTGTGTGTGTGTGTGTGTATTTATTTCACATTGTTATGTTGGACATTGTGTCAACTAAAAGGTTAAATAACAGACATTACACCTTAAAGACATTTTAAGTTAATTTTATTCTAAGCCAATTTCGAGGATTAATAGCCTGAGGAACACAAAACTCACCCCAAACTGAAAATATGTCCTCTAGTGGGCTATACAAGACACAGTTCTGTTACACAGAAAATAGGAGAAGGGGAGCAGTGAAACAAAGGTGACATTCTTTCAATTTTGATTGGTGCTCAGAGTCTTTATACACAAGATAAAGCAAATATGTGGTTACCACTGTATATAGGTTAAAAGGTTAATGAGCATATAGGTTTCCTAGTGTCTGGAGGGAGATGATTGATTATATCCTGTTTTATCTGATGGACAAGGTTGTTATCAGTACATGTCAATGAACTATTTGACAGCCTTCAGCCCTGCAGCAGGGAGTTCCAACTTGCCAAATTATACTCTTAGTTGACAGACTAGATGAACTTCCTGTGGCTCAAAAGTAAAAGTAGACCCAAGAGTCCATGGCAGGGTGAGGGGTGCAGTCCCATTCTCTGTCTTTAGAAAGTATTACCAACTTTGTTTTTCTGCAACCAAGTCAAAGAATAGTTCCTGAAAACAATTGCAGCTGAGAATTCTTCCTGACTATTAAAGACCACCTAATGCCAACCCACCAACCACCTGGAACCAACCAATTAAGAGAGGCTGGTGATTTGGGGTTTAAGTCCACCCAATCAAGACTGTTTTTCACTGCCCTGACTACAGTTCCTTGCACTGCAGTTTGCCTTTATAATTTCTAACTCTCTGCCACCCAGCTTGGGAGTGCACTTCTGTTTTACAGAAGGCTGCATCTCCCCAATCTGAAGATTGATTATTTTTTTTAAGAAGATAAGGCATCTTTTGTCTCCATAGATCTCGTGGTCTTTTGTTAACAAGCTTTAGTTTATAGGCCTGGTTTTTATTCCATATGTCAAATCTGCAGCCATCTTGGGTCACTTAAAGTTTTTTTTTTTTTTTTTTTTTCTTTTCAAATTTTGAAATGAATAGCTTTATTGCTTTAGCTTATAAACTTGTCTTATTTTTTTTCTTATGGGTGCATAGTAGGTGTATATATTTATGGAACACATTATATTTTGATACAGGCTTGCAATGCATAATAATCACAATATGCTAAGTGGGGAATCTATCTCCTCAGCATTTATACTTTGAGTTACAAACAATCCAATTATACTCCTTTAATTATTTTTAAATGTATAATTAAATTATTATTGACTGTAGTAAGCCCATTGTACTATCAAATACTAGGTCTTATTCATTCTTTATACATATATTTTGCACTTATTAACCATCCTCACTTCTGTCCCACCCTTCCCAGCCTGTAGTAACAATCCTTGTACTATTTCCATGAGTTCAACTGTTTTGAATCTTAGATCCTACAAATAAGTGAAAATGTGTGATGTTTGTCTTTCTGTGCCTGTTTTTATTTCACTTAACATAATGACTATCCATATTGTTGCAAATTAGAGGATCTTTTTCCTTTTTATGGCTGAATAGTACTCCATTGTGTGTAAATACATTTTCTTTATCCACTCATCTGCGGATGGACATTTAGTTTGCTTCCAAATCTTGGCTATTGGCTATTATGAACAGTGCTATAACAAAAATGAGAGTGCAGATATCTCTTTGATATACTGATTTCCCTTCTTTGGGGTATATACACAGCAGTTATATTGCTAGATGTTATGGTAGCTCTATTTTTAGTTTTTTTGAGGAACCTCCAAAATGTTCTCCATAGTAGTTGTACTAATTTACATTCCCACCATGTATGGTGGGCTCCCTTTTCTCCACATCCTCTCCAGCATTTGTTATTGCATGTCTTTTGGACAAAAGTCAGTTTAAATGGGGTGAGATTGTATCTCCTCGAGTGGGCTATACAAAACACAATTTTATATATTCTGATACATAGAAAATTGGAGAAGGGGAGCAGTGAAACAAAGGGGACGTTCTTTCAATTTTGATTGGTGGTCAGGGACTTTATACACAAGATAAAGCGAATATGTGGTTACCACTGTATATAGGGTAACAGGTTTTGATTTGCATTTATCTGATGACCAATGATGTTGAACACCTTTTTACATGACTTTTTGCCTTTTGTGTGACTTCTTTTGAAAATATCTATTCAGATATTTTGCCCACTTTTTGATTAGATTATTGGATTTTTTTCCTATAGAGTTGTTTGAGCTTCTTAAATATTTTGGTTATTAACCCCTTGTCAGATGGATAGTTGGCAACTATTTTCTCTTATTCTTTGGGTGGTCTCTTTGTTGATTTTCTTTTTTCTTTTTTTTTTCTTTTTTTACAGTGCAGAAGCTTTTTAACTTGATGTGATCACGTATGTCTACTTTTGCTTTGGCTGCCTGTATTTGTGGGGTATTACTCAATGAATTTTTGCCCAGACCAATGTCCTGGAGAGTTTCTTCAAGGTTTTCTTGTAGTAGTCTCAGAGTTTGATTTTTTTTTTTTGAGATGGAGTCTCACTCTGTCACCCAGGCTGGAGTGCAGTGGCACCATCTCGGCTCACTGCAAGCTCCACCTCCTGGGTTCACACCATTCTCCTGCTTCAGCCTCCCTAGTAGCTGGGACTACAGGTGCCCGCCACCACACCTGGCTAATTTTTTGTATTTTTAGTGGAGACGGGGTTTCACCATGTTAGCCAGGATGGTCTCGATCTCCTGACCTCGTGATCTGCCCGCTTCAGCCTCCCAAAGTGCTGGGATTGCAGGCGTGAGCTACCACGCCTGGCCCAGAGTTTGATTCTTAAATGTCACTCTTTAATTCATTTTGATTTGACTTTTGTATATTTCAAGAGATAGGGGTCTTGTTTCATTCTTTTGCTTATGGATATCCAGTTTTCCCAGCACTACTTATTGAAGAGACTATCTTTTACCCAGTGTATATTCTTGGCACCTTTGTCAAAACTGAGTTCATTGTAGATGTGTGGGTTTGTTTCTGGGTTCTCTCTTCTGCTCCATTGGTCTATGTGTCTGTTTTTAGGCTAATACTATGCTGTTTTGGTCCCTGTAGTATATTTTGAAGTATATTTGAAGCTCTGTAGCGTAATTTGAAGTCAGTTAATGTGATTCCTCCAGTTTTGTTCTTTTTTCTCATAATAGCTTTGGCTATTCTTGGTCTATAGTGGTTTCATATAAATTTTAGGATAGTTTTTTTCTATTACTCTGAAGAATTTCATTGGTATTTTGATAGGGATTGCATTGAATCTGTAGATTATCTTGGGTACTGTGGACATTTTAACAATATTGATTCTTCCAATCCATGAACATGAAATATATTTCAATTTGTGTGTGTGTCTTCTTCAATTTCTTTCACCAATATTTTATAATTTTCATTATAAAGATCTTTCATTTCTTTGGTTAATACCTAGGTATTTAATTTTATTTGTACCTCTTGTAAATGGAGTTGCTTTCTTGATCTCTTTTTCCCACTCTTCACTGTTGGCATATAGAAATGCTACTGATTTTTGTGTATTGATTTGTATTCTGCAACTTTACTGAATTTGTTCATCGGTTCTAATAGTTTTTTGGTGAACTCTTTAGATTCTTCCAAATACAAGGTCATATAATTTGCAAACAGGGATAATTTGATTTCTTTTTTTCCAATTTGGATGCCCTTTGTTTCCTTCTCTTGTCTGATTGCTGTAGCTAAGACTTCCACTACTATGTTGAATAACAATGGTGAAAGTGGGCATCCTTGTCATGTCCCAGATTTTAGAGGAAAGGCTCTTTCCATTTTTCCCATTCAGTGTGATACTAGCTGCAAGTCTGAAATATATGGCTTTTATTATGTTGAGGTATGTTCCTTCTATACCCAGTTTTTTCAAGGATTTTTATCATGAAGGGATGTTGATTTTTATCAATCATCTCACCAACTGAAATAATTGTATCATTTTTGTCCTTTATTCTGTTGATATAATGTGTCACATTGATTGATTTGCATACATGGAAGCATCCTTGCATCCCTGGGATAAATTTCTCTTAGTCATGATGAATAATCTTTCTAATGTATCATTGATGTTGGTTTGCTAGTATATTGTTGAGGATTTTTGCATCAATATTCATCAGAAATATTGGCTTGTAGTTTTTTTTTTAATATGTCTTTGTCTGGTTTTGCTATGAGAGTAATACTGGCCTCAAAGAATGAGTTTAGAGATATTCCTTCCTCCTATATTTTTTGGAATAGTTTGAGTACAGTGGTATTCTTCTTTAAATATTTGATAGAATTCATCAGTGAAACCATGGAGTCCTGCACTTTAAGACATTTTATTATGGATTTGATATTATCGCTTATTATTGGTCTGTTCAGATTGTGAATTTGTTCATGGTTCAATCTTGGTGGGTGTGTTTAGCAATTTATTTCCTCTAGATTTTCCAATTTTTTGGCATAGAGTTGTTCATAGTAGCCATTAATGATCCTTTGAATTTCTGTGGTATCTGTTGCAATTTCTCTTTTTTCATCTCTGATTTTATTTGAGTCTTCTACCTTTTTTCTTCATTTGTCTAACTAAAGGTTTGCCAATTTTGTTTATCTTTTCAAAAAACTGGCTTTTATGGTAATTGATTTTTTTTATTTTTTTCTTCATTTCAAAGTCATTTAGTTTTGCTCTGATCTTTAGATTAGACTGGGTCTCACCTGGAGTCAGCATGTCTTATTTCTTTTCTTCTAATTTTGGGTTTGATTGGCTCTTGCTTTTCTAGTTCTTTAAGATGCATCATTAGGTTACTTATTTGAAGTTTTTCTTCTTTTTTGATGTAGACATTTATAGCAATAAATTCCCCTCTTAGTACTGCTCTCATTATATTCCATAGATTTTGGTATGTTGTATTTCCATTAACATTTGTTTCAAGAAATTTTAAAATTTCCACCTTAATTTCTTCATGGACCCACTTGTTATTCAGGTGCACAGCATTTAATTTCCATGTGTTTGTATAGTTTCCAAAATTCCTTTTGTTATTGATTTTTTAGTTGGATTCCATTGTGTTCAGAGAAGATGCCTGATTACAATTTCATTTAAAAAAATTTTTTAAACCCAGTTCTGTGACCTAACATATGGTCTATTCTAGAGAATGATCCGTATGCTGAAGAGAAGAATGTGTATTCTGCAGCTGTTGGATGAAATGTTCTGTAAATATTTATTAGGTCCATTTGTCCTATAGTGCCAATTAAATTAGATGTTTCTTTGTCAATTCTCTGTTTGGGAGATCTATCTAATGATGAAAGTGGGGTATTGAAGTCTCCAGCTATTCATTCATTGAGATCTATTTCTCTCTTTAGCTCTAATAACATTTGCTTTATATATCTGTATGCTCCAGTTTTGGGTGCATATATATTTCCAATTTTTATATCATCTTGCTGGATTGATTACTTTATCATTAAATAATGACCTTGTTTCTCTCTTCTTACAGTTTTTGTCTTGAAATATATTTTGTTTACATAAATATAGCAACTCCTTCTGTGTTTTGGTTTTCATTCATGTGGAATATCTTTTTCCATCTCTTTATTTTGAGTCTATTTGTATCTTTACAGGTGAAGTATGTTTCTTGTAAAGGAGAAATCATTAGATCTTGTTTTTTTCATCCATTCGGCCTCTATTTTTTTTTTTTTATTGAAGAATTCACCCCATTTACATTCAAAGTTATTATTGAGAAGTAGAGAGTTACTCCTGCCATTTTGTTATTTGTTTTGTGGTCTTCTCATCCCTCTTTCCTTTCTTCCTGTCTTTTTNAGAGTTTAGTTTATTTACATTCAATGTTATTATTGAAAAGTTGGGACTTACTCCTGCCGTTTTGTCGTTTGTTTTCTGGTTGTTTTGTGGTCTTCTTTTACTTCTTCCCTTCCTTCCTTGTCTTCCCTTTAGTGAAGGTTATTTTCTCTGGTGGTATGACTTAATTTCTTGCTTTTATTTTTTGTGAACCTGTTGTATATTTTTCAGTTTGCCTTACCATTAGGCTTGCAAATACTATCTTATAACCCATTATTTTAAACTGATGACAACTTAGTGCTGATTGCATGAAGAAATAAACATACAAAACTAATAAAACTCTACTGTTTAACTTCATCCACCTGCTTTTAACTTTTGTTGTTTCTCTTTACGTCTTATTATACTAGTATGTCTCAAAAGTTTTGTAGTTATTATTTTGATTGGTTCATCTTTTAGTTTTTCTACTTAGGAGTAGTTTACATACCACAATTACAATACTATAATATTCTGAATTTTTCTGCATGCCTACTATTCCTAGTGAATTTTATGCTTTCACATGATTTCTTATTTCTCATTAATGTCCTCTTCTTTCTGTGAAGAAGTCCCTTTAGCATTTCTTGTGGGAGAGGACTAGTGTTGATGAAATCCCTCAACTTTGCCTTGGAAAGTCTTTATTTCTTCCTCATACTTGAAGGATATTTTCATCAGATATATACTATTCAGGATTCCCAAGAGCCTGCTTGTTGCTCTATCCCTACTATGGCCAAGCTGGTGCCTAAAGTGCAAGACAATGTCACCTTTACTTGCCCCACTGCTTTTTTGCAGACAGAAGGAGTCTTTTACTATAGCCACCACAACTGCAAGTGTACTGGGTCTCACCTGGAGTCAGCATGTCTTAGAGTCTCACCCAGGGCTCATGGCGTCATACCTGGATATTTCTGTTGGTTACTTAGAGCCCAAGGGCTCTTTAGTCAGCAGGTGATGAATCTTGCCAGGAATGAGTTCTTACCTTCAAGGCAGCAGGTTTCCTTTTGACCCAGGGTGTGTCTAAAAATGTCTTCATAAGCTGGGGTCTGGAACAGGGGCCTCATGATTCTGCATGGTGCCTATCCTGTTGTGGCTGAGCTGGTATCCAAGATGTAAGACAAAGTTCCCTTTACTCTTCACTTTCCTGTTCTTAAGCAGAAGGAAGGAGTCTCTTTCATTGCTGCAAGCTACACTGCCTGAGGTTGGAATAGGTGTGAAGCAAGCATTCCTTTTAGCTGCCCTGGCTGGTGTCTCTCTAAACTGGTGCCATTCTAATCCACTGGCTCTGAGCCCAACCCAACACTAGTTGTTGCCTAGGAATTGCAGTCTTTGTGTTCACGACTACCTTTCAAGTTTATCTAGGCTGCAGAGCACTTTGGCCTGTGGTGCCAAGGCTTGCCAAGAAACTCAAATTCCAGCTGCTAGGATGGGTGATTCCCTTCTAGTTAAGTCTGGTCCGACTGCTACTTTCATGCACAGGTGCTGGCTGAGCCCAGCAGAGCTTTGTACTCCACTGTGACAGGGCAGCATTGAGTTCAACGTTAAGTCCTGCAGTCACTGCACTCTCCCTCCTCCAATTACACACATTCTTTCTCTGTGCCATGGTGCCATCAGCTGGGGAATGGGGTAGGTGTGGTGTCGATGATTCATGACTGTCTCTCTGACCCTCTTCAATGCCTCTTTCAGTAATACGAAGTTAAAACCAGGTACTGTAATTGCTAACTTGATTTTTGGTTCTTGTGATAGTGCTTTTCTGTGTGCACATGTTAAAATTTGGTGTTCCTGCAAGGGAGGAGGTGCCAAACGGTATAGGCTTCTATTCTGCCATCTTGCTTCTACTTTTGCCATTTTATTTGGATGTTCCTTTTTCTGACAATTTCTCCCTTTTGGTTGATATCATCCAATGGAGGACTTTGAAGACTATATGAAATAATTTAGAGATTTGAAGAGGACAGGTCTCATATTTTTAGAATTATAGCATTTAGGGGATCAAATTGGAATTCTGAAATGCCCTTGTTCTCCTTTTAATTCCTATGTGAAACACCACCATCTGCTATGTCAATAAGGATGCAAAAGCTACTGTATTTCTTTTCATTATGTGAAAAGACTCTTATCCTGTGCTGATGTCTTTTCATTGCACAGATAAATGAGATGATCATTGCATTGGGATTATTTCTTTAGTAGCTCTTGAGATGTGATGATGTGTTGCATTGTCTGCAGTATTGCTGAGATGCCTTGAGGAGTTGGGTGGAAGAATATTCAATGTGATGTACTTTTAATAATTCTTGAGAATTTGAGATTAAAAATAAAAATGAAAAGCCCTTCCTCAGTCAATCAGAAACAGAGGAAAGAGACAAAATGGGCATTGGAAGATCACCTTTATGCGCTTTCTATGTCCTCTGGTTCAAATTGATGAACTACAGTTTTGGTTAGAGTTGTATTCCTTTTGTGACATTTGTAACCTTTGCAGCATTTGTGACATTTGTAACATAGAAACATTAGAAAAATAATCAATAATGCAGTGAGTAACTGAGAGGTCCACTGTGGTAAAGACAATAGAAAAGAAACAACATATTATCGAAAAGAACATACATTTTGATAGTTGGAACATATATCACCTGAACGTACATTTTGGTAGTCTGTGAATAATCAGATAAATTTTTCCTTTTTGTTTGTATTTGTACCTCAAAATAGCTTTGATTTCATTTAGAACTGTAATTAACTGATCATTTACAATATCTTATTGTTGGTTCAGACAATCTTTTGCTGCTGGGAGTACAACTTGAGAAGGATCGAGTTCAAATTCCCAAAATATTTGATTATCAATGTCCTCATTATTATAAGTGTTAATTTTTCCTAGAAGTAACTTCCCTATGAAGCCAGTATTACACCAAGTAGCAGTTTAATTTAAATCAAATATTATCTGATTGTAAGCAAGCTCTGAAACAGTTATAGTCTCATTCTTTTTCCCTTCCCAACAGAAGCATCCTTTTCCTATACAGCATATATTATTTTGGAGGGGGGTTGAAATTAGGGTCTGTGATTTCAGGATTCCAAATGTTTTGGGAACAGTACCATTCTTCCTGAATGTCTTTACTATCTAGAACTAAAATTGAAGTATTACACACACATGCACACACACACACACACACACACACATACTGTATATGCAGGGTGCTTAACTCTGGTAGTAATTTTTCAAGAAAAAGAAGGTCTATATTTTTTCCATAAATGTATACCTTGTGCTTCTGCATCCAAAATGGTTGGTCATGTTTTAGAGGCACTCTGCTTCCATTTGAATTGGAAGCAGACAACATGGTCAGTAAACCTTGTTGAGTTTGAACACATGCTTTTTTCCATTGCTGAGTTTTGGCATAATTCTTCATTACTTGAGCAGTTTGATTTACTGACTTAGCAATAGCATCATTATCTTCCCATTCAGCTTCCCAACCCTTATATTCCTTCTGAAAGAGTATTCCTTCTAATCTATTTAGATTGGCAAGTATTGACTCTTCTTGTCAATATATTTCTTTATTAAGTACATTCTCAACTTGTCCTAATATCCTAAGTCCTGCCCCTATAGCATCTAATGCTGTTTTTCCCTTAGTTGGCCAGTGCTGTGTTATCAAACATGTTTGGGTTGTTGATAAGACGCGTTTGATAAGAGAGCAAACATGTTGTTGCCATTGGGCATTTATAGCAGAAGTGCAGTTTCGGTACAGGTTGACAACACAAAAATGTTGGGTGTTCCAAGTTAAGGTGAGATGGATAATAGTTACCTGTGGATGTAGTTTAGTCTGGATATGCCAAAGGCTTTCCACATTCTCTCTGGTTGGATCCTCAAATTATCCTTCAGTGATGTCCTTGTTCATACCCATTGTATGAATCCCAGTTTCTTTAGAATGTTTCATAGACCTCCAGTCACAAAAATGAGGCCCCTGACCCCTAGAACAAGAAATACTATAAGGCACACTAGCTGAAGCTGTTTTCCATTTTATCAGGGCTTTTGGATACTAACTGATTAACTGTATTCATAGCAATACAGTGATCTATTTGCAAAGTGTTAAAAACTACCCAATCAGGCATGTAATTGGGAAGAACTTCCTGGATGTGTTTCCTTAAACGGGGGCCCTGATAGTATCTTATTCCTAAAAGAAGATGCTCTAGGAGCATTGGGCTAATTACAAAACTTGACATCAGGGTTTCAATGTCCACTTGATATTGAAAAATAAAGGTTTGCCTTGCTTCCATATTAATTAGATTAGTGGTTTCCTAGTAAGAGGGATGGGAATCAAGCAAAGGAGGGGGAATTACCAGACATTCAGTCATAATAATGAAAATACAAAAACAAAAGATATATGTAGAAAAAATTAACATGAGTACAGACCTGGTCCAGTATTTTGGAAAATGCTGCTTACTCAGATGTCATCTACTTTCCATCCTTGAAGGGCTCAGGAATCTTAGAGGTCTTTAATTGGAGATCTCTGGTAGACTCAGAAGTCCATTTAGGTGTTGGAGTTTTCTGTAAATGAGAAATGTAACACCAGGAGTGGAACGCATCAAGTTTAGTTGCACAGTGATGATAGCTGCACAGGGATGGCACAGTGATGATAGCTGCACAGGGATGGTATGGCAATAATACTTGATAAGGTTCTTTCTAACAAAGTTCAGGTGAACCCTTTAGTTGATGGCTTTCCCAATAAACATAGTCCTATGTCTAGTATTATACTTAAGACCTTCACCCCCAGCAGCAGTGCACTGTAAACAGAGTTTTATCAATTTAGCTTTTGGGAGGGAAGTTTAGTTAAGCCTTGACAGAAATGGAGCATATCCCCTTTCAATAAGGTTGGTTTCTTTATTGAATGAGGATGGAGAAATTCTCCATCCAGTCTCATCCAGATTAACCTGTAGTTATTTCGCAGGGGGATAACTGATGTTTTCCAAAAGGAGTTGCTCTTAGGTTAACCAAAACCAATGGAAGAGACTTGGGCCAAGTAATTTAAAAAGGCTTCGTTAATTTTGCCAGTTGAGTTTTTATTATTTTGTTTGTTCATTCCACCAATGCAGAGGACTGTGGATGGTTTACAGAATAAAAATATTGGAAGATGGGCCTGATTTTACAAACTGAGAGAACTATCTCTCCCACCAAATGAGTTTCCTATCAGTATGTAATTTGGAAGGAATTCCCCAAAAGGGAGTTATCTGTTCCAAAATAAATATTTTCCTACTGCTTGTGCAGTGACTGTTCTACAAGAAAATGCTTCAGCATATTGAGAAAACATGTACATCTTAACTAGTATGTATTTATAACCTTGGTCTGGAGGTAATTGGATAAGATCCGTTTGCCAAATTTCAAAAGCTCCGATGGGCAAAGAGAAATGCCCTTGAGATCTGTGAAGAGGCGTCCCTGGATTATGCTTTGAACAAATTGAACATTTTGCATAAACCTTATGAGCTATGCTAGTAAGGGTTTCCCATAGTATTGGCTTCCCCAGGCAATCATTTTCGTAGGTCCCCAGTGAGTAAGCTTATAAACATGTTGTAGCATAGCAAACTGAAATCCCATCAGCAGATTAGGTCTGTCATTGGGTCCATACCATAAATTACAAGCGAGAGTGGGGGGCTTTTGTCAGGGGGTAGCACTCCTCCTTGATTAGCCATATCTGCCTTTTCTCTCTAAAGCTTTTCTTGAGCTTCACGGAGCACCTTTTGATATAGTTTCTTTTAAACATAGCTACTTTTGTAGTTTCATATGCTATTTGTGTTAAAGTAGCCTTTTTGGCTGCTGCATCAGCAAAATGATTTCCTTTACCCTCCGGAGAGTTAAGTTTGGAATGTCCAGGAACTGTAATAGCCACTTATTTTTTTTTTTTTGTAATTGGATGGCTTCTAAGAGGTCAGAAACTTGACAGCTGTGTTTGATAGGTTGTCCAGAGGAGGTTAAATATTCTTTTTGCTTTCGTAACATTCCAAGGTCATGAGCTACATGAAAAGCATAATGTCTGTCAGTGTAAATATTAGCCATTTGTTTTCCGGCCAAATGACAAGCTCTGATGAGTGCTGTTAACTCAGCTAACTATGCTGATTTTTCTTTAAGTAAGGGATTGCTCTCTATGATGTCTGCAAGGGACACAATTGCATAGCCTGCCCATTATTTCTCAAATCTATCCCTTAGATATGATCCATCAACGAATCAGATAACATCAGCATTTTCCAGGAGTGTCTCCTGTATATCCTGTCTGGACATCAAAAGGTGTTCTGTGAGAAAAATACAGTAATGAGTTATCTCATCAACTGTTTCAGGCAGCAGAAACAGCGGCAATGAAGAGTATTACAGGGAAAGATAGTAACATGTGGATCAGAGAGTAAGAACACTTCTTAAGAATCCAGTCTGCTAACAGAAAAATGCTGAGTATAATATGTGAATTCCAGAGAGCTTCTACAGAATGAGATACATATAAAGTCAACAGAGCCTCCATTACAATTTCCTGAGTGGCCTTAAGGAGGATGACAATGGCTGAAGTGGCCCTCAGACAAGGGGGTATGCTACAGGGTCTAATTGCTGACTATCATAGCCAATAGATTATTATAAGAAAGTAGGACTATGCTGTCCTCCATGTTTTTGGGTTAGAACACTCAGCATCCTGCCATGGCTCTCATGAAAAAAAGGAAAAACAGCAGCCCAAATATGGCCCCAAACAGGGGCTCTTGTAAGATTTTCTTTTATTTCTTGAATAGCTCTTTGTTCTTCTGATGTCCAGTACATGGGCTTAAGTTGATCTTCTTTCAACAATGTATATAACTGCTGTACCATGAGAGTAAAATTGGAGAACCAGCTAGGGTAGCCAGCTAGACTTAAAACCCCCTTAGCTGTCTAGTTTTGGGAGTGGGGTATACAAGAATTCTAGTTACTCAGTTTGGATTTATGTGTAGTCCACCCCTTAGAAATTAAATGTTCCAAATATTTTACTTCTGTTAAGCAAAATTTGAGTTTTTCTTTGGATGCCTCATGACTTCTCTTTGCTAATTGTTCCAGCAAGTACACGGAATAGGTTCTACAATATTGCAGATTTGTGGATCATTACAAGAGATCATCCGTATACTTAAGTAGAATGGAATTTCCTTCAGAATTTAACTCAGCCTTGTCAGTTGTTAATATTTACAAAAGATGAATTGGACTTTTGGTATAACTTCGGGCATAAAATTCTAGGTATATTGAAAGCCATCTCAGGTAAAGGCAAACAAATATTTCCTGACAGGGTCTATTGGTATGCTAAAGAAACACTTATATAAATTAATTACAGTGAAATATTAACTGCTTACAAGTATATTGGACAAAAGAGTGTGAGAGCTTGGAACTGCTGGATGATGGGGAATCATAATATTGTTAATAATGCCCAAATTTTGTACAAATCTCTATCCTTTCATATAATATTTTCTTACTGGGAGCATGAGGTTATTACAAAGACTGAAGTAAGAGATAATCCTTTATCAATGAAATCTTTGATTATTGGTTTTAATCCTATTACAGCTTCCTGTTTTGATGAATATTGTTTAATATTCAAATTGGCTTATTTGGATCCACCTGTACTTGTATTGGCCACTAAACTTCCTTCTATATCAGTAGATGATTGGAACCATAGTTAGGAATATGTGTTAATAAATCATCAAGTTCTTTTTCTGTTTTAATACTTGGTGGTTGAATTTTAATTTTAATCTGATTCAAACTTTCAGATCTGTCATTTTAGTCAATTATTTTCAGTCATTTCCAAAATCATTTTCCTTCTTTTGAGAAGAAAGTATGATCTTTATAAAGTTCCAGGAAATCTATTCCTATAAAATGTTTTGGTGTGGAAGGCACCAAAAGAAAAGAATGACATTCATCTAAATTTCCTAATTGTAAAGGCAAAAGTTTTGATTTATATACTGTCATTGGTTGATTAGACACCCCTAACATTTGAATAGTTTGATTACTCCGAGGAATAAGGCTCTTTAGAAAGGTGGGGTTGAGAATAGAAATATATATATATATATATATGTGTGTGTGTGTGTGTGTGTGTGTATATATGTGTGCGTATATATATGTGTGTGTGTATATATAGAGAGAGAGAGAGAAAGAGAGAAAGAGAGAGAGATATCTTCACTTCCTCCAGATTATTATTTAAATTCAAGAGAAAAGCCCTCTTTATTTCCTCAGAGGCTTCTATACCTCTTCTTTCTTTTATATTTATTCTTTTTTATTTCTGTGCCCATTTCAACTTTCTGCAATCTTTCTTTAGATGTCCTGGTTCCTTGCAATAATAACAGACACATTTAGATGTTTCTGAGGTTCCCTTTGGAAAGGGAGTCCTCTGTTTTGATCTGGATATCTGACCAGTGAGTTGCTGGAGTTGTAAATTCATGATTTTAGTGACCCTGTTATCCTTCGTTTGCTGTATAACTTTGGTCAGTTTATCAGTTAGTTTCCCTAATTCCAAAGTGTGTACACAATCCCAATTTATTTGGTACAATTTGACCATATTGGCCAATTGCTGATCCAATATGTTAAGAAAGGTTGAATTTAATAAAGAATCATTCTGACAATTCCTTAGACTGTCTTCATTCATTCCCAAATATTGTTGAAAACCTTTTCAAATCTTTCAAAATAGTCTAGCATAGTTTCATGTGGTCCTGTTTACACTGCTGGACTTTAGACCAATCAGCAAGCAATCTTAGAAAATATCTGAGGAATGACTTGTGCAATACAATTTACTAGTTCTTGGGCCTTCTCCCTGTCTTCAGCTGTCTGCTTATAAAATTGCTTAGTGGATTTTCCAGTCAACCTTTGATAGCCTTTCTTCAACTTTTTCTTTCAGGTACCAGCATATGAATTCATTGTTATAAATCTCAATAGTCAGGTTCATAAGTTCTGGCGGTTAGATTGAATTTCTTAGTGACACCTATAGGATCTTGGGTAGGATCAGGAAACTCCTTAGCACTATCTCTGAATTATGCCTTAGTCCCGGAGATATACGTTATTGAAGGTTCCCAACTTGGATTAATTTTCTCCCTAAAGAGTGCTGCTAAAACCTCAGAGGGTGGTGGAGGAGGGAGTGAAGAAAATCTGGACAAGGCAGGTCTGAAAGCAAGTGAGAGGAAGGTTCAAGAAGCAGAGGGGAAGCAGTGGCAGTGAGAGAAGGCGAAACAGTGGAAAATTTGAATAATTTTTTCAGTCAAGAAATGGTTTCCAAGATATTGTGGTTCACTTCATGTATAGAAGCAATTTTATCATTCCCCTTTGTAAAGTTTCTGGATGCAATTTGAAATTCTCTCCCATTCTTTCTGCTTAATTTTTGAGCCAGCTCTTTGCAATTGTGCCCATAAGTGAACCAGTTTTGGGATCTCAAATGAGCCCTATTTTGGCCAAATTAAACTAATTTCCTTTTTGATGAAGTTGGTCTAATGAGTCAAAAATTTACAAGATGAAGCATTAAAATTTTTAGTCATAAATCCAGCTGGTGTCTTAGGAGGTGGTTTTCCTTATACTTTCAGTTAGATGTCTTATTTCTTATGTTTTCCCCTCTTCCCTCTGTCTACACCAAACCAAGGATGTGTTTAGGGTCAAAGGTGTATTGCTAAGAGGTATACTCTTCTGGCTCTCAACCCCAAGTAGGTTACCTCATGTGTCTCAAGAAAGCTCAGCTTCACGGGAGGCAGTGCATTACTCCAAATGCTAGGTGACCACCCATTTGTGAGCATTTCCCAGAGGACCTTAAGTATTTTACCTGTTTTTTTGTTTGTTTGTTTTTGTTTTGTTTGTCCTTCTGAGGGAACCATATGGGACTGCCCACTAGGAGAGATCCCCTTCTGACACCTCTAAGAGATTCTTAGTTACCTAAGAATATCTGAGATTTGGGCTGGAGGGAGCAAATGTCTCATAACTTTGGAGCAATTTTATTGCAATTGCTCTCAGAAGGAATATAAAAGGTTGGTACAGACAAAAGAGGTTTGAAAAGAGAAACATTTAGCTGATCGAAGAAACCACCGTTTTAACTGCAGCAATGCTTGGTTGACGTTACTTTTCTTTCCTTTCTTCCTAGCAATTTAGAACAAAGGGATAACCCTAGGGAGAACTTAGCAAACACATAATATACTACTCCTCTTAGAGATCCGAAAACACGTGATATACTACTCCTCTTAGAGGTCCTAAATAAAGCTGATTTAGACCTCTAGCAAAAGAGAAGGAGGTCTGGATTCCAGGTAACCCACCATGTAAACCCAGTGGTTCCCCTATAGTTGGTTCAAACCCAATGCTTTTGTGTTGGTACCAAGCACTGACTTGGTACCAATACAGAACTCACTCCTTAAGATGAGTCTTGTGTGTCCCTGAATCTGGCTGGAATTCTGCTGACTACGCCATCTGTCAACCAAAAGGTTAAGTAAAAGGCATTGTACCTTAAAGAAATTTTAAGTTAATTTTATTCTGATCCAAGTTTGAGGACTAATAGCCTGGAAAACACAGACTCAGTGAAAACCGAGAATGTGGCCGGGCGCGGTGGCTCATTACTGTAATCCCAGCACTTTGGGAGGCCGAGGTGGGTAGATCACGAGGTCAGGAGATCGAGACCATCCTGGCTAACAGGGTGAAACCCCATCTCTACTAAAAATACAAAAAAATTAGCCGGGCGTGGTGGCGGCGTCCTGTAGTTCCAGCTACTCCCGAGGCTGAGGCAGGAGAATTGCTTGAACCCGGGAGGCGGAGCTTGCAGTGAGTGCACTCCAGCCTGGGCAACAGAGCGAGACTCCATCTTAAAAAAACAAACACAAAATAAAACAAAAAACAAAACAAACAAACAAAAAAACTGAGAATGTGTTCCCAAGTGGGCTACACAAAACCCTGTATTTATATATTCTATTGTGTAGGAAATGGAAGAAGGGGAGCAGTGAAGTGAAAGTGACATTCTTATAATTTTGATTGATGCTCATTTACATTACATGTAAGATAAAGCAAACATGTGGTTACTGTATGTACAGTAAAATGTTAATGAGCATGTAGGTTTCTTACAGTCTGGAAAGTGATGACTTATTATATCTTTCCTTTGTGTTTTATCTGATAGACAAAGTTGTAATCAGTAAACATTGATGAAATGTTTGACAGAATCCAGCCCTGCAGAGGAGAGTTCAGCTTTAGTATATAGGCCTAGCTTTTATTATGCATATGGCCAACCTGAAGCCATCTTGGCCTACTTTTAGAATTTTATTTCAAATTTTATTTTTCTGATAGTTGCAAATAAATAAAAAGTACTGGCACACAACATAAATCCAATATAAGAATTCGTGAACAATTACATCTGTTTTGTAACTCCTTCCTAAACCATTCATCACATTAGTCGTTTGCATCAAAGACAAAGGGCTTCCTATGGTGAATAAAGGAGGTTTGAAATACTTAACTAACTATGCCAGAACAAGGTTTTATAATTTCAGTATCAGCTCATTGTGAATTTCCCAAATAAGTAGATAAGTGATTGATTGGAGAGGAATGAAAATAGTTCCTGTTTAAACTTTAATGATGCTTTTTAGTTCATTTTCTTCATTGTCAAAAGTTTGCTTTCTTTCTCTTTCTTTCTTTCCCTCCCTCCCTCCCT
>NW_016809277.1:663616-667242 GCF_001698545.2 Rhinopithecus bieti | reverse complement strand
AGAGAGAGAGGGAAAGACAGACAGACAGAGAGAGAGAAAGAGAAAGAGAAAATTTAACTTTATAATAGAAACCAAAACTACCTTTTTTCCCCGAAACAATAGATATAAATATAAAGCATATATTCAAACCTTATGCCCCAGGAATCTGGATAGTCCCTATGAGTTTGGATTTTATTTTATTGGCAATAAGTTTGTATTACAGGGTCTGAAATTAAAGGGTCTGAAAGGCTGGTAGAAGAGTGAAATGATTAGGAGATTTATGTTTCTGAATCATGTAGAAGATGAGACTAGAATATCAACCTAAAGGAAAAAATGGAGAGAAAATTAATATAGAGAGTTTATTTGGGTCAGATTTGAGGACTGCAACCCAAGAGACAGATTCAAGTTGCCGTGAATGTATGCTCCAAGTAGCAGCAGTTACATGTGGGTTTTTAAAGGAAAGAAGAGGCAGTTCCTAAGTTGTTTACCAATAACTTACATTAAAATAACATAAACTGTTGATTAGCTATACCTGGTTTTTGTGCCACAAATTCCAAGAGCATGAAGATAATGGGTGAGGCAGCACTAGTCAGACTGCTCTATTTCTCTTTTCTCAGGAGGAAGAAAGGTCAGAAGGAGAATGATAGATAAGCAGTTATTGTATTAATCGAGGATAGAGATAATGGCATCCTGAACGTGGGAGAATGACAAAGGGATGAAAAGCAGACTTGATTAACAGTGCTTCTTTGAAGATGAGGATCAATAATACATAGTGACCAACAGTGGCTCCCCAGTGATTTGATGCTACACGAGCCTGTGAACAACCTGAAGTCAGGGGAGGCCTAACAAGGACCATGAAAGGAAGATTTAGACAGAGGCTGATCTCGTGTCTGTGAAGCTGCCAAATACACCCTACATAGTTTTTGAACTTTTAGATTCTTTTCTTTTTTATTTTTGTACATCAGAGAGAAGTATGCTTCTATACTGTTTGAGCCCTTTTTATTTCTGTTATATGTCACTAATTCCAATACAGTATTTTCTCTTATAATCTTATTTGTACTGAGGGCAAATTTGCATGTAGTGAAATGTACAAATGTCCACACAATTCAGTCAGGGTTCTGGTTATCTATAACTTAGTGGCTTAAAACAATTTTTTAAATCAACTCTCACAATTTTGGAGTTGACTGTCTTGTCTGGATAATTGTCATTTGGAGTGTCTCCTTAAACCACAGGATGTGGTTTGATGTCAGCTGAGTCTGTAGTTATCTGAAGGCGTGATTGGGTTGGACAACCAAAATGGCTCTCTCACATGCCTGGCAGTTTCTGCTTGCTGTTACTTGGGCACTTGGTTAGAACTATAAATCTGATCCTCTAAACATGGCTCTCCATGTGACATTGTCTTCTTATAGCATGGTGGCTGGATTCTGCATGTCCCAAGAGATCCAGGAGCAAACTGTAGGGCCTTTTTAGTAGTTTGGCCTCTAAAGTCCTAGAGTGTCACTTCTGCCACATTCTGTTAGTCAACTAAGTCACTAAATTAAGCCCAGATTCACAAGGATTGGGATTAGACTGTATCTCTTGTTTAGGGGAGTGGAAAGGTCACATTGCACAACAACATACAGTATGGGAGATATTACTGTGGTTATCTTTACAAATTTAATCTGTTTCATTGAGTTTTGATACATACGTACACCCATGTTACCACCACTAATATATACTATATCCGTCATGCCACCTTCCATTCAATCCTTACACCTCCCATAGACCATCACCATGCAGTAGTTTTGTCTGTGCCTGAATTTTGCATAGATGAAATAATATAGTATGCACAATTTTGTGTTTGGCTTCTTTCACTCAGTGTAATATTTTTTATATTTATGCATGTCGTTGCATGTAGCAGTAATTCGTTCTTTGTTGTTACTGAGAATAATCCTGTTATATAAACATACCACAAATTGTTCATCCATTTTCCCACTGACAGATGGTTGAGTTGTTTGTAGTTTGGGACTATTGCGAATAACAGTGCTATAGGCATTCTTGTACAAGTCTTTTTATGACAGTGTTTTCATTGCTTTGGGAATGAAATTTCTAGGTCAGGGTGTAGGTATGCAGTTAACTTACAAAGGCACAGGCAAATAGATTTCCTACATTGTAATAGCTTATTTTCACTTCCATCAGCAACATATTAGAGTTTCATTGTTCTATATTCCTCAAAATTTGGTATTGTCAGTTTTTTTTTAATGTTAGCCATTCTAGTTAGTGTGAAATAGAAGTTCGTTATGCTTTTAATTTGATTTTTTCTGAAAACTAATTATTTTTATCATATTGGCTTTGTTGGTCGTTCTCAGATTTTGTTCTGTATATCACCGATATCTGCTCTTAAAATTTCTCTTTACTTCTACTTTTTTGAGGTCTATTTTGTTGTTATTTTTCTCATTTCTAATGTTAGCTAATTAATTTTTAGGTTTCCCTCGATGTTAGATGAATGTTTCTGTAACATTTCCTCTGAAGTGGCATTTTCTTGCACGTCATAAGGTTTTATATGCAGTATTTTACTCTCATTTAATTCTAAATATTTTTCAAATTTCATTGTTATTTCTTTTTTTGAGCCATAGGTAACCTAGAATTTTTTTTTGTTTGTTTCCCAATATATGTAGGGTTGATTTATCCTTTTGTTATAATTTTTTAACTTAATTGTGTTTTGATGTCAGGGAATATAATCTGCTCGTGTAGATTACCAACATTTTGCAATTTGTTAAGACATACTTTCTAAGCTAGTATGTGATCAAGTTTTAGAAATTGTTGGCCTCCTGGTGCTTACCACCAACTGTGTGCTTGCATTGACTGTACAGAAAAAAGAGATAGAGTAAACACACCACATATACATCTCAGCCCAGGTCCTGTGCCAGGTCTATATTGTGAATAGGGGGGACATAGAAAAAATCAAGAGAGAGATAAATTGTTCTTATGTGTTTGGGAAAAATGTATATTCTCTAATAAATAAATATAGAATTCTCTATATGTCCATTTGGTCAAGCATAGTAATTATATTGCTTCTATAGCTTTGCTAAATTTTTGTTGTTTGTTGTTGCATACGTATCAGTAGTTATAAAGAATAACTCGAATTCCTATTTACTAATTTATTCTTGCAGAGCTGCACTGACTAACCTCTTTCTCTAACATGTTTAAAATAGCTTTTCATTTTCCAGGGGCTTAGCTCAAGTTTTTTTATTTTTTCTTTTAATCTATAGTATCCTGGATTTCAAGTCCTTCAAAGTTTAGTCCTTCAAAGTTGCTTTTAGAGACAGGAGCCAAAAGCCATCTTTACTGACACTAAAACCCATATCACTAACTTTTCTGTATTAATTGTTTATCCAGAAATCTTTTTTTATTTGGATATAATCTATTTTTTGTATGTACAGATTCTTCTGAGATTTTTATGTAAATATTTAAAAAATAAATATGGTATCTCTTCATGTATTTATATTCTTTTCTTTTAATATTATTCTTGACTGCAACTGCCTATTACATTTTGAATAGTAGTAATGATACGGATACCTTTGTATTGTTTCTGGCTTTTAAGATAAAGCTTGCAAAGATTTATCGTTAATTATCATGTTTGTTTTAGTTTTCCTAGATACATTTAA
>NW_016809277.1:643387-661971 GCF_001698545.2 Rhinopithecus bieti | reverse complement strand
AAAAAAAAAAAAAAAAAAAAAAAGTGTCTTAATAGCGGCAGAAGTTAAAAATTTTAGCTTCATTTTATTTTTTTATTTCTGTTGTAAAATGGTCTGGGGGTTACTAACGACTATGAAATATCATGAAATATGCTACTATTGGCTCCTTTTTGTCCAAACAAGTCAACATGCTGTATGCATATAACTGTCCTGAGAAGGAATGAAGTGTTATGAATTATTTCTGCAGTAGGTTTTAATAGATGGTTCAAGACTCTCTTTTTAGCAAATAGCATTTTAGAAGCTGAATGTTTGAACTCCATTACTGATTAGCATTTTTGACCAAGTTCTATTATTCAACTCCACTTGAACTTGTAACTGTAACTTGTTTTTGCTCATCTATTCTGGTAAATGGTTCTCAACCATTTATACAGTCCACTCTACTTTGAAGTCTCTTTGAGAATTTAGGTCTAACAATGAATAACACAATCCCCCCTTTTTTGGATGAAGATAGATATTTAATCTCTCTCGCACGCTCAGCTATTAAGTGACTATCATTTACTGACACCCTACAATATGTGAAATATTTTATCTTGCTTAATCTTCAGGCAACTCTGCTTAGATATTATCATTTCTGTTTTACAAATGAGAAATTGATACTTGAACAAGCAGGGAGCGCTTATTGAATAATTAGGGAGGAGGGATCCAGAAGGCAAGTACCTAGCATTCTTGCCCACCTTCCTACTGCTCTGCTCCGCCCAGAAGCAATTGCCATAGAAGATACAGATGTGGCTGTTTACATTCCTCCCTGGTCTTCAATTGGTCCTTGGGATGGGACTCCCATCACTGGGAGTCTCACCCCTCGGCCAAATTTCTAGTTTTTTATGGTTATCAATACCGCCTGAGAAATTGTTGTATATAAGTGGTTTTCAACCAGTGAGCCCATGCAGAACTACCTCCCCTGGCTTTTGTGAACTGCATGTTTCCTTCCTCCTCAACCTCTCTGCTGAAGCTCTTAGAGAGTCTAGGTTGCTACTGGCAGAATCCTGGTGTTGGAGTGTCATCGTATATAGTATGAAACAATCTCCATTTCGCTTTGCCCTTGCCCTTCTCTTTTCCCTCTCTCTTTACCCCTTTTCTTCCTCCTTTGTCTTTGCAAATTCTTCTCCACCCCTACCCATACCCACTTTTCCTCTCTCCTTTAAGGAAAATCAGATTAGATGAGTTAATTTAAAACCTCTTTGGGTGATTTTACTTTCTTTCCCCCTCCTTCCCTAACTCCTGTGGTCTTCTGAACCCCATTCCTCAAATATGAAAAACATGTTAATGTCAGTGAGTTATCTTAACACAGATTTTCTGATTCTAATTATTTTCCGTTTTTTTCAAAAAAATAAAAATAAAAAAGACATATCTAGCCTGCTCATCCTATGATAAATGTTTAAATTTTAAGGTAGCTTCTTTTAGAGAAGGTTTTTTGCTTTAGAATATGGTTTTACTTAATAATAGAAAATGTTTATGTTAGAGTAAGGGATTGTACTTGACAAAAGCTAAAGGACAAAATAAAAGAAGACCAAGAAAAAGATGATTCTACTTCCTACATCTCTGCAAACCTTATATTTTTCATATTTACGTCAAAGCTCTGATTTTGTTATACAATTACTTTAAGCTACTCAGGTTGCATTTTTTTTTTTTTTTTTTTTTTTTTTTTTTTGAGACAGAGTCTCACTCTGCTGCCTAGGCTGGAGTGCAGTGGCACAACATCGGCTCACCGCATCCTCCGCCTCCCAGGTTCAAGCAATTCTCGTGCCTCAGCCTCCTGAGTAGCTGGAATTACAGGCATGTGCCACCACACCCAGCTAATTTTTTATTTTTAGTAGAGACGGAGTTTCACCATGTTGGCCAGGCTGGCCTTGAACTCCCTACCTCAGATGATCCTCCTGTCTCGGGCTCCCAAAGTGCTGGGATTACAGGCGTGAGCCACTGCACCAGGCCTCAGGTTGCATATTAAACTCACCTGGGGAGCTTAAAACAAAACAAGACAAACACGCATTCCTGGACAACTCCAGAGACTAAATGTAATAGGTCTGGAGTTAGGATGTAAGGAATCAGCAGGCATATAGATTACTTTTGAAAAATGCTTTTCCAACTCTCTGTAAAGTACCAATTTTAAAACTTCCAAATTGTCATGGAAAATTAAAATGAAAGATAATTACCATAAAATGAAAATAAGGACACCCCAAAACCAAATGTAAATAATTTGAATCAACAGACATAAAGTTGCTTTTGAGTAAATATAATCAAAACAAATGTAACACAGGGGAAAGGAAAACAATTACAAAATTATGTATATTATTGAGTGAAAATACATGTAACTAATATGGAGATAAATATGTTCATAACTTTTTGTCATTCCTCAATCATAACAAAACAGAGATATTAGTGAAAGAGGAATTTTGTATATTAAAATCTATATGCAGATAAAAATCTAGATGACTTGGAATATAATGATGACTTTTTAGATATGACACCAAATACATGATCTATGAAAAAAATAATTGATAACATGTACTTCATTAAATTTCAAACTTCTGTCCTGTTAAAGACGATCCCAATAAAATGAGAAGGCAGGCACAGACTGTGAGGAATCATTTGCAAAAGACTCATTTGATAAAATATGTTATTCAAAATATACAAAGAACTCTTACAAACTTGAAAAGAAAAAAAAAAACAAACAACATGATTAAAAATGGACTGAAAACAGCACCTCAACAAAGATGAAATATAGATGGCAAATAAGCATGTGAAAAGATACTCTATATCATAAGTCATCAGATAAATGCAAATTAAAGCAATAATGAGACACCACACACCCTATTAGAATGACCAAAAGTCAGAACACTGACAACACTGCATCCTGGCAAGGACGTGGAACAACAGGGGCTCTTATTTGATGCTGGTGGAAATAAAAAATGGTACAGCCACTTTGGAAGACAATTTGGTGGTTTCTTACAAAGCTAAACATACTGTTACCATAAGATACAGCAATCATGCTACTTGTTGCTTACCAAGAGGAGTTGAAAACTTAAGTCCAGAGAAAAACCTGCACATGAATGTTTTGGCAGCTTTATAATTCTTAAAACTTGAAAGCAACTAAGATATCCTTCAGTAGATAAATAGAAAACAGTGGTACATCAGTATGGTACAGTATTATTTAACAGTAAAAATTAATGTGCTATTAAGTCATAAAAAGACATGGAGGAACCTTAAATGCATATCACTAAATGAAAGAAGCCAGTCTGAAAAGGCTACATAGTGTTAAATTCTAACTATAAGACGTTCTGGAAAAGACAAAACTATAGACAGTAAAAAAAACTAGTTGCCAGGCGTGGTGGGGGATCGGGGTGGTGGGGCTGATGAATAGACAGAGCATAAAGGATTTTTAAGGCATCAAAAACACTCTGTACAATAGTATAATGCATACATGACATTTTACATTTGTCCAAACCCATAGAATGTACAACACCAAGAGTGAACCCTTATGGAAACTATGAACTTAGGGTAATTATGATGTGTTGATGTAGATTCATCAGTTATAACACATGTACCATTCTGGTCCAGATGTTGATAATAGGACAGGCTGCGCATATATAGGAGTAGGAAGTATACGGGAAATTTCTATGCTTTCCAATTTTGCTCTAAAACTGCTCTAAAAAAAAAAAAAAAAAGGCTGGTCATGGTGGCTCACGCCTGTAATCCCAATGTTTTGGGAGGCTAAGGCTGGTGAATCACCTGAGGTCAGGAGTTCGAGACCATCCTGGGCAACATGGTGAAACCCCATCTCTACTTAAAATGCAAAAATTAGCTGGGTTTGGTGGTGGGTGCCTGTAATCCCAGCTACTCAGGTGGCTCAGGCAGGAGAATCGCTTGAACCTGGGAGGTGGAGGTTGCAGTGGACCAAGACTGCACCATCACACTCCAGCCTGGGCGACAGAGCGACACTCCATCTCTAAATAAATAAATAAAGTCTTTAAACAAACAAGAAAACAACCCATGTGCACATAGGAAACACACATTAGGTATATCAATATCAAAATTTTTATTGTGACCAGTGATCTTTCTGATGCTTCTTAATTTTATCCAATTTGGATTGAATTTCAGTACTATTCTTTGCATGAACTAATGTATCTCTCCACTGTTTCTGTATTTTGTTTGAATAATATTCACAGTAGAAAAATGAGTATCACCTAAGTATGATGGGAATCGAAGAATTTTTTTTTTCAAATTTCATCAATTTAAGAATGTTAAATTTTTTGCCTACAAAGTTATGCTGTATTTTCAAAATTTAATGTCAAACTTTTTACCAGCAGCCAGTTCCTATAAGTTCTCCTATTACATAATACCCAAACAAATTATATTTTAAAGAAAGAAATGAATTCTGGATTCATGAACTCCTTATGTGTGAATCTTCTTTAGAAAATAAAATCTAAACATTCCATCAAATAATACGATGCTTAGTGATAACTTTTTACAGACTGCAGTATAAAGATTATCACCCACTTCAATGATAATTACTAAATTACGGGATATCTTGTTTTGGTTTTCTATTATGACCAAAACAAATTACAACTTAAAAGGTTTAAAATAATATTCATTTACTATCTCACATTTCTTTTGGTCACAAATCCACGTAGATTCAGCTGGGTTCTCTGCTCGATGTCTCACAAATTGAAACTAAGATAGCAAATGGAAAACAATATTTGCATACCACACATCCGAAAGAAGGTTAATATCCAATATATTTAAGGGACTCAAACAACTCAATAGAAAAAAAAAAAACAGACAATTAAATAAAATGAACATAGAACCTGGATAGACATTTCTCAAAAGAAGACATACAAATGGCCAATAGGATATCAGAAAAGATGCTCTGCATCACTAATCATCAGATAAATGCAAATTGAGACCACAATGAGATATCACCTTATATCTATTAGAATGGCTATTACACAAGAGATGAGGCCGGGTGCGGTGGCTCACACCTGTAATCCCAGCATTTTGGGAGGCTGAGGCAGGCAGATCACCTGAGTTCAGGAGTTCAAGATCAGCCTGACCAACATGGTGAAACCTTGTCTCTACTAAAAGATACAAAATATTAGCCTGGTATGGTGGCGGGTGCCTGTAATCCCAGCTACTCGGGAAACTGAGGCAGAAGAATCGCTTGAACCTGTGAGGTGGAGGTTGCGGTGAGCCGAGATCACTCCACTGCACTCCAGCCTGGGTGACAGAGTGAAATTCCATCTATTTAAATAAATAAAAAGATGAAGGGTCCAGCGTGGTGGCTTACTCCCATAATCCTAGCTCTTTGGGAGGCTGCAGTGGGTGGATCTCTTGAGCTCAGGCGTTTGAGACCAGCCTGGGCAACATAGTGAAACCCCATCTCTACAAAACAAATAAATGCATACATACATACATACATACATATGTACATACCTACTTGCATACATACATACATACAAACATTAGATGGGTGTGGTGGCTCACACCTGTAGTCCCAGCTAGTTGAGCGGCCAAAGTGGGAGGATTGCTTAAGCCCAGGAGGAGGAAGTTGCAGATTGCAGTGAGCCCCAAGATCGCGGGGCTTACTTACGTGAGATCCTGTCTTAAAAAAAAAAAAAAAAAGAAAGAAAGAAAAGATGACACTAACAAGTGCTGGTAAGGATGTGAAGAAAAGGAAATCCTGTACGCTACTGATATCAATGTAAATTAGTATAACCATTGTAGAAGTTCCTAAAAAAACCCTGAAAATAGAACTACCATAGGAACCAACCATCACACTACTGGACATATATTCAAAGGAAATGAAATCAGCCTGTCAAAGAGACATCTGCACTCTCATGTTCATTGCAGCACTATTCACAATAGCCAAGATATAAAATTAACCTAAGTGTCCATTGATGGATGAATGCATAACAAAAATGTGGTATATATACATAATGGTATATAATTTAGCCTTTAAAAAGAAGGAAATTCTGTCATTTG
Organism: Rhinopithecus bieti; assembly: GCF_001698545.2. NCBI lineage: Eukaryota > Metazoa > Chordata > Mammalia > Primates > Cercopithecidae > Rhinopithecus > Rhinopithecus bieti. Next base: position 655,956 of record NW_016809277.1, on the reverse strand, counting down.
AGACGACATGGATGAACTTGGAGGACATTATGCTAAGTGAAATAAGCCCAACATGGAAAGACAAATATGCCATGTTTTCACTTATATATAGAATCTAAAACTATCAAACTCATAGAAGCAGAGAGTAGAATGATGGTTGCCAACAGCTAGGAGTAGGAGGTAGAAATGGGGGATGTTGGTCAAAGGGTAACAAGTTTCAGTTAGAATCGATACATTCTGGAGATCTGTTGTACAGCATGGTGACTATAGTTAATACATACGTCAAAATGGCTCAGAGGGTTGACCTTAAATATTCTCACTACACACACAAAAAGAAAACTGTGAAGTAATGGAGATATTAATTAGCCTGATTGTGGTAATCATTTCACAATGTATGCATATATGAAAACATCACATTATACAACGTAAATATATACAATTCTTATTTGTCACTAACATTTGCTCAGTAATGCTGGGGGTGGGGAAAAGGGGCCAGCTGAGCTAGTCTGTTACCTGGAGGCTCTGGTAAAGGATGTGCTTCTGAGATCATCCAGGTGGTTGGCAGAATACAGCTCCATGCAGTTGTAGAAATGAAGTCCCTGTTTTTCTTCTATTTTAGTTTTGTCATTTTTGTTATTTGGCTGGAGTCAGTAGTTCCCAGCTTTTAGAAGGTTTCTATTGTAAACTCCTCCATTTGAAAAACTACTCCAAGTGATTACATACCATTGCAGCGGTCCTACTCAAAGCTTACTTGCATGCAGCCAACAGACACATGAAAAAATGCTCATCATCACTCGCCATCAGAGAAGAAAGAAAGAAAGAAAGAAAGAAAGAAAGAAAGAAAGAAATGAAAAAAAAAAATTTTAAGGCCAGGCACGGTGACTCATGCCTGTAATCCCAGCTCTTTGGGAGGCCGAGGCAGGCAGATCACTTGAGGTCAGGAGGTCGAGACCAGCCTGACCAACATAGTGAAACCCAGTCTCTACTAAAAATACAAAAACTGACTGGGCATAGTGGCATTCGCCTGTAATCCCAGCTACCTGAAAGGCTGAGGCAGAGAATCGCTTGAACCTGTGAGGTGGTTACAGTGAGCTGAGATGGCACCACTACACTCCATCCAGCCTGGGTGACAGAGCGAGACTCTGTCTCAAAATAAATACATAAATAAAATAATAACAAATGCAAGCTTTTCTAGTTTTATTCCATTCAGAGCTAATTATACTTGTAAATAATGGTGCTAATCCAACAGTTCTACCTTTATGTCACTAATATGTCCAAATTGCACTTGTGGTAAAGCAATTGCTGAAGTTTGCAACGTCTGTGCATTTCTTAAGTTGCAATGAAAAATAGTTTACTAGATTTATTTGTTCTCTAAGTTTGTCTCCATATTGTCAACCAGTGCTGAGTACATTGCACTATGTGGTCGACCAGTGCTGAATACATGGCAAAGATTCATTGGAAATCTCTGATGCAGTCTGTGACTCTTGTCTGTCAATTAACTATACTTTTTTAGTCTTAGCAATACAAAGTGCTGTTGGCTACAGCCAACAGATGAAATATTAATACTTTCCAGGTTCTTGTAATACTTTCAAATATTTTTTAGTTTGAACTTCTTTATGGTTTACATAAATGGCATTTAAAAGATGATGTTTGTTGCTTCATTAGACATACATATTCAGAAATAACATACTTTGGTTTTAGCACCGCAAAAATCAAACTCAATATGTAAAAGACTAGTAGAAATTCTTGGTTTCTTATTTCTTTGGAATAACATCATTATTATTTGCTTCTTTACTTTTTCACATTCATGCAAGTTAAACATTTTTACCTTCATAATTTTATGTGATTCACAGTAAATACTTGTCAAATTTACATTTATTACTACATTTATCAAATTAACTCCTTTTCACATTCCTGCTTCTTGATTATTGTTTTTTCTTGACCAAGAAAGGTCTAGTAAAGTTTATTTTGTCATCATTAAATTAGAATAAAATGATGATTTTTTACTTTGCTAGTTTAGCTAATTATGTTAAAAGTGGGTTAAAAAACAGACTTGATGTAAATTAGAATAATTGCAAAATAACATGTAAAAATTAAATGCTTACATTTTCTCAGATATTTTGTAGTTTGTGTTGGAGTTCGAAAACAAATCTTAAAATAATGCACAATGCAATGTGGCCTTGTTGTACATGCAATAACAATAATAATAGCAATAATACTAAATTCTCTTGTTGATAGCTCCAAGCTTTGGGATGTACTGGGAATTTGATGAAGAATATCTTTAGAAAAGAACTAATATTTTCCTGAAAGTTGATGACATTTTCAGATTTTCTATTTTTATTTTTTGGGGGAGGGAGGGTTATTTTAAAACTTTTTGTTTATTTGTTTATTTACTTTACTGAGGATTTAATTCCAACATCTCTATGCAAAATATTTCTGGAGGCATTAATTTTTTTTTCCTTTTGGAAATTTGAAGTTGTTTGGCTATTTTTTCCCATTAGTCTTAATCAAAAGCAATCCTAAGTAATAAAATGTATTAGAGGGCACAAATTTTCTCTCTTGTATATCACAACACTACTCAAATAGTGATTTACAAACTTGTGTTGGCTAAATACTTTTACCAGTACTGCTAAAATAAGCCAGAAATTTAGAGTAAGCATTTAGAAACTTATGTTTTGATGTTTTATTCCATCCCACTGGAGAAGTTTCTTTAACAGGGCATTGTGGAACTTGCATGTTGAGCAGAAAGTGCAAATATCTACCACTGTTAGCAGCAGATGTGAGGAATCTTTGGACAGCAAGTTCAGTGATTAAAAGATAATATTTGAAATAGTTTCTAACTTCTTGAAAATCAAAGGATATGATTAATTATAACCAACTCTGTGAAATATCTCAGGAAACAGCCAAAAGCTACAGGTCAATTTGGCTAACATAATGTACATGAAAACCAGTTTTAGCCTTCAATTTCCCTTCAATTTCTTGTTTTCTTTCCTGATGGCCTGTATTTTTTTCTTTTCCATTCATTTGGTATTAAACTCTTTAAACTAATTTATCTAAGAGTATGTCTAACACAAATTTGTATTTCTAGATATTTCTGATATATGCAATGTTTTGTGTTTTATTATACTTTAAGTTTGGGGATACATGTGCAGAACATGCAGGTTTGTTAACATAGGTATATACATGCCATGATGATTTGCTGCACCCATCAACCCATCGTCTACATTAGGTATTTCTCCTAATGCTATCCCCCCTGGGCCCCACCCCGTGACTGACCTTGGTGTGTGATGTTTCCCTCCCTGTATCCATGTGTTCTCAGTGTTCGACTCCCATTTATGAGTGAGAACATGCGGTNTGGGGCATATCATGCGGAGGGGGGAGGGGGGAGGGATTGCGTTGGGGAGCTATGCCCGATATGAGTGATGAATTGATGGGTGCTGACGAGTTGATGGGTGCAGCACACCAACATGGCACAAATATACATATGTTAACAAACCTGCACGTTATGCACATGTACCCTAGAACTTAAAGTATAATAAAAAGAAAGAAAGAAAGAAAGAAAGAAAGAAAGAAAGAAAGAAAGAAAGAAAGAAAGAAAGAAAGAAAGAAAGAAAGAAATGAAAAAAAAAAATTTTAAGGCCAGGCACGGTGACTCATGCCTGTAATCCCAGCTCTTTGGGAGGCCGAGGCAGGCAGATCACTTGAGGTCAGGAGGTCGAGACCAGCCTGACCAACATAGTGAAACCCAGTCTCTACTAAAATACAAAACTGACTGGGCATAGTGGCATTCGCCTGTAATCCCAGCTACCTGAAAGGCTGAGGCAGAGAATCGCTTGAACCTGTGAGGTGGTTACAGTGAGCTGAGATGGCACCACTACACTCCATCCAGCCTGGGTGACAGAGCGAGACTCTGTCTCAAAATAAATACATAAATAAAATAATAACAAATGCAAGCTTTTCTAGTTTTATTCCATTCAGAGCTAATTATACTTGTAAATAATGGTGCTAATCCAACAGTTCTACCTTTATGTCACTAATATGTCCAAATTGCACTTGTGGTAAAGCAATTGCTGAAGTTTGCAACGTCTGTGCATTTCTTAAGTTGCAATGAAAATAGTTTACTAGATTTATTTGTTCTCTAAGTTTGTCTCCATATTGTCAACCAGTGCTGAGTACATTGCACTATGTGGTCGACCAGTGCTGAATACATGGCAAAGATTCATTGGAAATCTCTGATGCAGTCTGTGACTCTTGTCTGTCAATTAACTATACTTTTTTAGTCTTAGCAATACAAAGTGCTGTTGGCTACAGCCAACAGATGAAATATTAATACTTTCCAGGTTCTTGTAATACTTTCAAATATTTTTTAGTTTGAACTTCTTTATGGTTTACATAAATGGCATTTAAAAGATGATGTTTGTTGCTTCATTAGACATACATATTCAGAAATAACATACTTTGGTTTTAGCACCGCAAAATCAAACTCAATATGTAAAAGACTAGTAGAAATTCTTGGTTTCTTATTTCTTTGGAATAACATCATTATTATTTGCTTCTTTACTTTTCACATTCATGCAAGTTAAACATTTTACCTTCATAATTTTATGTGATTCACAGTAAATACTTGTCAAATTTACATTTATTACTACATTTATCAAATTAACTCCTTTTCACATTCCTGCTTCTTGATTATTGTTTTTTCTTGACCAAGAAAGGTCTAGTAAAGTTTATTTTGTCATCATTAAATTAGAATAAAATGATGATTTTTTACTTTGCTAGTTTAGCTAATTATGTTAAAAGTGGGTTAAAAAACAGACTTGATGTAAATTAGAATAATTGCAAAATAACATGTAAAATTAAATGCTTACATTTTCTCAGATATTTTGTAGTTTGTGTTGGAGTTCGAAAACAAATCTTAAAATAATGCACAATGCAATGTGGCCTTGTTGTACATGCAATAACAATAATAATAGCAATAATACTAAATTCTCTTGTTGATAGCTCCAAGCTTTGGGATGTACTGGGAATTTGATGAAGAATATCTTTAGAAAAGAACTAATATTTTCCTGAAAGTTGATGACATTTTCAGATTTTCTATTTTTATTTTTTGGGGGAGGGAGGGTTATTTTAAAACTTTTTGTTTATTTGTTTATTTACTTTACTGAGGATTTAATTCCAACATCTCTATGCAAAATATTTCTGGAGGCATTAATTTTTTTTTCCTTTTGGAAATTTGAAGTTGTTTGGCTATTTTTTCCCATTACTCTTAATCAAAAGCAATCCTAAGTAATAAAATGTATTAGAGGGCACAAATTTTCTCTCTTGTATATCACAACACTACTCAAATAGTGATTTACAAACTTGTGTTGGCTAAATACTTTTACCAGTACTGCTAAAATAAGCCAGAAATTTAGAGTAAGCATTTAGAAACTTATGTTTTTGATGTTTTTATTCCATCCCACTGGAGAAGTTTCTTTAACAGGGCATTGTGGAACTTGCATGTTGAGCAGAAAGTGCAAATATCTACCACTGTTAGCAGCAGATGTGAGGAATCTTTGGACAGCAAGTTCAGTGATTAAAAGATAATATTTGAAATAGTTTCTAACTTCTTGAAAATCAAAGGATATGATTAATTATAACCAACTCTGTGAAATATCTCAGGAAACAGCCAAAAGCTACAGGTCAATTTGCCTAACATAATGTACATGAAAACCAGTTTTAGCCTTCAATTTCCCTTCAATTTCTTGTTTTCTTTCCTGATGGCCTGTATTTTTTTCTTTTCCATTCATTTGGTATTAAACTCTTTAAACTAATTTATCTAAGAGTATGTCTAACACAAATTTGTATTTCTAGATATTTCTGATATATGCAATGTTTTGTGTTTTTATTATACTTTAAGTTTGGGGATACATGTGCAGAACATGCAGGTTTGTTAACATAGGTATATACATGCCATGATGATTTGCTGCACCCATCAACCCATCGTCTACATTAGGTATTTCTCCTAATGCTATCCCCCCTGGGCCCCCACCCCGTGACTGACCTTGGTGTGTGATGTTTCCCTCCCTGTATCCATGTGTTCTCAGTGTTCGACTCCCATTTATGAGTGAGAACATGCGGTGTTTGATTCTGTTCCTGTGTTAGTTTGCTGAGAATGATGGTTTCCAGCTTCATTCATGTCCCTGCAAAGGACATGAACTCATCCTTTTTATGTCTGCGTGGTATTCCATGGTGTATATGTGTCACATTTTCTTTATCCAATCTATCATTGATGTGGTCGGTTTGGGTCGGTTCCAAGTCTTTGCTATTGTGAATAGTGCTGCAATAAACATACGTGTGTGTGTGTCTTTTTAGTAGAATGATTTATAATCCTTTGGGTATATACCCAGTAATGGGATGGCTGGGTCCAATGGTATTTCTGGTTCTAAATCCTTGAGGAATCGCCACACTGTCTTCCACAATGGTTGAGCTAATTTACACTTCCACCAACAGTGTAAAAGCATTCCTATTTATCCACATCCTCTCCAGCATCTGTTGTTTCCTGACTTTTTGATGATCACCATTCTAACTGGCATGAGATGGTATCTCATTGGGGTTTTGATTTGCATTACTCTAATGACTGGCGATGATGAGCTTTTTTTCATGTTTGTTGGCCTCATATATGTCTTCTTTTGAGAGGTGTCTGTTCATAGCTTTTGGTGTTTTAGTCGTGAAGTCTTTGGTGGGCTTGCTTTTATAGCCTTATGAGTTTCTTTTGGTCTTCTTTTGAAGGTGTTTTCTTTTCCTTAAAAGAAACACCTTCATAATTTTTTATAATTTATCTTTAGTTAAACACCTTACCTTCATAATTTTTTATAATTGACAATAAGCACTTGTCAAATTTGCAAAATTTGTTACTAGATTTATCAAATTATCTCCCTTTGCAATTCCTACTTATTGAGTATTGTTCTTTTAGGTTGCATGTGCTTAGCTGTACCTTATGATGCATTTTTATTGATAATATGAATTTGTTATTTTCCTGAGTGGATTTTAAGGTAGATATGCCCAGTGTGATTTTGTTAGCTGTTAAAGAAAAATAAATGTCTGAAAATATTAATCCTGCTTGGGAATAACTTTTGTTTTACATTAAAGTTAGACCCAGTTTGGATGGCACTCCTGTATATAGCTCAGCACAGCTGCTGACTTAAAAAAAAAACCCATTTGTTTTACATTCTGATGAATGTGGATTATTAGAAGCAGATTTTGCTATACACCAATAGCAATAGACAATGACATTTTGTGTCTATGACCTATCTTTTGCTGGATATTTTCCCATTGCCGCTCAGATCTGCTTCCCATTCTTCTTCACTTTGCCCCTGTACTTTCTGGCTTCTAGTTTGGTTTGGCAAATGGGTAACACAGGCAGATGACTAAAGTGGAGCATGCAAGGAGACTGAGATTGCAGTTTCCATCCTCCAGGCTCCCTCTTAGGGAGCAACCACAGTTTGGCTGCATTTCTCTCTTAAAGGCCAAAGCTTTTTATTAAGCACATCTCCTCAATAGTTATTCTGTCTTGGTCTATCTTCCTCTTCAGCCCTAAGAGTGATAACAGTTTATTTTGTTCTGTCCCTGAGAACACAACCATCTTGTTTTGTAGCTCTGCCCATGTCTTTGGAAAGAATTCCTTCATTCAGGTACCCTATTTGAGTGTGCCCTGCATTTCCTACCAAAACTTTGACTGATCTAATGATCAATTTTTAAATGTAGCTATTTAAAAAATGAAAGACAAAAAATGCAGTATAGATATGGCTACCCATTTCATTACTTCACTTTGCTGACTAAAACTCCACTAAACACAAATAGGATGTCTTAGTTTTGGTTATACACTCAGAGAATATACTCAGATATGAATCAAAAGGAAAAAATTTCTGGGTGTAAAAACAAGCAGAGAAAGCACTATCTAAATGACAAAAAGACAGGAGACATGAAAAGGAGTTTACAAGAAACTTTAAAGAACAGACAACAGTGATATGATCACAAGTGATTACATAAAGTTTCCTATATACTAGGCTCAATTTAAGCAATTTACATATATTGAACTATTTATTTCTCACAGGAACTCTATGAGGAAATACTATTCTCATTTTACAAGTGAGGAAACTGCGGCACAGAGCACTTAGTCTGGTTGTATAGCCTATTCTCTTAGCTACCGTGCCATGCTGTTCTTTCAATGATTTTGCTGATGAAACTGCCAAAGCATAATAAAGACTAGATATATGGATGGATACACTTATAATAGTAGCTTTTTGTACTTATTTCCGTAATATCCTTATAGTTTTCTTATTTATTTAAATTCTTCCTTAGTATAGAATTATTCTTAAGCCCAACTTTAGTTCTTGCTATTCTTTTCCAAAAATAATGAATTTGCGTAACATATTGTTTGCTACTATGAGTACATTTGTATGCTAACATACATTTAATATTCCTTTTAGAATTTATGATTGGTGAATATGCCTGTTAACAAATCACCTATGATTAATACATATGGAGGCATATCTTCGCCTTATCATGAAGAGCTCTGGAAATTAAATTTTCAACATTTAAGTGGAGAAAGGAGTCATAAATCAAGGTAAGCTAGAAAATAATTATAGGACCCATATGTATTGTAGAGAATTTAGAAAATGTGGAAAACTGTGAAAATAAAAATTCACCCATAGTTCTCTAACCAAAGATTAAAATTTTAAAGTTTACTGTTTTTTAATAGCCTTAGTTATTATAATTATATGCTTTCTAAAATTTTGAATTCTATACTTTTGTTTGAAATAATTATCTATACTCATATGTTTTCTTAATTTGTCATAATAATGCATAGATTGCATGAGAAAATATTTGATAACTCCTGTATCATGAAGTATTCTATTTAGTTCTAAGATCTTTGATATTTCAAATTTAAACAAAATAGAATGTTTTTCTATTTTGAAATATTTCAAATTATTTCCTTGGGATAAAGTTTCTACAAGGAGTGCAAGAGCACTCATTGTTTGTTAAAAGAACTTTCACAAAGACTTTACAGTCACAAATAATGTACTTTTTCTAGTTGTTTTCTGTGGTATCCTTGTCCCAATACCATAGTGATCCATACTGTAAAAAAAAGTGGCAGGAAAAGTTATTATCCACCTAGAATCCTACAGAGAAGAAAATAAAATTCAAAGTATATCATTAAAAAAGTGAATGGTTTTGCTATTAGTCATATAAACATAATATGCTGAAGAAATATGTAAAACTGGTCAGTGCATCTAAATGGTGAAGGATGCTACAAATAAAAAGCAACAGGACCTAAATATACACACCATGACTAGATCATTCTGTTACTAGTAGGATATAGGTAAACAGTGGAAAAATAATTTGTATTAAAATGTTCAGAGTAGTTTTAATTAATTTAAAAATTGAAAATAGCAAATGCTTTATAATAATCAAGTCAATTAAATGTATCTGAATAGTAGAATACAATAGAAATGTTTATAAGAAAAAATTGAAACAGAAATTAGTATACAATGATTAAACTGATTATATCAAAGGTGTATTACTGATACCACAATTCACCAAGAATGGAGTATAATCTTTTTCAGCCTACGAGATAGTAACATACTATGCTAGAAAGGAGCAGGTTAGATTCTTCGTTTAAACAAATTTCAAAAGCCCTGGATTTAACAAAGTGCAATTGTTTTCTTTACTCCAAAAGTTCTCAACTTTTTTATTTGTTTGTTTATTTATTTATTTATTTATTTATTTATTTTTAGAGACAGGGTCACCCAGGCTGGACTGCAGTGGCATGATTATAGCTTACTATAACCTTACTATAACCTATAGCTTACTATAATCCTGGGCTCAAGTGATCCTCCAGTTGCTCAGCCTCCGAATTTTAGCCAGTATGGCTGGCTAATTTTTAATTTTTTTTTTTTTTTTTTGTGGAGATGGGGTCATGCTTTGTTGCCCAGTCTGGTCTTGAACTCCTGGCCTCAAGTGATCGGCACTCCTTTTCCTCCCAAAATGTTGGAATTACAGGCATGAGCCACTGTGCCTGGCTCAGTTTTAAAATATGCTCATGTATAGTATAAGTCCGCATTAGGGGGACTGATACAGTTTGGCTCTGTGTCCCCATTCAAATATCATCTTGAATTATAATCCCTATGTGTCAAATGAGGGACCTGGTGGGGGGTGATTGATCACAGGGATGGATTTCCCCTTGGCTGTTCTCATGATAGTAAGTGAGTCCTCATGCAATCTGATTGGTTGGTAAGTGTCTGGTGCTTCCTCCTTCGCACTCTCTCCTGCCACCATGTAAGAGGTGCCTTGCTTCCCCTTCCCATTCTGCCATGATTGTAAATCTCCTGAGGCCTCCCCAGCCATGCGGAACTGTGAGTCAATTAAACCTCTTTTGTTTATAAATTACCCAGTCTCAAGTGGTATCTCTGTAGCAGTGTGAGAATGGACTAATACAGAGACAGAGCTAGCCTTGCCACCACTACCTATACAACCTGCTTCATCAGAATGAACTCATGGAACACGTTTTAAGTATTATTAATTTCTGTTCAATGTCCAAATTTTATTAGGAAAATAACTTGCTAGATCAAAATGTGTTGTTAATAGATTAAAATTTCTTAAAATTGTGCGTGATTTTTAAGTTTTAAGAACTTGCTGAAAACTTAGAAAAGTATAATGGCATACATGCAATAGAATTTAAGATGTTGGCGTATTGTTATGGGCTGAATGTGTGTGTCCCCACACAATTCATATGTTGAAGTCCCAACCTTAATGTGTATTATAGCCACTGCAATTCACAAAGAAGAGAGTATGATCTCATAGCAAACCAGGTAGTAATAGATATTATGCTAAAAAGGAGGGGTTTAGTTTCTTCATTTAAACAAATTTGAAAAGCCCTGGAGTTAACAAAGTGAAATTGTAACGCAATTTGATGGTATTAGGAAGTGTGGCCTTTGGGAGGTAGTTGGGCATAGATGAGGTCATGATGGTGGAGTTCTCATGATGGGATTAGTGTCTTTACAAGAAAAGGAAGAGCTGCCAGCACTTACTCTCTCCTCTGTGTGAGGGTGCAGCAAGAAGGCAACTGTCTGCAAGCCAAGAACATAGCCCTCACCAATACCAGCCCATGCTGGCACCCTATCTTGGATTTCCCAGCTTCTGGAACATGAAGAAATAAAATGTTTAAGTCACCCAGTTTACACTGTTTTGTTATAGAAGCCCCAGTAGCCTGAGACACATATTGTTACATTTGTTTAAAATACTTTTCTTGAATAAAGAATACTTCAAGAACTACAGTTTCAGCTGTTTAACCATGTGTGCTTTCAACTATAGTAATTGTGGCATGTATCATTCCAGTTCATTTTTCTACTTTAATATACATGAATATGAAATTATATTTTTCACATTTATTAATGTAATTCTACCTAATACATTTATCTGTGACTTAGTTTTTTTAAAATGCTACATTTTAACTTTAATCCATATGGATAATTATGTATTTTCTCCATTTTAATGGCTGAGAAATTCTAATATAATAAATTTTCCTTATTTATTATTTTCCAAATTTTTGACAACAAAATCAATGCCATAGTGAAAATCATTGCATATTTCTCCTTGTGTATGTGTGCAAGTGTTTCTTTTTTTTTATATTTTTACTTTTACAGACAGAGTCTTGCTCTATGTCCCAGGCTGGAGTGCAGTGGCATAATCATAGCTCACTGCAACCTCGAATTCCTGGGCTCAAGAGAGCCTCCTGCTTCAGCTTCTGGAGTAGCTAGAATCACAGGCACATGTAACCATACCTGGATAAAGAAAAAAGTTTTTTTTTGTAGAGATGGAATTTGCTTCGTTGCTGAGGCTAGTTTCAAACTCCTGACCTCAAATGGTCCTCACCCCTCAGCCTCCAAAAATTCTGGGTTATAGATGTGAGCCATTGTGCCCAGCTAAGTATAATTTTTGATTTGTTATTTTAAAAAATTTACTTGGTGCTTTCTATGGGTCTCCAAAAGTATCTGAAAAAAAAAAAAAATACACACACACCCACATATACACACACACACACAGACACATATTTCCTTCCCCAGTCTATAAGAGTATGAGAGTATCACTTCCCCTTGTCTTCACCAACACCTAACAGATCAGTTTGGGGAGACTTAACATCTTTATCATAACCATATTATAATTTAGAAACATGGCATATCTCTTCATTTATTTATAAAAATTTTCTCAATACAGTTTTAGTGTTTTATTTTATATGGGTATTATCTTAGATTTCTTAATTTTGACAATATAATAGGTCAAAAGTGACACTTATAATGTCACTTTTAAGATTTTAAGATTCCCTAATAACTATGTGACTATCTTTTTATGTTTGTTGCTGTTAGAATTACTTCTATGTGTTGTCTTGTTCTTATTAATATGTTGGTATTATTATTATCATTATTATTTTTTTATTATTATACTTTAAGTTCTAGGGTACATGTGCATAACGTGCAGGTTTGTTACATATGTATACTTATGCCATGTTGGTGTGCTGCACCCATCAACTCGTCAGCACCCATCAATTC
>NW_016809277.1:629933-640433 GCF_001698545.2 Rhinopithecus bieti | reverse complement strand
CTTCCAGGTGAGGCGATGCCTCGCCCTGCTTCAGCTCTCGCTGGTCAGGCTGCAGCAGCTGACCAGCACCGATTGTCCGGCACTCCCTAGTGAGATGACCCCAGTACCTCAGTTGAAAATGCAGAAATCACCGGTCTTCTGTGTCGCTCGCGCTGGGAGTTGGAGACTGGAGCTGTTCCTATTCGGCCATCTTGCTCCGCCCCCCTCAATATGTTGGTATTATTAAATATTTATTGTAAATTCTCCCAAGGTATGCCTTATCCTTTAACTTTGTTTTAGTTGTGCCTTTACTTATATGGAAGTCTTAAAAATTGTTATAGTTATTATGTTTTTAAGATTCATTAATGTTGTTGAGTGTAGCTATATCATTTTATTGCTTGTTTTTCATTTCACTGTTGCATTTTATTAACATACTGCAAATTATCCATTAATTCTGTTAATTTTGGACATTTCAATTATTTTCAGTTTATGGTTATTATGAACAATGTTTCATACATTCCCGTATGGGCACCATGACATACATCTTAATTTACAGACTTATGAGTGGAATTGCTGGGTCGGAGGATATGTATATAAAATTTAGTGACTAGAACATAGTAATTTTTATAAAATCAGATATCTCAATCTTTTAGGATTAGCCTTTTTTTTTTCTGTATTTTGGTTAAAAAAATCTTTCCCAACCACAAGAGCATGTAGATAGTCTTGTATATTATTTTCTAAAAACCTTATTGTTTTCTCTTTCATGTCTGTAATCTATGTGGAAATTTTTATAAATAATATTAAATACAAGTCTGATTTTCTTTTTAAAATGTGCATAGTCAATTCATCAATACCACAAAAGGAAAAAATCCTTTCTCCACTATTTCTGTAGTACAATTATTGTATAACTCGTGTTCACATGTAATTGATAGGCTTATCTGCTCTATATTCTGCTTCACTGGCCCATTTGTCTAATTCCACACCAACATCACACTGCCTTAATTACTATGGTTTGGTAATAACACTTAATAGTCAATATGATAGATTTTCCAAACTTGTTTTCTTCAGTGGTATCTTGCACATTAATTTTGAAACCAGCTTGTCATAATTTTCTTTTCAAGAAATTGCAGGGAGTTTTAATTGGATTTTCAGAATCTATAGATCAATTTGGGGAGAAAACATCTTTATCATAACCATATTCTACTTTATAAACATGGTATATCTCTTCATTTATTTAGTTATTTATAAAATTTTCTCAATACAGTTTTACTTCTTTTTTCATATGGGTATTATCCATCATTCTCATAGCAGTATTGTTCACAGAGGCATTGTTAGATTTATTTCTATGTATTTAGTATTTTTGATGCCATATATAAATTAAATGCATATATAGATTTCTAAAATTTGTATTTTCTAACTTTTTTTACCAGAAGAAATAAGTAAATTTTTAATATTGATTTTACACACACAAATATTGCTAAATTTCCTTATTAATTCTGAATATTTTTGTCTCCATATTGACTTAAAAGGAATATTCTAAACATTTGACTGACAAGGGACTATTAACCAGAATATATAAAGAATTCAAACACCCTAATAACAATATCCCAAATCATCTAATTGAAACAGGTGGAACAGATCTGAGTAGACATTTCTCAAAAAAAGACATACAAGCTGGGCGTGGTGGCTCACACCTGTAATCCCAGTACTGTGGGAGGTCGAGGCGGGCGGACCATGAGGTCAGGAGATAGAGACCATCCTGGCGAACACCGTGAAACCCTGTCTTTACTAAAAATACAAAAAATTAGCTGGGCGTGGTGGCGGGTGCCTGTAGTCCCAGCTACTTGGGAGGCTGAGGCAGGATAATGGTGTGAACCTGGGAGGCAGAGCTTGCAGTGAGCCGAGATCACCACTGCACTCCAGCCTGGGCAACAGAGCAAGACTCTGTCTCAAAAAAAAAAAAAAAAAAAAAAAAAAAAAAAAAAAAAAAAAAAAAAGGCACAAAAAAAAAAAAAAAAAAGACATACAAATGGCCAACAGATATATGAAAAAATTCTCAAAATCACTAATCATCAGAGAAATGTAAACTGAACCCACAATGATATATTATCTCACCCCAACTAAACTGGCGTTTATTAGAAAGACAGTAATGGATGCTGGTGAGGATATGGAGAAAGAGGAATGCTCCTACACGGTTGGTGGGAATGTAAATTAGCATAACCATTATGGAAAACAGTATGGAGGTTCCTCAGAAAACCAAAAATAGAATTGTCATATCATCCCATAATCCCACTGTGGGATATGTGTCCAAAAGAAGGGAAATTAGCAGATAAAAGAGCTATCTGGGCTGGGCATGGTGGTGTGCTGGGCACCCGTTGTCCCAGCACTTTGGGAGGCCCAGTTGAGTGGATTGCTTGAGCCCAGGAGTTTGAGATCAGTCTGAGTAACAAGACAAAACCCGCCTCTACAAAAATTACAAATATCAGCCAGGCGGCTGGGCGCCGTGGCTCACGTCTGTAATCCCAGCACTTTGGGAGGCCGAGGTGGGCAGATCACGAGGTTAGGAGATCGAGACCATCCTAGCTAACACGGTGAAACCCCGTATTAGCTAAATACAAAAAAAAAAAAAAAAAAAAAGAAAAAAAAAAAAAAATCAGCGCAGGCATGTTGGTTGTGCAACGTGTAGTCCAGCTACCCAGGAGCTGAGGTGGGGGGATTACTTGAGACCTGGAGGTAGAGATTGCAGTGAGCAAAGACTGCAGCACTGCACTTCAGCCTGGGCCACAGAGCAAGACCCTACCTCAAAAAAAGAAACAATAAAAGAGATATCTGTCCTCTCATATTAATTGTAGCATTAGTCACAATAGCCAAGATGTGGAATCAATCTAAGTTTCCATGCATGATAAATCGATAAAGAAAATGTGATATATATACACAATGGAATATTATTAAACCATAAAAGAATCAAATCCTGTCACTTGCAACAACACTGGTGGAACAGGAAGACATTATGTTAAGTAAAATAATTCAGGCACAGAAAAATACCGCTGTTGTCACTCATATGTGTGTGCTAAAATAAATTGATCTCATAAAGGTAGAGAGTAGAATGATGGTTACCAGAAGCTGGGAAGATTGAAGAGGTGGGGAAGAAGAGAGGTTGGTTAATGGGGACAACATAGTTAAATAGAAGGAATAAGATCTAGTGTTTAAGAGCGTAGTAGGGTGACTATACTTAACAACAATTTATTGTATATTTCAAAATTACTAAAAAAGTGATATTGCAATGTTCCTAACACAAATAAATGATAAATGCTAGAGGTGATGGATATTATAATTAACCCTGATTTGATCATTAAATATTGTATGTTTGTATCAAAATATCACATATATCTCATAAATATGTACAACTATGTATCCACAATCATGAAAATAAAAAATAATAAAGCAAAAGGTAAATCTAAGTATGTTTGTATTTAAAAAGTATAATATTTTTTCTCAAACTTTATCTGGTATTCTACCTTATGTGTTTTATAATTTATCTCCACTAAAGTTTATTACCATTTTAAGTAATCAGTGTTCTTTTTATTTTATTTCCTGTTTACCATTTTCATTGCTTTTTAACTCTTCTTTCTTCTTAGGCCTCCTTTCTGGACTTGTTTATCATTTACCTGCTGTAAGATATTTTGAATTTTCCCTACTGTCAACAACAAAAATCTCTGAATATATCTTTTATTTGTCTGAATATATTTTTTATTCTTATTCTTGAAAAATGTTTAAAACTGAATATAAAATATCTTTGAGTAATTATTACTTTTATTTTTTTTTTCCTCTAGAACATTGTTGGTATCATTTCACTATCTTACAGTTTCCATTATTGCTGTTGAGAAGTTAGCTGAAATTTTAATGTCATTTCTTTAAGATTATTTTGGCTTCCTTCCCCCAAACCTAGCAATTTTAAGTTTCTTATTGTCTTCTGTTTTCTTCAGTTTTATTCTGATGTGTCAGAATATAATGTTAAAAATTATCTTACTTAGATTTGATGGAACTTTTTGAATCTGTGGATGTATCTTTCTTTCATCATTCCTGAAAAATTATTTGGTATTGTTTATACATATATTGCATTGACAACCACATTTTTTCTTTTCTCTCTTTCTGAGACTATTGAATATATGTGTATGAGATCATCTCATTAAATCTGTTACATCTTTTATTCTTTCTTCTCAATTTTCCAAATTTTTATCACTTTCTACTGTATTTTGAACAATTGATTCTGATCTGTGATTTGTCTTTCATGTGACTAATTTTCCCATTCTCAATTGTATCCATTGAATTAAAAAATTATATCTTACATTCTATTAATTTATTTAGTTTTCCTCAAATCTGTTATGTAGACTTAACATTTCGGGTTCCCTGCAGATCTTTTTAAGCATGTGGTGGGATAAGCATGATAATTTTATAATATGTGTCTGATTATTTCAGTGACTGGAGTCTTAGTAGGTTTGTTGTTTCTGCTTGTTCTCATTTCTGCCGTATTTTTCCTTGTATCTTGTCATTATTCACTTTCCTTTGGATGGAATTATTTCTGCATGTTTTTTGAGAACTAGGATAAATGCGTCCTCCTCCAGAGAATCTTTGCATTAGCTTCTCTGCCAGGCACCTGTAAGTGTACCAGCCTGGGACAACTGAAACTAAATTCACTCCCTGAGTTTTCTTGGCCAACAATCTATGTTTGTCTAGGGTGTAAATCTGGGTCAGGACCAATCTTCTCAGCAACAGTTCTTTTTCTTTTCCATTCTCATTCTTTTTCTGCTAGACGCCAAGGTAGCCTTCTGTGTGGCTTCCTGAGGTTAGGAAGAGGGGATCTTGCAAGATACTACATACTTTATGCAGATAATCCTAAAGGAAACTATACTACAATTATTATTATTATTATTAATAATAATTTATCCACTGACACCTACTTTGGTCACTCAGACTTGACTCCTTTCCTAACACCTGTATCTCTACTCGAACTAGCTGATATACAGAGTTCTCTGGCAAAAACACATATTATGGGAAGAAAATAAGTATGTCTAGGGTTCTATTCCATTTCCTTGTTTGAGGTATTGTTGCCTTACATTTCTGGTGAGCTCTTCCCCAAGAAGTGATGTCCTTGCTTTCATCAAACCTTTTGTTGTGGCTTCAGTGGAAGATTAACCCATTGTCAAAAAGAAATTTGTATGCATGGTTTTAAGATGAATCTATCAGACTCATTTACTTTTACTTTCACTGGCTAATGACGAAGATAAACTTTGAAGCTCTTTTTGTTTTTTTTTTTTTAAGCCGTATGATGCAGGCAGTTTTTCCATCTTTGGTAGTTAAATATACATAAAGTTGGGTATTGTTGCCTCTGCCTACCAATTAACCCTCTTTGGGATTAATAATTACATTTCACAAGAGATGACATTACACTTGAGAAGCTTAGTTATTTCTAAGTGGGCTTCTTACGGACAACCTTGAAAAGATAATGACTGTTACCAAATGCTGAATAGAATGTTTCCAAGTATAAAAGCAATCATTTAGAAAAGGAAGTAGGATTTTACTCTTGAAAATATTTTCAGCCTTCAATTTTCTTCTAAATGGCTGTCTGCTCAAAATTCGGTGGGTATCAACAGTCCCCTCTCCCCTAATCTGTTTAGGGTTCTCTTTATTTGTAGCTACTAAGAAGGAGGGCTTGCATTTCAAAGCTTAAGTCAGTTGCTGAGATTGAAACAGAAACGTAAAATCTAAAGAAACATAAAGGCAGTAAAAGAACATATAAAACCATAGATATTTTTAGAAATGAAATGAGGACTGTATTTCTGGTTTCATACCATAAAGCCTTTGGATATCTATAATGTGATGATGCTGTAATCAATCACACGGGCATCAGGATGACAGACGATATTTCCAGTGTCTGACTCAAAAGCCCAGACCCCAAACCAGTGAGTCAGAAATGACGAATTCAGGGAAGGTATTCATAGAATAAATTTCTGCAGGTGTTCACATCACCTGCTCTTTATTTATGCCCTTTATATTATTAAATCTGTCCCTGAATTCCTCAAACATTCAAACGTAATATACACACCAAAAGGAGCAGGCCTTCCTTTCATTCTTCTGGTACTTCTGATACTTAGGAGAAACCATATTAATTGTTATTTGAAGTTTTTTTTTACCTTTTCATAGTACCAAACTTATCAAAAGAGTAGTCAATATTTAATATTTTTCTTTTTTTAATCCATATATTGATTAGCACCCTAAAATCTGGATTCTGTTTTTCTATAATGAAATTGCTGTCTTAAAGATCTCTACTACTTTAAACATGTATTATTTCTTTGTGGTGACAACATTCTAAATCTTTTCTTCTAGTTATCTTGAAATATTCAGTACATTGTTATTTACTATAGTCACCCTACTGTGTAATAGAACACCAAAACAAATTCTTCTTAACTGTAACTTTGTACCCATTGACCAACCTCTCCCAGTTCCCCCCAACCTCGACCCTCCCCAGCCTCTGGTAACAACAATTCTACTCTCTAATTCTATGAAATAAGCTTTTTAAGATTCCACATATGAGTGAGATCATGTGGTGTTTAGCCTTCTGTGCTTTAACATAGTGACATAGTGTTATCCAGGTTCATTCATGTTATTGCAAATGACAAGATTTCATTCTGTTTTATGACTTTATAGTATTCCACTACACACACACACACACACACACACACACACACACACACACACAGATATATATCCATTTATCATTAGATGGGCATATAGGTTGATTCTATATCTTGGTTACTGTGAATAGTGCTGCAATAAACATGGGTGTACAGATGTCTCTTCCACATACTGATTACATTTTCTTTGGATATATACCCAGTAATGGGATTGCTGGATTATATGGCAGTTCTATTTTTAGTTTTTTGAGAAACCTCCATATGTTACTCATTATGGCTGTACTAACTTACATTCCCACCAACAATGTATGAGTTCTCTTTTCTTCTATTTGTTACTTTTGATAATAGCCATTCTAGCTGGGATGAGGTGGCTTTCAATGTTGTCACCACAAAGAAAAGATAAATATTGAAAGTGATGTATATGGCAATTACCCCAATTTTATCATTAAGCTATGTACACATGCACTGAAACATCACATTTTATCCCATAAATATGTACAATTATTAGATGTCAGTTATAAATAAAAGTTCAATTAAAAATATCTCCACTGACTTTTAAAATATTAACTCTAATGGTTTTCTTTTTGTATTTAGTCTTGATATTTCTGTGAATGTACATTTGCCATCATTGTCTTTATCTTTAATGTATTCTTTGATATCTCAGTCTAGGATACTTGTTTGTATGAAACAGGCACACAATCAAACTAATTCAAGCGAAAAAAAAAACAATTAACATAAGGATATAAGGCTGTGTTGTGGAACTTGAGAGCAGAAAGTATAGCTAGGCCTTTTCCCCTCATTCAGTACTCTTAACACACATGGAGATAAAACGGCCAGCTTGGCAGATACAGTCTACATGTACACTACGATAAACTTGAAAAGGATAAAAACTCTAGATTTACATCAGTAAATCATTTGGCAAACGTTGATGGGGGGCTAAAATGGTGAACATGCAGCTGTCTGAAATTGGAGGTGCTTTGTTATTTGCTGTCTTGAAAAAGCTGTCAGCAAAAGCCACAGGTTTTGGCTCTAGAACCTTTCAGTTCTAACCTCAACCAATTAAAGTATTGTTTTATTTAAAATCCTTAGAGAATTGAATTGGCCCAGCTGGCATCAGATGTCTACTGTGACAAAATCAGCAATGGCCAGGGTACATGAAGTCATATGGACTAATATAGAACTTAGGCCCCAGTGCAGCAGAGACTGTTAAAAATGAACACTTTTCAGAGAAGGAATTTGCACCCCATATTATATATACATCTGAATTCCATTGTAGTACTTTCCTGAATCTCCTCTTATATTTATTGTTTATTTTTTCCCTCTTGCTTCCTAACTCTGGGATTTACCAAACAAAAACTTTCCTTTGATTGATTATTTTTTTCCTTAGTATTCTTCCTCTTGAAATTGTAAGACTTTGATCATCACTGGTATGTAGGTGAATCTGAAATCTTTATTTCCAGATCTTATCCAATTCCTAATGCTTGACTTACAAGTCCTTTTGGATTATAAACCTTTCCACTTGGATGTCTCATAGGTAAATCATCCTGTGTCCAGAATGGCACAGATCATCTGCTCAGATTCCTCCCATCCAATTCTCTTGATGTCATCTTCCTACTTCCAGTCATGTGGGCCAAAAACATTGAGTTTATCTGTGTGCTTGGCATCATGATTTCTTTTCTCAAATTCCATTATTCATCAAGCCCTATTGATTTAGCTAGATCAATTTTAACCCGATTTAGCTTGACCTCCACCTAATCTCTAAATTCTGGGTGATCATGTGCCCAGGAAAAAGCAGAGAAAGAACTTTGAAGGGACAGCTGCTATTCTGTCCTTTCCAGCTCCTGCCTAGTCTTCAAGGCTCACCTGCTATTTCCACAAAGAAGCTTTTTCTGAATCTCACCAAAAAGAGTAATGCTTATAACTAACAGTTTTCTAGCACTGAATATATGCCAGGAACTAGGCTGTGTGACTTGATTTGATGCTTTCCAAAATTCTGCAAGATCTTTTCACTATTTCTACAGATGGAAAATTATAGCTCCCACAGATTAAGTGATTCAGCAAAGATTATAGGACATGGGAGTGCTAGAATCATGATCTCTACTTCTAAACTCCCACAGAGTTTTATTTCTTTTTTAAAGAACATCTCCTTATGTTGCATCACTGTGAAGTGTCTCACTTCCCTCCCAGAATGGGAACTTCCTGAGGCCAGACCTGAGTTCTCTTCTAGCAGTCATGGTATCTAGCAAAATATTTTGTATGTAGGTGGCTTTCATTAAATAGTCATTGAACAAATGAATCGTCACCTAAAAAAAGTTCTGAATTCACAGATAATGTAAATACAGTCAGTTTGGATGGAGTGCCTATTTAACCAGGAGACATCACTATAAATATTTTATAAATAAAATTAGAATGATCTTTATTTACTGTCTGTTCCACAGGACTGCTCTTACATATTTAGACTAGATTATCTTTGTGAAATCCTTTGATATTTCAGAGATATTGGAATGCCTGAAGCTTAAGTCTGTTGTTTGAAATGCCTGTATTTACTTTATAAAAGTTTCCCTTTGCTTCTTACCATGTGTTATATATGTCACTAAATAAGTTTTAATTTTTACAATAATGTCTATTGTGATGGGCAGGAATTGGTTAAAATAGCTATGTTTATTTCTCACTAAATATTTAACATGATCTGTAGGAGACCAATTAAAGGACTCAGGATTTATATAGAAAGTTAAAAATAATTAGCTTTCCATGTTTACAATGATGTAATACAAGCCATAATCCATACTGACAAATGTTTGACAAAGCTAAAATTATTATACAATGTAGTTTGAGCATAGAAATTGAATTAGATATTATTTTCATCCTAAGCCTGCATTTTGCTTTAGAAATAAAATGACATAACTATATTTTTCCTACAGCCTATGAAAAAGCTGAGATAAACTATCTAATTTCAGAAAATGTAATTTTAATTTGTATTTGAAACCCTGGATAGTGTGTGTGTTTTGTGTGCTTGGGGGTTGTCTGTGGTTGGTAATGAGAACATCTAATTGAATTGAATTTACTATTATTTTAAAAGAAGAATGAATTGCACATTATTATACTATGAATCATTCTTAGGGATCTTAGAAAGACAGCCAAATGCAAAGACTTTGAGTCAGACAGTTCATTTCAAATTTGGCTCAGTTTACTTTCAAGATATAACTTTGAGTGTGATACTTAAACTCTGTCAACCTATTTCTTCTTGTAAAACAAAGTACATTTTATACATTTCAAGCAGTATATGTAAAGCAAACACCAGATTTTCGTTAAGCAAATTCTATATACAACAGTAGAAAGAAACTTAAGCAACTAAAGTTACGTCAAGGAATATAAGGGAGGTACATTAATATTACATTATGGGGCAGATTTTTGTAGGCTTTAGAGGTAAACTTGAGGTGAGTTTCTGGCCCTTTGTAATTATGTGACCTAAAGCACAGTTTCTTCATTTCCACTGCCTCCATCACTTGCCCCACCCCATAACCAAGTGAACATGCTTGAATTCGTGTCATTCTGCCACACATTCCTGCTGGTGCCCCTGTTTCTGCTCTCACCCCCTTGTTCTCTGAGGAGCAGTCTCAGTAATGTTTTAAGAATGTTAATAAAATTGTGTCATGCTCCAATTTTAGTCCTGTAATATCTTTCCATTACATCCAGAGTAAAATACAAACTCTACCCCATGGTTTAAATACCCTGAGAGAACTTGTCCCCAGCCTGCTCCTTGATCTCTTAACCTCTTTCTTCTCTGTTCTTTCCCTCCCTCCTTCCCTCCCTCCCTCCCTCCCTC
>NW_016809277.1:558671-629653 GCF_001698545.2 Rhinopithecus bieti | reverse complement strand
TTCCTTCCTTCCTTCCTTCCTTCCTTCCTTCCTTCCCTCCCCCACTCTTCTTTTTCTAAGTCTTTTGTTTTCTGTCTCTTGCTTTCTATCTCTTTCTCATTTCAACTCAAATGTCTCTCCCTCAAGATGTTCCCTGACTGCCCCATGCAGTCTCATCTTTCCCGATATTCTCTTCCACATCACTCTAGTTAAATTTTCACAGCACGGATCACTTTCAGAAATCACCATGTTGATATATGGTGCTCTTGTTTATTGGATGTATGTTCTCTCTCAAAACAATATAACACCCATGAGACAAGTGACTGCATATCAGGTTTCCATTCACTTCTGTTTTGTGTCCTCTTGCCTAGCAGAGTGCTTGACTCACAGCAGATACTTAATATAGAATCAATCAATAAATTAGCAGATGACTGATAAGCTGTATCTTGAAGTGATTTTTTATCACCTTCCATTGTTTATTTGTCAACATTTCTTTTTGTAAAATACATTTACTGTTTAGAACAGTTTTAGATATATAAGAAGATAGTGCAGAGTTTCCATATACCCTGCACTCTGTTTCTCCTATTGCTAACATCCTACATTAGTATGGTACATTTGACACAATATTGAACAATGTTAATACATGACTATCAAGGGCCATATTTTATTCATATTTTTCTAGTTTTTACCTAATTTCCTTTTATCTGTTCCAGGATCTCATACAGGACACTACATTACATTTAGTTGTCATGTCTCCTTTGGCTCTTCTAGGCTGGGACAGTTTCTCAGACTTTGTTTTTAATGACCTTGACAATTTTGAAGAGTACTGGTCAGGCATTTTGTAGAATGTTCTCCTGTTGGAATTTTTCTGATGTTTTTCTCATGATTATACTGGGGTTTCTGTGAGAGAGACCTGAGGTTAAGCACCATTCTCATCACATCACATCAGAGGTACATAGAATCAAAACAATTTATCACTGCTGATGTTGACTTTGATCACCTGGCTGGAGCAGTGTTCCTTGTTTTTTTTACTAAGAGTGACTATTTTTCCTCCTCCCTTTGGCTTACTGTACTCTTTGGAAGGAAGTCACTATAAGCAGTTCAT
The DNA here is from genome assembly GCF_001698545.2 of Rhinopithecus bieti. NCBI lineage: Eukaryota > Metazoa > Chordata > Mammalia > Primates > Cercopithecidae > Rhinopithecus > Rhinopithecus bieti. The sequence goes on along the minus strand of NW_016809277.1, from coordinate 628,569 downwards.
TTGTATCAATTTCTATTTCTCAACATTTTGAAATTCTGAATAGGTTAAAAATAGAAGTATAATCATTTATTAGAAGAAAATTTAGATTTCTATTTGTATACTATTGGAGAGATAGAAATAATCTAAATGAGAAATCCCAGACATTATAAAGGAAAATAAAATCATATCTAAATATACAATTTTAATTTATGACTACAGTTATCATAACAATGAAAACATATAAATATTATATTGAAATAGAAATACCTACAATATACATTTGCAAAATTTTAATGATAACAGTACCAGTTACCATTAATTAAATATTTAGCATATACCAGACACTCTTCTAAGTACAGTACATGCATTAATTCATTTAACTTTCAAAGCAACTCATGAAATATTTATATTTATTTTCCATTTTACAGACAAAGAAATTAAGGCATAATAAACTACTGAAGTTTAAAAATATATTAAAGGACAAAGTCAGATTCAAACTGCAGGAAGTCTGGCTCCTGGGATGGTGTACATAACCAATGTAACTATATTGCCACACATTGATTTTTTAATAAAAGACAAAAAAGCTTAATAAGTAAAAAGTGAGCAAATATATAAAATGCATGCCACAGAATAGGCATTATAAAAATGAATGTAAGGCCCTTCATACTGGAAAAGATTCTCAGGAATGCTAGTAGTTAGGGAAACACAAACTTTAAACCATAAGGAAATACCTGCATCAATCAAATGTGATTATCAAAACAACTGATATCCTTCTGGTGAGGATGTGGAAAAATGGGAGTTTTGTGCTTTACTGGTACATGCTTTACTAGAATATGAACGACTAGAATATTTTTGGAAAGTATTTTTTTAATCTGCTATAATTAAATGTGTGCATACTCGTAATTAAAAGTATAAACACTCAATTTTTTTGCTGTGAAATGCTAACACACATACAGAAGACTATATGAACATAAATATAATGATTAATGAATTATTATAAATCAAATACTTGTGTATTCACCAGGTGAAGAAATAAAATAATTTTCAGAAACTTTTTGTGTAACCCTTTTATATAAAGAAATCCTAGTGCTGTCTTCATCAACATATAAACCAATTAAAAAGTCTTCTCTCCTTAATTTTTTTTACTCTCCCAAATTTTCATTTTCTTTAGTTTTATGCTTTATATAAATGTAATATTGTGGAGTATATTCTTTTGTGTCTGGATTAGCTGTATGTTTGTAAGATCATCTATATTGTTGCAGTTTGTTTATTTTTATTCCCTTAACATTGAATACTTACCTTTGGGTCTTCAAGCTCAACTAGACAGACTAATATGATTATTAAAGGCCACACTAACTGCTGACCTCACTTAGCAGGATGCAGCACAGGGAACAGCATGCCAGCACATCAGTGACTGTTTACCTTCTGAAAGAGTTCTCAACAGAACAGAAATGGGAGCTAGTCTTCTGTAGCTACTCCAAATGACTGTGCGTGTAAGAATGTGAGACTTAGAGAGCTGAGTATAATAGACAGATAACCTTAGAATCCTTTGTCCCAAACTGGAATCAATGACTTAAAAAGTCCTGCAAAGAACATGCGCTTAGGAGAGCCTAAAGTTTCTCCTAATAAGGTATTTATAGTTTATTAGCAGTCTAGGTATAATGTGTCAATCAGGAGGTTTTTTTTTTTTTTTTTTTTTTTTTTTTTTTTTTTTTTTTTTTTTTTTTTTTTTTTTTTTTTTTTTTTACCGTAAGTGGTGGTCCCAGTAACACAGCTGACATCTACTTTTCCTATGTTCTTAGGGGAATGGAATTAGAAAATAACCCAAGCTCAAATTTATGCATTATAAAAAGAAAGAACATTTTGCTTCACCCTTTATTCACAGACATACCATACATTTTGGTTCACAAGATAGAATGTTGTTTGATTCCATGTTATATCCCCTATGAAAAATGTTGCTGGGACCATTCTTAGACATATTCCCTGGTACATAGGACATATTTCTGTTGTACATATATAAAGTTGTGATATTGCTAAGTTAGTTTGTATGTCTGTCTTGAATCATCTTGATAGAAAACATCCAACTGTTTTCCAGTTGGTGGTTTTACCAATTTACACAACCAAACGCAGTTTGTGAGAATATCTATTACTCCATATTCTCTTCAGTTTCTGGTATTGGCATTCTTTTAAGTGTTAACCCTTCTGGTGAATGTGAAGTAGCATCTAATTTTGGTTTTAATTTGGATTTCCCTATTTATTATCTTGATTATTTCCATATTTATTGGCCACTTGGATTTCTTCGTTTGTGAATTACCTTTTTAAGACTTTTCTCCATGTTTCTATTTATTGGGAGTTCTTTGTATCTTTTGTATATGAGCCCTTTATCAATTACATGTTGAAAATTTGTTCTACCACTTAAAATTTTGTCTTTTCATTCTCTTATACTTTCTAATTCAGTTTTTGGAAGATGCAGTCTTATAGTAATAAAGTAATCATATGTATAATGTATTTATAAGCAGAGGTGGTAACCAAAATATTCAACTATAGATATAGTGTGAGGGTTGATAAAACAGAAGTACACCTGTTGAATGTCAGGTCAGTGTAAGGCTCTTTTTATGATGATGATTACTATTACTGCATTGGTTAGCACAACTAACATTTTATAGGAAGTAATGTGAAATGTCAATCAATAAAGGAATTATTGGATTTGTTGAAGTACATCTATATTCTGCATATTAAGATCAATTGAACTTCAGGAGCTGACTGTTGTAATCTGGAAAGATGAAAATCCCAAAAATATAATTCTGGGAAATATTTTGAAAATTCTTTAAGTGATATTTATTTACATTTTTAAAAGATTTATATGTGAAACATATAGAAATATGACAAAAAACTTCATAGACCACTTTACACAAAATAAGCAATAATAACATACCTATTTTTGCAAACATAGAGAAGTATATTAATGACCACTGCATAGGTATAACGGTTATGAGTGACAAACCATATTCATAAAAATTGGACAAAAGGACATGTGTAAGTGCATATTACTGTGGTTGGTAATTGTGTCCACCCAAATTTATAACTGTGGTCATCTGACATTCTTTGATGAACAACGTAAGTCTTGACAAGATTGGCACAAACTGTGATGGGTCAACACCACATGCGCAGTAACCTAAAAGAACCAAGATCTCAATGTATTTTATCTTTCACAAATGCAGCTGTACAAAAAGGACATGTCTTCATTTACTGAGAAAGTTCTAGCCTTTTTTTGTACACATACAATGCTTGCACACAAAGTCAATGTTGTTATTGTGCACTTTACACTTTTTTGTAGACAAATTTGCAAAAAATGCATAAAATGAATTATAACTCTCTGGAAGTCTCTATACAACTTATACTTCCAGTATACCATAGTAAAATATTATTTTAAATGCTGATCATTTAAAATAGTTGAAAAGACAAAAAAAAAAAAGAAGAAGAAGAAAAGAAGAAAAAAACACAAAACCTTTTCACATGCCTGTTGGCCATCTGTATGTGTTCTTTTAAGAAATATCAATTCGGGTCCTCTGTACATTTTTAAATCAGGTCATTTGTTTTTGGCTATTGATTTTGGTTTCTTATATATTCTGGATATTAGCACCTTCTCAGATACATGGTTTGCAAGTATTTTCTATCAATCCATAGATTACCTGTTCACTCTGTTGATTGTTTTTATACTGTGCACAAGATTTTTAGTTTGATGCAATCCCACTTGTCTAGTTTTGCTTTTGGGTTCATAGCTGAGAAATTATTGTGAAGACCAATATCAAGAAGCATATTCCCTATGCATTCTTTTCGTAGTTTTACAGTTTCTGGTCTTACATTTAAGTCTTTAAGTCATTTTGAATTGATTTTTGTATGTGGTGTGGGATAAGGGTCTAATTACATTCTTCTGCATGTGGATATTCAGAGACTATCCTTTCCTCATTGTGTATTCTTTCAACCCATGTCAAAGATCAGTTGACTGTAGATATATGGATTTATTTCTGGATTTTCAATTCTCCTCTATTGGCTTTTAGGTCTTTTTTTATGCCAGTACCATGTTGGTTTAATTGCTGTGGCTTTGTAATATTTTGAAGTCAGGAAATGTGATGCCTCCATCTTTGTTCATCTTGCATAAGATTGTTTTGGCTATTCAAGGTCTTTATGGTTCCATATGAATGTTATTATTATTTCTGTAAAGAATGCTATTGGGATTGATAGAAATTGAATTGAGTCTGTAGATCTCTTTGGGTAATATGGACATTTAAACAATACTGAGTTTTCCAATCCATGAACACAGGATGTCTTTCTATATCTTCTTTGTTTTTATAGGTCTTTTTTTCTGTGTTTTCTGTAAATTGCTTTATCAATGTTTTATAGTTTTCAGTGTACAGGTCTTTCACCTCTTTGATAAGTTTGCTCCTTAGTATGTTATTAGTTTCGTTGCTATTATAAATGGGATTGTTTTCTCCATTTCCTTTTTTGGATAGTTCATTGTTTATATATAGAAATGTTACTGATTGTTGTATGTTCCCTTTTTTATCCTGCAACTTTATTGAATTCATTTATTAGTTCTAAGAGATTTTTGTGGATTATCTAGGAATGTCTATATATATGTCATTTGCAAGAAGAGATAATTTTCTTCTTTTCCAATTTGGATGCCTTTTATTTATTTTTTCTTATTTAATTGTTCTGGCTAAGACTTGCAGTACTATGATGAAAAGAAGTGGTAGAAAGGGACATCCTTGTCTTGTATTGTGTCTTAGAGGCAAAGTTTTCCATTTTCTTTCATTGATTATGATATTGGCTGTGGGTTTTTGATATGATGGTCTTTATTGTGTAAAGTAAATTGAAGTAAATTCTTTTTACACCTGTTTTCTTGAGAATTGTAATCATGAATGGAAGTTAAACTTTGGCAAATGTTTTTTCTCTGTTGAGATAACCTTTTTTTTTTTTTTTAGTAATATGGTATATTACACTGATTTATTTTTGTATGTTGAACCATTCTTGTACTCCAGGGATAAATCTCACTTGGTCATGGTGTATAATTGTTTTAATTTGTTATTATATTTACTTTGCTAGTATTTTATTTATGATTTTTGCATTGACGTTCACTAGGGATTTTGGCCTATAGTTTTCTTTACTTGTAGTGTCTTTGTATAGTTTCAGTATCAAGTTGATGCTGGCCTCATAAAATGAGTTTGGAAGTGTTCCTACTTGTATTTTTTGCAAGAGTTTAAGATAGTTGGTAGTAATTCATCTTTGAATGTTTGGTTGAATTCAACCATGAAACCACCTGGTCCTGGGCTTTTCTTTGTTGGGAGGTTTTTCTTTACTAATCTAATCTTGTTTTTCTATTGGTGTGTTTAGCCTTTCTATTTTATCTTGATTCAGTTTTGGTAGCTTGTAAATTTCTAGGAATTTATTCATTCTAGGTTATCCAATTTGTTGGTATATAATTGGTCATAATAGTTTCTTATGTTTCTGAGGCATCTGTTATAATGTTTTCACTTTCATTTCTGATTTTATTTATTTGACTTCTCTCTTTTTTCTTGATTATTCTAGCTAATGGTTTTCAATTTTGTTTTTTTTTTTCAAGAAAATAACTCTTGGTTTTGATGATTTTAGTTTTCATTCTTTAATTTATTTCTACTCTTATATCTGTTATTTCCTTCTTTCTGCAAACTTTAGGATTATTCTTTTTATAGTTCCTTGAGGTATAAAGTTAAGCTGTTTTTTTTTCCAGTTATTTCTCCGTGTAATGTGAGTATTTATTGTTATAAACTTTTCTCTTATTACTGCTTTTGCTGCATCCCAGAAGTTTTTGTAAAGTGTATACATAGGTTGGTTGGTTTGTGAGCACTGAGAAAGGTATGTAAAGATATACAATAAGTCATTAATCTTGGCTATTAATCTTGACAGTTCAAATTGGAGGCAGTAGTGTTGGGAAGCAATCTATTAACTTTTTCATTATGCATCTCTGAATGTTTGGGTTATTAAAAACAGCACAGTTATTTTCATATTTTAAAAAACATAATTCCTAATGATATTGTAAAAATTAAATGGATGAAGGGGCTGTCTTTTTTAACTTCCAAACTCTTCATACAAATGAGAAGATTAAAGCTATTTTGGACACTTTATGTAGAGTAGGTTCACACAGATCAAAAATATGTTATCCCAGATGACTACTGAGAAACAGTTTTCAGCCAGTGCTCACCAAATATCTTCAAAAGCAAGAATGGAATGAAAATCAGGAAATCAAAGATGAGGTTACTTATTTCAAAATGCCCAATTTTCACAGACTTTGTATATTCTAACACCTGAACACTTCCTCTATTGTACTGCAAGCTCCATTAAGGCTGGATTATTTGTCTTTTTTGCTACTATATCCCCAATGCAAAACTTAGTTCCTGATATGTAGAAGACTGTCAATAAATTCTTAGTAAATAAATTGATAAATGCTTATTTTAAGATTGGTATTTAACTGCCCATTTAAAAAATAGCAGTTAAAGGGTTGATTATTTCATTAATTGCTCTGTTCTGGGATATCTTATATTTGATTCCAGTTTACAGAACACCTTATCATTACCTCTGTTCAGCCTGTGATCATGTGGCACTGTTGTTATTTTTAGTAGATCTGTCTCCCCAGTAGGACTGTGAATTACTCAGGGACAAAATCTGATTTCTATTCATTTTTTTCTTTATCTCAGAGAGCAACACATTTAGTAAATTCTATTTCAGTAAATGCAGTAATTTAAAATGTTTTATTTTTTCAGATTATTCTTTCTAATAGCATGACTCCAACAATAATTTTACTTCACAAAAACAAAGTTCATTGATTCTACTGTTCACTATTCCTTTGATACCACTTTGATCCCATGTCCATCTTCAATTTTGTGGTACATCCTTATTATCACTTCACCTATTCTCTTGCACCTATGCCTTCAACTTATTTGTCCTACTTTTCTTTGAAATTCTCATATACTCTCTCTATATTTTCCCTATGGGATCCATTTAATTCATAAGACTTTAAATTCCATATGTATGCTGATGACTCAAATACTGATATATCTTGTCTGAATTTTCCCTGAAATTCAAACTCATATATCCAACTGCTTACACTCCATCTCCACTTGGATGGCCATGATGATCTCAAACATAACACGTCCAATACTAAAATTATTCTCTATCTTCACCCCACATCCACTCCTCTAACAGTTTTCCCCATCTTAGTAAATAGCAATTCAGTCCCTCTAGTTACTCATTTAAATCATGACTTCTTTCTTTCTCTCATGCCTAATTTCTAATTCATTGGCCAGTCTGGTTGGAGCTGAAGTCAAGACATATCCATTATCTAAACTCTTCTCCTTGTTTATATTCTATAATCCTGATCCAAGCTACTACTACATCTCACCTAACTACATGTAAGCTCCCCCTTTTGCTACATCCCACCTCCCTACATGCTAATTCTTAATATAGCATTGGAGAAATTTGGTTCAAGCTCAAGTTAAATCATGCCACGCCTCTCCTCAAACCCTACAGTAGTCTCCCATTTCATGTAGTTAATATGGCTACTTGCTACCTCTTTGACCTTGCTTTATACTTATACTTCTTTCTTCCTTTGCTCCCTCAAATCCAACTATGTTTGGGCTGATTCCACTTGCATAGAAGGAGTAAAAGTTTAGCTTAAATGAGTCAATGCTGATTTATGTGAGGAGATAAATCAGCCTTCAACATAATTGAAGCCATGCTGGATTTTATCTGAAGAAGGCTTATACCAACAAGACTTCTAGCAGTCATCTCAGAAACTTTTTCTCAGGGGCCACAAAGGTCTTTAACAATGGGAATTATGTTTCTCAATCTAATAGTATGACAGGATCAATCCAGGAGGCTTGCATATATCTTTTACTGATTTTTTTGTGTGAAACAGTTTTATTAAGAAAGTATTTTTTTCTAGAATATAGTTATACATAGCCACTGGAAGTTGATTAATTGAAATTTGGAAATGATAGCTATAATTTTTGAATATTAATTTTTCAATGTTTTATTTAGGCCAACATTTTCAATCACAAAAGAATTCATCTTGAGATTCAATCAAACACAAAATTCCAAAGAGAAGGAAGAATTGTTGGAACTAGCTAGAAAAATCATTCTCAGATGTAAGGTAATGGCATATCATTGGATTGTTCAGCATGTTAACTTCCTTTTCTAGTTGGTACATGATTACACATTCTAAAATATTGTAAGAAAAAATAAGAATACATCTTTCTTTAATTATAAGTAGGGATAGTTAAAATATTAATGCAAATTAAAGTTAAAGCTTATAACCAAATAATAAAAGCTCCTGTAAAATTTTGTGGAAATATACCAGTCCAGGAGCCCGTAGCGAAATGTTAAGTCTGGCAAATAAATTTTTGATGATGAAAATTCTATTTTTTCTTAAAAAGTTAATTGAGATATGCTGTATCTCAAAGGAGAAAAAGGCCTTTCTAAACCTTTATATATATGCATGAAGTACTCTGTTCTTTCTCTGTAACAAACTATTCTTCACCTGAATTGTGAAAAATATATTCTTTGAGAATATGACATTACAAATAGATTTTTTACAAATTTACAAATAGATATCAAAACAGAACAGGAAGTAAAGTAAGTCCTTGCTTTTCCTTTTCTACATTGGATTCAGTTTAAATTTTACAGAGAAATAACATACATATTTTGCTTTGATATGAATAATTCATTAAATAAAAGCTGCACAAAACGTGCATAAATTAAAACTGGTGCACCACCTTTTTTGTGGTGGTGTAGTGGTTGTTATTTTCCAGTTCACGGCTGCCCATATATTTGAACATTTTGAAAAAATTTGATTAGAAAAAGAGTATACTTTTGATAAGTGTATATGCAGACAGGTGGCAGGAGGTGCATTCACCAGTGAACTTTTCTCCAATTGAATGAGTGTTCCCTGCAACAGTCCCAGGAGTGGGCACAATAAGGGAAGTGGAGCAATCCTGATCATCTCCCTCATGTTCATTAACTTCTGCACATCAACAATGAAGTAACCAGGGTTTTCCAGCAAACTGGCATCAAACTCGCTTCTGTTTTATCACATTTCTTCAGTGTTTTTCCTCATAAAATAAAAAAAAAAATGCATTCTCTTGGGGAAAAATTGGAAGTAATCACTAGAAAGTAAAAAATGAGAATTATTTTCAGCAAATAGCTAATGACATTACTTATAGTATCAACATTTTTTACATCTTAACACTAATACAGTTTGCATAAAATCTCCAAAAATTTGAGTAATAAAAGCAAAAATATAAAATTGTATACAACTCTGGTCACCGAGCATTAGCTTCATAGAATGACTTTTGGAACACAATTAAGAGTTAAAAATTAATAAATATATAAAAGATGTACATTTTGATTTGTCTTTTTCATGCTTCCTCATAACAGAGAAAATTGGGTCTCAAAACCTTGGGCTCTGGGAAGCATGTGCATCTTCCTGCTGCATGGATTGAAGTAATATATCTGGCTCAATGCAAAGGGGAAATCCAAGATGGTATGTACTTTAAATTCTTATTAGGTATCCTAAGCATTTTCTAGATTATAAGTGAAGGCGTAATTTGAGAACTTTAATTTTAAATATTGTGCAGAAGACAAGAAATTCTTCTACTCTATCACAAATACATTTTATTTTGAAAATTCATTTTGTAATTAGAATTTATGATTTTAACTACTTAGCTTTTTAGTGATAAATTATTTCAAACTTTACTCAGCATAGTCTTTATTTACCTTTTTGCTAAAATTAGCAACTAATTAAAACTAATATAAAATGTCATTTAGTGATTTCCAATTACAATAGGCACTAGACTTTAGAGAAATTTGCTTCTTCATTTTATAATTATTACTTATAAAACATTAATCAAATGACCATTTGTTTTCCACTTATTTTAAATAGCAAGACTCATTACCTTTTCATTTATCACTCCTCATTTATGCCTCCTTTAAAACATCCTCTAACTAATCTAAAAAAAAATTTACGTTATTTCTAAGGGAGTAAAATTCCTTCCATCACTATCGTTAAATTGTATATATATGTCTTTTAAAATAATTTTAGAATGTTAATCACATGAGTTCAGAAAGAATTTCCCCCGTGTAAATTAGGTTTTGTAGTGCTATCTAGGAGTTTTCAAGCAGCAGGAAGAATTATTTTGTATTTAACTTGCCTTTATGGTCCTTCATTACAGTGCCATCCACAGCCTGACCTCTATTAATAATTTAAATGATATTGAGGTAAACACTTGGTTTACCAGCAAGAAGAGGCTGTTTGCTCTTCATTGACAATTAAATTTCAGTTTTAATTAGTCATGTGATTTAGAAGAGGACTGGCCCTTGCCCAACCCGACGGAGGTGAATCATGGATGGTCTAAATCAGAGGTCCCAAAACGCCGGACCATGAACTGGTACCAGTCTGTGGTCTGTTAGGAACTGGGCCGCACAACAGGCTGTGAGCAGCCAGTGAGCGAGCATTACTGAGCTCCACCTCCTGTCAGATCAGCAGTGACATTGGATCCTCATAGGAGTGTGAAGTCTATGGTGAACTGCACACGTGAGGGATCTAGGCTGCGTGCTCCTTATGAGACAAAGCCAGTCCCTGGTGCCAAAATGGTTGGGGACTGCTGGTCTAAATCAATTATGGTAATTCCTTTTCACTTGCCAGTGATTTGATTAGGGTTAGTCACATGACCTTATCCTCAGCAAAGTGATGTAAAGACAGCTCTATTTCCTGTACTTTTGTTGACTTGCTTTTGAAAAGACATGCCTGGGAAAAAAGCATTCCTTTCCTCCCTCTACTCTTGTTTGTTCCTGTCTAGTTTGCTTGGTAAGAACATGATGCCTGGAGTTTGTGCAGTCATCACAGTCCTCATGCACATGAGGGGAAACTAGAAGATGAAAGAAATGTGCATCTAGAGGGCAGCTATCTTAGCTGTCCCTGGAACCTTTCCAATTCTAATCTTGTGAAATAATAAAGCTCCTTATTTTGAAGACATTTTTGTTATATTTTCTGTTACATGCAGCAAAAGCATTTCAATACATTCACATATTGAACTCTAAATAATACTCTCAATATGACTTCTTACTCTCTTCACAACTAAAATAACTGAATAGGTGTTTTACCTGTACTTTTGTCTGCTCCTCATTCTATAGTCCACCCTCCACTCAACAGCTTGTGATTACACTCAGATGAGCCCCAACTCCATATCATGGCCTACAGGGCTCTGCATGTGCTGGCTCCTGGCTACCTCCCTACTTACTCATTATGTTCAGCCCTACTGACCTCCTTCCTGTCCCTTGAGCATGTCAGGGTTCTTCTTTCCTCAAGTCCCTGTATTTGCTGTTCATCCTCATATATTTACATGGAAGCTCCTCAAAGCTTTTGTAATGATTTGAGAAGCTGTTTTCTCTAGGCTCTTATCTCTATATTTTTCCTCCTTCAGCTTCGCAGGGTGGCCCTGTTTCCTCTACTTTGATTCTCTAGTCTTCTGCTCTTCCCTTTTTATCTTGAGCACTGCCTTTTATCATCCGGTTCTGTCCTATTTCTCCACCACTATGTGTGTGACCTGGTGATTTATTTAGTGTTGGGCCTGTATAGTGTTGGATCTATAATAGCTGAGCCCCCTTGGACATTTCTTCCTTCCTCTAGCCTCTCGACCTTGGTGGTTTCTGTTTCAGTTGCTTCATGCCATGAAGTTGAACTTCCTATATGGCAACTTAGGGTTCCAAAGCTAGTATCTTGAGAGAGAGAGAGAGAGAGAGAGAGAGAGAGAGAGAGAGATCCAGGTGGAAGCAGTGGTGCCTTTTCTGATTCAGTCTTAGAAGTCACATAGTATCATTTCTGCCACATTCCATTCTATTGCTTGAAGCTGTCACAGGGTCTGCTCAAGTTTAAGGAGAAGGGCGTATAGACATCACCTCTTGATGAGAAAAGTGTCAAAGAACTTGTGAATACATTTTAAAACTGCAATTTGGTCTTAATGGTAGGAAATAATTATAAAAAGTAATTATAGCATGTAGAAAAACAGGCTGATTTTCAAATGATGCAGTTTCTATATTTTTAATATTTCAGAAGCTTTAAATATGCTTTATGCATCTCTGGACCATGCTTCCTTTGATTATGATCATCTGCCTGCCTTATTTTTTGTTGCGGAATCGGTTTTATACAGACTCTGTTGTGATGCATCCCTCAAAACATATTTATATTCAGTTGAAATAAAGCTAGTAAAGGTATGTTTTGAAAAACTTCTTAATGTTCTTAAATATTTCATATACTACATGTAACAACATGACATCTATTTTAGGATCAAAACAGAACATTTAGTTTTATTATAGAATATTCTTTTGTTTGGTAGTTTAATCTTCTCTAATTGTGAGTAGTACATTATTATTGCTTAATATCTAAATGGAGATAGTAGTTTGAGAAAATATAATTTCACAAACTACATAAGAAAATGACATTTCATTAAAAAACAATATACTTAACTGTTTTCTAAGTATATATATATATAGTTTTATTTTCTATTTTAAGGGCTTTTAAATGCCACCTCCTCTACCATTTAAAAATGCTAACAAATAACCCTAAATAACTGCCCAATTTGGGAAGCTTAGTTGTTCCTCTAATATTCTATGTAACTTTAGATCTATAAAATGAAAAACTCTTTTCAGGTAACTCATATTTTATAAGATCCTTGAGATCATATTGTTTCACTCTCGGTGATGATCATGGTTGACTGCTGTAAAATACATTATTAGTCAAATAAATATAGTTTAACTAATGGTTTTACTGCAAAGAGAGAAAAGAAAGGCTAAAAGTATTTCTTTAAGATGGTTTTATATATATATGTATAACACACACATATTTATATATATGAATGAAACAAATTAAATCGATGATGCAGAAATTGTTTTTTAAATTAAATTTTGATTATAAACTGTTAGAAATCGAACATGAGAGAACATTGATGAATCAGTCAATCAGTTGAACACTTTGGGGAGACAACCACATTTCAATCATGTAAGTCAAGCTTAGATGCTCTCTGACACGTTTGGTAGTAAAAGACTTGTGGAGACCAGGCAAAAGTAGATACTGGGCAAAAGTAGATATAGAGAACATGTAATAGAAATTAACCATGCAAAAAACTGAGCTTTGCATAGAAGGAGGATTGAAGAAAATAGTCAAGATATTACTAATAACTGTCTTGGGATGGTGCGAGTATGATGTTTTTTTTCTTTTTTCTGTATTTCCAAAACTGTCCACTAAAAATACGTATTTATATTTATAATGAAAACAATATATATGTAAACATAAAATATATAAAATATAAAATATAAATATACATATTTATAATGAAAAAAGAAATGTAATAAAATTTTTTAAGTGGAATAAAAAAACATGGAGCAAGTCTGGCTTTTATCTCCTCTTTCTCATCTCCTTCAGTGACTTTTCTCCATTTCTTGCCTTTTGTATTTCTGCTAGCAGGAAAAAAATAGCTACAAAATATAGTTTTATGCATTGAGCATATTGCTTATACTTTGCACATGCCCTGTTATCTGCCAAGCCAATTTGTACCAGTTCTGATAGCAGCTGCAAACACTTAAACCTTACTTAACTATGTGCCTTACACAATGATAAGTGCTTTAAATATATTAGACACATTAACTTATTTTATTCTCACAACTATCCTAAGAGGATTATTCATAATTTCATATTCCACATCCGTCACTGTGGCACAGAGAGTTTTAAGTGACTTCCCCAAAGTCTAAGCAGAGAGAGTTTTGATATTCAGTGTGGCTCTGGAGTCCAGTGAACTCTCAGCTATGATGCTACACATCTACCTTGGTTCTCAGATTTACTAATTTTTACCTTATTCTTTCTTCTATTGATATATAAATAACATTTTAAATATTTATGAAGTACATGTTAGTGTCTGTTACATAACTAGCATGTATAATGATCAAGTCAGGATATTTAGGCTATCCGTCACTTTGAGTATTTATTACTTCTACGTATTTGCGTCATTTCAAATCCTCTCTTCTAGTTACTTTGAAATATGCAAGGCATTGTTGGTAAGTATAGTCACCCTGTTCTGCTATCAAACATTCTTTCTAATGCTATATTTGTACCCATTAACCAACTTCTCTTTATTTTCCCCTCCTATTTACCCACCCTGTTTGGTCTCTAATATCTATAATATTATTCTATTATCTTTGTTCATGAGATCAAGTCTTTTAGCTTCCACATGTGAGTGAGAACATGTGATATTTGTATTTCTGTGCCTAGCTTATTTCACTTAACATAATGACTCCCAGTCCATTCATAGTGCTGCAAATGATATTTCATTATTTTATGGCCAAATTGTATTGCATTGTGTACATACACCACATTTTCTTTATTGAATCACCCATTAATGGATACTTAGGTTAATTCCATATCTTTACTATTGTGAAGAGTGCTCCAGTAAACGTGAGAGTGCAGGTGTTCCTATAATACACTGATTTTCTTTATCTTCCTAAAAGATAAATGCCTACTAGTGGAATTGCTGGATAGTATGGTAGTTCTGTTTTTAGTTTCTTAGAAAATCTAAACACTGTTTTCCATAGTGGCTGTAATAATTTACATTGCCACCAATAGCATGTGAGTTCTCTTTTCTCTGTATCCTCGCCATCAAGTGTATTTTTTTTTTTGTCTTTTTAATAATAGCCATTCTAATTGGAGTGAAATGATATTTAATTGTGGCATATGGTCTTTATTATTTTGAGGCATGTTCCTTCTATGCATAGTTTAGAAACTTTTTATCATGAAGGGATGTTGAATTTTTTCAAATGCTTTCTCTGCATCTGAGATGATCATATGGTTTTTGTCCTTCATTCTGTTGTGATGTATCATGTTTATTGATTTGTGTATGTTGAATCATTCTTGAATCCCTGGTATAAATCCAACTTGAACATGTTGTATAATCTTTTTGATGTGCTATTGGATTCAGTTTGCTAGTATTTGGTTGAGGTTTTTTGAGTCTATGTGCATTAGAGATAATAGCCTATAGTTTTCTTTCTTTGTTGCACGTTTTCTGGTTTTGGTATTAGGGTAACGCTGGCCTTGGGAAATGTGATAGGGAGATTTCCCTTGTCCTTAACTTTTGGGAATTATTTGAGAAGGGTTGGTATTAGTTTTTCCTTATCTATTTGGTAGAATTCAGTAGCGAACCCATCTAGTACTGCACTTTTCTTTTTTGGGGGAATCTTTTCGTTAATGATTCAGTCTTGCTACTCATTGGTATGTTCAGGTTCTGTATTTCTTCCTGAGTCAATCTTGGTAGGTCGTATGTTTTCAGGAATTTATCCATTTCCTCTAGTTTTCCAGTTTGTTAGTGTAAAGTTGTTTACAATAGTTTGTACTTCTGTGGTATTAGTTTTAATATCTCCTTTTTCACTTTCGATTATGTTTGAGTGGGCCTTCTCTCTTCTTTCCTTGATTAGTTTAGCTAGCAGTTGATCAATTTTATCTTTTAAAAAAGTTTCATTTTGTTGATCTTTTGTGTTCCTTTTTTAGTCTCCATTTCATTTATTTCTTCTTTGATCTTTATTATTTATCACCTTCTACTAATTTTGAGTTTAGTTTGTTCTTGCTTTACTAGTTCCTTGAAGTGCATCATTAGATTATTTGAAATCTTTCTGTTTCTTTGATGCAGGAATTTATTGCTATAAAAACCCTTCTTAACACTGCTTTTGCTCTGTCCCTCAGGTTTCAGTATATTGTGCTTTCATTTTCATTTGTTTCAAAACTTTTTTTTAATTTCCATTTTAATTTCTTCATTGACCCAGTGGTTGTTCAGAAACATGTTGTTTAATTTCCATGTATTTTTATAGTTTTCAAAGTTCCTCTTGGTATTGATTTCCAGTTGTATTTCATTGTAGTCTGAGAAGATACTTGGTATGATTTTGATTTTAAAAATTTGTTGACTTATTTTTTGCCTAGCATATGATCTAACCTGGAGAATATTCCATGTGTTAACGAGAAGAATGTACATTCTGTTGTTGTGTTGGGAAAAATATTATGTGAATATCTTTAAAGTCCGTTTGGTCTAAAGTCTAAGTTAAATACAATGTCTCTTTTTTGATATTATATCTAAATATGTCTCATGCTAAGGTACGAGTGTTGAAGTTCTCCACTATTAATATATTGGAGTCTGTGTTTCTCTATAGATCTAGTAGTATTTGTATTGTGAATCTGGGTGCTCCCTGTTGGGTGCATATATACTTAGAATTGTAATATCCTCTTCCTGGATTGATTCCTTTGTCATTATTTGATGTTCTTGCCTTTTTTAAAAACCTTTTTTGACTTAAAGTCTGTTTTATCCAATAGAAGTATAGCTACTCCTACTTGCTTTTAATTTCAATTTGTGTGGAGTATGTTTTTCCATCTCTTTACTCTCAGTCTGTGTCTTTACAGGTAAGGTGCATTTCTTGTAGGCAACATATAGTTAAATTATGTTTGTAAAAAAGTGTATTAAGCCAGCCGATATCTTTTAAGTGAAGAATTTATTTTATTTACTTTTAGGTTATTATTGATATGTGAGGTTTTGTTCCTGTCATATTGTTAATTGTTTTCTGGTTTGTAATAGTCCATTTTAACACTGCTATAAAGAAACACCTGAGACGGGGCAATTTATAAAGAAAAGAGGTTTAATTGACTCACAGTTCTGCATGGCTGGGACGCCTCAGGAAACTTAACAATCATGGCAAAAGGCGAACGAGAAGCAAGGGCCTTCTTTACAAGGCAGCAGGAAAGGGAGAGCAAAGGGTGAACTTCCAAAGACTTATAATACCATCAGCTATCTTGAGAACTCACAATCACTAGAAGAGCATGGGGGAAACCACCCCCATGATTCAGTCACCTCCCTCCCTCCACACGTGAACCTCCCTTGACACATGGAGATTACAATTTGAGATGAGATTTGGGTAGGAACACAGAACCAAACCATATCATGGTTGTTTTGTGTATTCTTCGCTTCTTTTTCTCTTATTGTTTTTCCTTGTGGTTTGCTAATTTTCTGTTGTGGTACCATTTGAGTCTTTTCCTCTTTTGTGTCTTTGCTTTACTCATGAGTTTTACACTTTCATATGTTTTCATGATCATAACTATCATCTTTGCTCTTCCTGGTTTAGGACTCCCTTGAACATTTTTTGTAAGGCTAGTCTAATGATAATGAATGATTTTAGCATTTGCTTGTCTGTAAAAGACTTTATTTCTTCTTCATTTATGAAGGATAATTTTGCTGGATATAGTATCTTTGGGTCTTTCAAGTGTCAAGTATTTTTTCTTGCAGCAATTTGAATATATCGTTCCAATATCTCTTGGCCTGTAGTTTTCTGCTGAGAAATCCACTTTTTTTTTTTTTTTTTTTTGAGACGGAGTCTCGCTCTGTCGCCCAGGCTGGAGTGCAGTGGCCGGATCTCAGCTCACTGCAAGCTCCGCCTCCCGGGTTCACGCCATTCTCCTGCCTCAGCCTCCCGAGTAGCTGGGACTACAGGCGCCCGCCAGGTCGCCCGGCTAGGTTTTTTTTTTTGTATTTTAGTAGAGACGGGGTTTCACCATGTTAGCCAGGATGGTCTTGATCTCCTGACCTCGTGATCCGCCCGTCTCAGCCTCCCAAAGTGCTGGGATTACAGGCTTGAGCCACCGCGCCCGGCCGAGAAATCCACTTTTAATGTGCTCAAGGCTGACTAGATGATTTTTCTTTCTGTTTATTTTATAATTTTCTCTTTGTCTTTGACTTTAGACAGTTTGACTGTAATGTACCATGGAAAAGTATTTTGGGTTTGTGGGGTCTCCTCAATCTGGATGTCTAAATCTCTTGGTATACTTGGGAAGATTTCAAGTTAAATTTTGTTAAATAAGTTTTTGAAGCCTTTCATTCACTTTTTACCTTTAGGGATACCAATAATTCATGTATTTGGTCACTGTATTGTGTCACATATATCACAGAGGCTTTGTTTTTTCTTTTTCATTATTTTTTCTTTATTTTTCTCTGAGTTACATCAAAAGTTATGTCTTCAGGTTCTGAGATTCTTTTGTGTTGCTGTTGTTTTAGTTTATTGTTTAAACTCTTGATTGTACTTTTTATTTAATTAAAGAAGTTCTTCAATTCCAGATTTTGTTTGGTTCTTTTGTATGATATGTATCTCTCATAAATTTCTCCTTCAAATCTTGAACTGTTTTCTTCTGACTTTTTGTATTATTTTTTGAAATTCTCTTGTATCTCACTGTGTTTCTTTAGTGTCATAATTTTGATTTTTTTCCCTGTGATTTCACACATTTCTTTTTGATTGGGATATGTTGCTGGGGAATTATTGTGTTCCTTTGAAAGTGTCATGTGTAATATTCACTTATTCCAATTTTTTGAATTTGCTTTCACAGTAGAGGATTTTTTCCTGAAGATGTGTCATAGTCTTGGTTAGTAGGATCCTTTGTATTTGATTCTGAGTGCATGCAGTGGTGCAGTCCCTATATGATTTATTTGGCTGTCAACAGCATCAGTGGTATCTATGATTTCCCAGTGGTTTAGAATGTGGTTAAGAGTAGAGGCTATGGTGAAGTTTTGCTCGGGGACAGGGATTCCAGATGGGTTAGTCTTTGGTCCCCAGTGGTGGCAGCAGTGGGATGAGTGTGCCTGTTCTTGTGCCCCTGTGTACAAGATACTTGCTCTGGTATTAGCAGGACCAGGCAGGCCAATTCTTGGGCTTCTAGGTAGTTTACTTAGATCATGGTAGTGACACTGGTGGATCGGGCAGGTGAGTGAGTTCTTGATTCCCTGGGTAGGTGGCGTGGTGTAGGTAGTGGCAGTAGCAGTTGTGGGACAACCTTCTGGGTCCTGAGCAGTGCATGCTGATGTTGGAGATAGCTACAGTGCAGTTTCCACCTGCAGCCCTAGTCATGCAGCTCTCAGGCTTGCCTGTTCTCAGTTGTAGCAGCACTGCAGTGGTGCACATAAAGGTAAACAGCCCTGCCCTTTGCACATGAGCTTGATCATGGAAGTCATTCAACCAGTAGGAGTGTGGTCACTATCCAGGCCCACTCAAGGAGCCATCCGGTTCACGTGCCCTAGCCTCCAGTGGCAGCAGCAGTGGCTGAGCCTGCAGAGGTATGCAGAGTGGGAGAGAGAATCCGTGTGCATGAACCTGAACACAGAGGCCACTCCACCAGTGGAAGTGGGGTCACTGCCCTCAGCCCCAGATAGCTGGCTCTCATTTGGATTCCCAGTGGCAGCAACTGCTGCTGCAGTGTTAGGTGGGGGGTGTGAATGGATCTCACTCTCTGCTTGCAAGCCTGAACACAGAGTTTGTGCTACTGGTGAGGCAGGGTTTCTTCTCATAGCCCCAGACAGGAAGCTTTGAGGCTCTGGAAAGTGTGTGCCTTGGTTTCCTTTGTCCCAGAGACTGCAATGTTAATGCACTGTACATTCTCTTTTCTGGGAAGTAATACTACTTGTGGGCCACAGTACTGGGGCCCTGTAACACCTTTGTTTCCAGCAATGCTATGCCACTGTAGCCCACCGGGTAGGCACTAGGGAATGTCAGTGGGGGTCCCTGGGATATGGAGATATGAAGGCTATGTTTCTAAAGGGAGGATGTAACCCCATGATGGCTGTACTCTCACAATGGTAGGCTGCTGTAGTTGCTTAGGTCTCAGGGGTGTGAGTGAACCAGCAAAAGTTCTCTGTCTGGTGCAATGTCCTTTGGGGGTCTCTAGCTCACTGTCCATGTTAGTGTCAGGAAATATGTGTGTCAAAGAGCTCTGCCATGGTTCAGATTGTTGCAGTCCATGGTAGGGACATAGACCACTGAAGTTCTTACACTCTTTCCCCCAATAGCAAGCCCCTATGTGTTCCCAGCTGATTTTGCTTCCCTTCTGTATTAGTTGATTCTCACGCTGCTATAAAGAAGTACTTGAGACTGGGTAATTTATGAAGAAAAGAGGTTTAATATTCTCACGGTTCCGTAGGCTTAACAGGAAGCATGACTGGGAGGCCTCAGGGAGCTTATAATCATGGCAGAAAGTGAAGGAGAAGCAAGCACATCTTCACGTGTTAGAGAAGGAGAGAGAGAGTGAAAGGGGAAGCACCACACACTTTCATACAACCAGATCTCACTGTCACAAGAACTGCAAGGGAGAAGTCCACCCCCATGGTCCAATCACCTCTTACTGGGCCCCTCCCCTGACACGTGAGATTATAGTTCGGGATGAGAATTGGGTGGAAACACAGAGCCAAACCATATCACCTTCTGTGTCTCAAGTATTTCCTGTAACTTCTCTATTGTACTCCAGTGTTCTCTCCTAGTTGTTCCATCTGAGGCATGATTATTGATTCATAATTTTGGCTCTTCTTTCTGGAGAGAGTGAGTATGCAGTGTCTCTAGTCAGCTATCTTCAGCTGGAATCCCAAGATTTAATATTTTTAAAGCTTGCTTTTTATTATTCTAGCTCATATAACTATCTATTGGAAATAAGCATGCTCTATAAGTACTTTGAACCCAGGCAAGAAAACATTTTAGTTGTCCTCTTTGCCTTCATAGGGTTTTCATTACATATCTGAAAGACTATTGGAAATCTCCCTTTTGTTCTTTTATTTTTGATGGAATGCTTTATTAAAGGATATTATCATAGAGGCCTCACCCACTCTATATGCACTGTTTTGTTTCTCCTTTGGAGAAGTAGCTCAGGGTTGAATAGATCCAGAAATATATGATCCACGAATATTATTTCTTTTATATTTTGTTTACATTCTTTCCTTTCTATCTAGCTCTAAGTGTACAATATTTTTAATGATTGAATTCTGTTTACAGAAGTATAGAGAATAACATAAAAGCAACAACAGTTTTATATATATTACGTAGAAATATTTGCAGTGATCGTCAAGATTCTATGCAAGAATCAAAAACATACAACTATTAAAATACAACACATGATAAATATTATCCAGCCTTCAATTTTACAGCCAGCTAAAAGGGTCAGAAAAAAGAGAAGAAGAGATGAAAATAGAAAGAGAGAAGGAGGAGGTAAAGGTCAAATGAAGGAAATGTGGGAGAGCTCAAAAAGAGAAACTGACAAGCTGAAATTCAATGTAGGAGGCAAAGCTTGAGTTGTCAGACAACAAAGAGAATATGTACACAAATAATACATGAAGAACAATACATAGAAAGTCTAATATACAATATGGAAAGGTAGATTTGTCAATAAAAATTTGGCCTTCAAGAATATTAAGATGAAAGCTTTTAAAATCATTTTCAAGTATAGCTATAACTAAAGATAGTCTCTGGGTCAGATGAAATGCATGACCAAATTGAGGTATAAATACAGATGTTATTCATACTGACATGCTTGTCATGTATGTTCTATTTTGTCCCCTGTTACATTTTTGAATATTATATTCCTTTCAGTATCTATAGTCCTTGAAAAATATTAACTTATCCCCCTTCTGATCAGTTATTCATTCATTGTCTATATCTATGAGAACAGTTTCCTTTAATTCTGTCATCTAGAGTATTTCATTATTCTTTTAAATATTTTTTTTCACATTTAACTTCAGTATCTTAGAGAAACACAGTACTATAACAAAGTTGTTTGTATGAAGAGACCCCTTGGGCACACCTTATAAACATGTTATTTTTATATACTTCATAAGTCTACAAATGTATATGTTTATACTTTATGAATACATTTATAAATATTAATGATGAATTCTCAAAATTTATTAGTAGTGATAGAGGTTTGTAATAAAAAATGTGGAAATCACTGCCATAGTAGAAAGCTCATGGCTTTTGGAGCAGTACATACATTCCCGGGTTCAAATTCTAGTAATGTTACTTATTTACTTTATAGTCTTGGATAACGCACTGAGATTTCGTTAGATTTATCTTTTTAATTTTATTTTCTTTTTACATGTATATTGTTACATGATATCCTGCGTTGCTGTTAAGAAGATTTGGAGATACACACACACACACACACACACACACACGATAATGACAGCTATTGCTGTTATTTGGGTTTTCTTCATAATTTAGAAACTGTATTCCATTTATTTCTATAGTTAATGTGTTTTTTATGATTTTCTGTAAAATGTTGCAAATTATTTTTGCAGACATTCCATTTTATATAGTCTGTGTAAAACAAACTATATGTTTACTAATCTTACAGAAGTAAGATTTTGCACTGCTTATTTAATAATGACCCCATGAGAGGTCTTTTTTCGTGAGGGAATAAGGAGCTTAGCTCAGCATATTATGCAGAAGTAGGATAGTTCTCAACACTATGTGATGCGATGGTCCTCAAACTGTTGACTGAGATGCGTAGAAAGAAATACCGTTTGCATTGCAATCCAGATAACACAATATATATTCATTTATATACTGAAACAAGGAATTGTACAATAAACTATGTTTTGTTTTTTCTTCCCTTTTATTTTATTTAAAAATCTCCTGTCAATTGATTTCATGACTCACTTAAAGGGTATGACTTGTAATTTAAAAAACACTGTTCTGAAGGACATAGAACAAAATAGCATTTAGTGTTGGTCATTATATGTAATATAGAGATGATTTATAAAAGATTTTTGGCTGAGCTATCATTTCAATCTTGATATAAGTGTTTTAATGTTATTTCAAAACCACATAATGTTGAATGAGTTTAAAATTGTTTTCTCAAAAGAAAATGTAATAAAATAATGGTTGGATTTTCTTGTTTTTTAAACATTTATTGATGTAACATAAAATGCATTTTCTTTTCTCTTTTGACAGATTGGCTATTTGGTCTTCTTACGACTTTTTATATTTTTCCTGCATGGTCATCTAGAAAGTTTTAAGCAACATTTACTTAGGCTTCAACCATATTTATACGGTAGAATATCTTTTATTTTTTACACTTACAAATGTTTTATGTTATATTTTGAGAAGCTCAGACTGTCACTATAAAGAATGTAAGCTGCATTTTATTTTTCATAAGATAATAGGTGCAGTGTTGAACAGCACAGCTTCAGGGCCAGATTGCATTTGTTCAGCTCACTGCCCCTCCAACCCCCATACTTTTGTTATTTCTTTGTGGTGAGAACATTTAGAATCTGACTCTACTTTTTTTCCAGCAATTTTGAAAAGTGCAATACATTATTATTAACTATAGTTATCATGTCGTGAAATAGATCACTAGACCTTATTCCTTCTATCTAACTGAAGCTTTGCACCCTAATATCTCCCCTTTCCCCATCCATTCCCGCAACCTACTCCCTGGTCCAGATGCTGGTAATCCTCATTCTGTATTCTGCTTTTTACTTTGCCACTTAAGTGTATGAGCTTTTTTGTGACTCAGTTTTCCTATTTGTAATAGTATCTACCTCCCTGAATTTCAGGAAAGTTAAATTCATATTTTAGTAAGGTTCTGGACCTGGTGATCCACTGAATCTAAGCTATATGTAAATAAGAGTGAGAAATTCAAGCAGGAGCTGAAGTTTTGCATATTGAGTAATAGAATTGAGATAATGATGTTCTGAACTAGGAAAAAGTTGGAGAAATATTGGACATATTGAATTTGAAGGTCACTCAGATATATATACCCAGCAAGCAGTTGAAAACATAGGTTTGGAACTAGGGAAATAAGTGAAGCCTGCCTGGGATATAGAATTGACAGTCATCCATGTTAATGTGGCTGTGGGCAAGGGGCAGGGAGAAACTAATTCCAGGAATGAAATCTTGGGGAACATACATTTAATGGATTATTGGTGTAACAGGGCCCAGGAAAAGAGAAATAAGGGAGGTAAGAGGGAGTGATTATGTTTAAGGAGAGAAATTCAAGATCAATATTGCCATAGAAGTATTAAATAGTAGAAGGCCTGAAAAATAATGAGTTTCTACAGTCAGAAAATCACTGCTGATCTTGGGAGCATACCCAGTGGAGAGATGGAAGCAGAGTTCAGATTGGAGGTAAACAAACAGTGAGGGAAATTTTAAGCATAAGGCAAAAATTGTTAACTATTTCAAAAAAAGTTTAGCTATAAATATTTATGCCGATATGTAAATATGTCAATAGTTTAGATGGATAAAACAAAGTCAAAATATTAGGAGAGACTCAAGATAAAGGGAATAATATTTGGTGACAAAAGTCATGGAGGAGGGAACAGAAGGTAATAGCAGAAGTGTTATGGAGACTGATCAATTAATACCATTACCGTAAGTCCTGATCAGATGTGGCTGTAGACAGATAGAATAGGAATTCTTGTCTAACATTTCACTCTCACTTGTTTTTATATCTTACTTAAATTATATGACCTCTTCTTAACTCCTCACTGTGTTCAGCATAGTGACTTATCAGATATTCACATGATTATGGCAAATCAACTTTGAAAAATTATTTGAGTAAAACCCTCAAGTTCTCATATTAGCTTGTTATTGAGGATATACCCCCCTCAAAAAAATCTGTCTTTCATGTACAATAATAAAATCCCCCAATTTTGTCCTCTTACCAAATATAATAGAGCCTTAGGTTACAGCTCTTCCTTTAACAATAGGCTGTTTTCTACCTGAAGCTATCAGCAGCTGCTATCTCTCCACATAGCTGTCCAGTAGAATGGTCATTATTAATTTTTCAATTATGTGGATGGACTAAAACCCAAAGTTTGTCTAAAAGTTTATAGAAAGAGCAGCACTGAGATGATTCTGTTAAATATAACGTGGTGTTGTGTTACATTACCTTATTGTTGTAAATAATAACATCTTGTTTGTATTATTTACAACTTGTTGTAAATAATGACATCTTGTTTGTATTTACAACATATTGTTGTAAATAATAACATCTTGTTTGTATTGTTTACAACATATTGTTGTAAATAATAACATCTTGAGAAGGAATAAAACTGGAGAATGTTGGTCTAGAATCAATGACATTGATTCCTTTGTAGAATTACAATGTCAAAATTATCCATTATGAATGCAGCATCTATTATAACTTGATTTATTTTCATCTGGAAGTTTCCAAGCATTGTTGAACAGTAACTATATTTAATTGGGCATTCAATGATTATGAAATTGCTGTTCTGAAATATAAATGCTTACATATAAATTATTTACCGTCTAGTATTCTATTACACCACCAGGGGGCATACATAACACTATAAATCTTAAATAGGAAACTACAGCAGTTTCTGCATCTAAGTACTGAATTTAAGTATAGTTTAATAGCTAAAAGACAAATGAAACACAATGCAAAATATTAATAAAATATTTCTCACAGATGATTTTTCTTACAATAGCACTTTCTTTCTCTGGAGCATCATATCACAAGTATCCAAACATCTTTTCAAATGTGCAATTCATCCTGAAAGCCTCGGAAATTATAGGTAAAAGAGAACTCCGTTCTGAATCAATTTTTAGCCCTGTGGAAAATAAGAAAAGACATGAGAACACAGATTCTGATATGGTGGGTAATCTGATATGGTGACTATATCCTGTTGCATGATGCATCAGATATGATTACTATGATTAAGTAATGGTGCTTGTCAATACAGTAGGCATTGAGGAATGATGCATTTAGCTGTGGAGGAGGGGTGAACAGCAAAGACACAAATTTCATGCGACCATATGCACAGTTCCTGGAGAGTAGTTAATAGGATGAGTAGTGAGGTATCAGTATATAACACTACTACTTTAAATGGAGTAATGCCATAACACCTTCTTCTTCATAAGTTCCATCTCACCTATTTAACCAAAAATTACAACATAATTTAGACTGACTTGTAAGTTAACATTTTAAGATATTATATTTTTATTAAAGGGAAAGTGTGTAAAGAGCAAGTTATTTATGAAAGCAGGCATAGAATTTTTATGCTTTCATAATTCATATGAAATAACATTCAGTGGCCAGGCGTGGTGACTCACGACTGTAATCCCAGCATTTTGGGAGGCCAAGGCGGGCGGATCACCTTAGGTCGGGAGTTTGAGACCAGCCTGACCAACATGCAGAAACCCCGTCTCTACTAAAACTACAAAATTAGCCAGGTGTGGTGGCGCATGCCTGTAATCCCAGCTACTCAGGAGGCTGAGGCAGGAGAATCGCTTGAACCAGGAGGCGGAGGTTGCAGTGACCTGAGATTGTGCCATTGCACCCCAGCCTGGGCAACAAGAGGGAAACTCCATCTCAAAAAATAAAATAAAATAAAAAATAAATAACATTTAATATGCTATTAAAGTGAACTGAAAACTTTAAAAAATAGTTTAAATGGGCAAATGATAATAATCTTTAGATTATGATAGATCTCTTAATTTCTAACTCAGATATTAGTAATCTTTGAAAAAAGCCCTAATTAAATAATTTGTTGGTATTTAATAAACAGCACTATGTAAACACAAGTACAGTGAGCCATATAATTGTGCATATACCTTATTGATTAATATACTTCAAAAGACAAATTTTAATCTCTGGGGCTAATAATGCCTTTCTTTCCTCACATGTTTTCCAAAAAAGACCAGTAAGCATTTCAAAACCTTCTTTTATTTTTTGTTAAACATATTTATTATTTTATAGCTTATAAATAGAAAATTTGTTTTCTTACAACTTCCTAAAAGGAAAATACATTTAACATTACACAAGTTGAAACACCTAAGGAAATTTGAGGAACATTCTTTTTTTAGATGATGTTGTGTGTTACCTTATAATTTTCCCATGCTTCCTGTGAGCCCTTTTTAAAATCGGCTATAAATTAAATATATAAGAAAAAACATTCAAACACATCTATTTGTAAGAGAAAATACTTTCTGGGCCTAAGTGTTTTCTCTTTGCACATTACTAGTTCGCCATTTATGTAACAAGTGACATTTACCAAGTAAATTGAGCCTTCTGGTTATAATTACTAATGAGCACAAATTGCCTCGTGAGAAAGGGATCTGTTTTTAAGTATAAAAAATGTTTTAACAGTAAATAGATAATGAAAGATATCGAGCAACAGAAAGAGCACTGATCATGAAGGGAAGAGATCTGCTTATCAACTGGTTCTGTGATCTAGGAGAAGCCCACCGATCTCACCAAACTCCCATTGGCATATCTTTAAAAAGTCATCATTATTGTCATAGTCATCATCATCATCATCATCATCATCATCAATCTGTCCGAACTCTTTTACAGCATTGTTATAAAGATTGCAAAAAAAAGCATGTGCTTTATAAGTATTAAATGCCATGCAAACATGAAAAATAATTATTAAAAATATGTATTTAGGACCTCACTGTACCCTAGACAGTGAACTATAGTATTTTCATCTAAGGATGTAAGTATGTTGACTTACTGTTGTGATTGGAATGTTTTTCCCTTAAACAAATAAGATTCCATGAAATCATAGCAATGTGAATGGTCTGGTTATGAGGTAGGCAACTGTCAGTGTTGATTCTGATGCTCTTTAAGAATGAATCCATTTTGTCACTCTTGGTGCACACACACAGCAAGCAAATGGAAGCTTACTACTGTACAGCTCAGCCTGAATTAGAAGGGGCAAAAATGTCAATACATGAAAGGAACATATCAGCTTAGAGTTGGACAAGTCACTAAATCTCTCTGTGCCTTTTTCCACTTTGTAGAACAGAGCTGAGATTCAACCTCTTCTAAATTCTATTTCAGCTCTATCCATGTGATCCTGTAAGGGGATTATAACAGAGTTTGGCCTATCAGGTTTATTGCCCTTCTTTTTCTCCTCCTCTTATCTCATAATATAAAGATATAAATATAGGATAGCATAGCCACAGTGCTGCTAAAATTACTAATTTAGCTAATCAGCACTCAGTCAGTGCTGGACTGCATATCTTAAAGTTCCCCAGTTTCAGCCCAATTTATCCAGTACAACCAGCCTTTCCAGTTCAGTTGAGTATTTACTCATTCAATACCCATCTCTCTCACCTGGCAAAGGAAAGAGGAAAAAAGATATAAAAGTGATAGAAATGGAAATATAAAAGATACATTTGCATCAATCTCTTCTCCTTTCCTTATGATTGTTTTAGTATATTATAGCAGAGGATTTGTGAATTTATTCCTACTGCCCTTATCATTTGATAATGCTAAAAGGTCTATAGCACATATTTTGACCACTGTAAAATATTTGATTTTTAGTATTCTTATATGCATTGGAATAAAGTCATAATTACTTAATTTGTTGTCAAAGTGCTACCAAAATTGCATTGAAAGTTCTATAGGATGTTACGATACATTGGGATACACACCATATGAGCATAGGTTCCACTTAAGAATAGGAAATTTCCTTTCCTCTGCTGTTGGACCCCATTTCTCTTTTAATGTCTTTTAAGTGATCCAGACACAGAGTTTCCATTGACTTTGACAAATGGTACACTTAATTAGCTCTTTTGGGTAGCAGAGCCAGAACTCTGGATTGAGTTTTCCACTCTGTCCTTTGCTCACTAGCAAAGCTGAATTTTCTAAGCAGAGTTGTCACCTGGTAGTAATAATAGTTATTTGGAGAAGGTAGATTTAAACCCTGCTACAATGAAGTAGACCTTTTATTAAATAGTTTCATCTGTTCTGAAGTACAAATAGTTCTCTGAAAACTAGCAAACACAGAGTTTACATTCTAGTATGATTAGCAATCTCATTCTCTAACACTTTTTGGTAAGCCAAAGTCATTACCTAAGTTCGGGACATTTTGTGTTGTCCTGTAATTGTAAATGGTTACTAAGAATTATTAGACTGAGACATAAATTCTTTAAAATTAGGAGCATTATCCTATGATTCATGTCAAATTATCCAGGTAACACTTTGTATTGGGAGATCCTTTCATGGCAATGTCAACCATCCCCCAAATAACTGAAAATTACATGAAACCCAGAAAGCTGTCCCTGAACAGCCAAAATAGAGCCCATGCTTCAAAGCTCATTTCTGTGATAAAAGAGAGCCTAGTCAGACACTCAGAATGTATGTACTTAAATTTGCATAAAATCTAGGCTGGTGTTGTTAACTGAATTTTCAGCCAACAGTAGATTAACACTTTTGTAGGTGGGCTTCTCAAAGTAGGCCTTGTTCCAGCTACAAATGACAGCCCAAAGCTGCACAGCAAAGGAGGGAGATGAAAGAACTGTGGAAAGTGGTTATAAAAGCCAAAAAGGAAAGGAAGAAAGGGAAGGAAGGAGGGAGAGAACAAAGAGAGGGAGGGAAAGAGAGAAAGAAGGAAGAAAGGGAGGGGAAAAGAGTTCTCTGGGAGTCATTTAGGGCAGTGCTCAGTGCTTTTCAAACTGTGGTAAAAGATCTCTCTTAATTTATTTTTAAATTTCCAAACCATCACAGATGGATAATTTTGTAAAATATAATAATAATAATAATAACAAATTACTGTACTAGAATAGAAAAGATGAAAAAACACAAGCTTTAATTTTAATAGACTGAATATATATATAATTATTTTTCAGATTGTTATGAAAGTTTCTAAATACATATTTTTCATTTTTTATGCTCTCATTAACAGTTTGCAAATGGCAGTTATCTGCCAACCACACCTTGAGTAGGACTGACTTAGGGTAAAGGCACAGAACTCCAAGAGTAAGCAACATTGCTCACTCTTGGTCTTCTGCACTGATGATATACATGATGATTGTATTAAATCACATAGTCATCATCATTACATTAATTCATTTAAGTTTGATAAATTTATTTTTTGTTTGGAAAAATGTTTCTTGCTGAAGAATGCTCGATGGGCCAGGTGTGGTGGCTCACGACTGTAATCCCAGCACTTTGGGAGGCTGAGGAGGGTGCATCACCTGAGGTCAGGAGTTTGAGACCAGACTGACCAAAATGGTGAAACCCTGTCTGTACTAAAAATATAAAAATTACCTGGGTGTGGTGGCAGGTGCCTGTAATCCCAGTTACTTGGCAGGCTGAGACAGGAGAATTGCTTGAACTGGGGAGGCGGAGGTTGCAGTGAGCCGAGATCACACCATCGCACTCCAGCCTGGGTGACAGAGCAAGACTGTGTCTCAAAAAAAAAAAAAGAAAAAAAAAAAAAAAAGAAAAGAATGCTTGAAATACATAAAATCCCCGAAACTAAATAATAAGTCCTACTTCTCTGGAAAATTCACAGGTGTGGCAGGTTCCTTTCCTCTTGATGATGCCAATGTTCTACTCCTAAAGACCACCAGGAACACATCTGCAATTAGGCATATTGGGTTTATTACTTGTTGCAGAGAGAGAGAGAGAGAGAGAGAGAGAGAGAGAGAGAGAAATACATACTACAAGGAACTATGGGATGTCTTAATAAGAGAGTGTTAGAAGGAATCTACTAGAGGATTTGGACTTTATTTGGATGATCTTGGGAAGACTCTAAGGAAGCAAGGGTTCTCTCTAGAGGTCTGATGCTGTCAAAAAGTGGGGGCAATTCTATGATTAGGTATTTTGTGGGTGGCACAGTGACTTTGTTTATATCTGTGCTTAGAAAAAAATTGTCCAGTGGCTTTGTTTATTTCTTATGGTCTCAGAGTAATATTGTCTGAAATTGCTATTTTTTGAGTTTATGTCCAATAGGAGATCAAAATCACCTGGCTGTATCAGACCAGCTTGTAATAGTATGTCAAATCAGTCCCAGACATGAGAGGATGCTTTTTATTTCTTCACGATGTATAAAATTGGCATAATATAAAATTGAAGATAAAACTCAAATCTTGTTCATTGTCTAAATCCTGAATTTTTTCTTTACCAAATGCTTTCTGAATTTTCTCTGATGATGGTACATAAATACATTAATGCAAGAATGGTTGACCTAATTGAATAGTTTATGTAGTCCTGTAATATCTATGATTAAAATAATATTTGTTATAAATTAATCATTTAAGTCATTCCAAAGTTTTAAAACATATTTATTTACTTATTTATTCAAAATAAGTTTGCAATCTGAGGATTGTCAGGCATCCAGGCTGAGACAACTAGAGCAATTTGAGAAAAGAATTTCATTTATATGGGTTCCAATTTTGGGGTAGACCCTACCCATAAAGCAGAAATTGAGTTATATGTAGATTTACTGAAGTCAGTATGTCTCAGACTAATGCTTTACATTATTTTAGAATAGTGCTTTTGTGTGGTGTATTCTAACACTCTAAACACTGAATTGTTTTCATTTGCTTTTCTGAATTATTGTTCCCCAGAGTCAGTAGCTTTGTACAGATGTTGTCTTCCTCATGCCTTTATCTCCAGAATCTAACAGAATTCCTGACATAAAGTAGATAAATACACAACTATGGGACTTAACTAAATTCTTTATTAGAAACTTAAAATAGCTTAAAATTTATGTATGAACTTCTTGCCTTCTATCTGAAAAGTACTCAGCATAAAATTAAATTGTAGTCCCGATGTTGTTTTATATAATAAATAAGAATTATGAAGTCCTTTTGATTCTGTTTCATTGTAACATAAAAATCACAAAGTATCAACTAAGTTAACACTTGGAGTACCTATAACAGGATGTGTATTTGAATCTTCACTGTTGGCAAAACTTTAGAGAATGCTATGTCATCATTTTCTACCAATCACTTTAGTAGACCAATTAAATGTATAAAACTATTGGGAAGCACTCTAAGAAAAAAACTAAACAACAGCTTATTTGTTATCTGAATTTTTAGGCTTTAAGAATAGTTACTTAACAGACATTGACAATGTCTTGCTAGGCATATATTTTGGTCCTTAAAGTAGAAATCCACATTTTAAAACATAATTTGCTGTTAGTATTTTGTTCAAACTTTCCCCATTCCTTCTTTCTCAAGTGTCAAGGAGAACTAAGTCACATAGAATCTACGAACCACAATTGTGTCTAATAGCCATCTCTTATGAGATCCAGAATTTTTGCCATATTGTAGAGCTGACATCATTGAACACAAGGGACCCATGTGAAAAATACATACGTTAGGTTCAGGTTAACTATATGTACTTCAAAAATATGCTTATGTAAATTGCTCCACTTGGTGAAATATAAAGTGTAAGAGAATATGAATTTTCATTTGTATATTTAAAATTTATTTTCATGTTTGTTCAAGTCAGAGTATTCTTTCTCAGATATATTTTTATATTTTAATTCCTGAAACATTTGCAATTTAATCAGGGAGGATATGAAATTAACCACCTGCTCTGGCACTGTGTTGCTGCTTGGTCTTGTGTTCAGAATAACAGTCCTCAGTTAAATAATGTGCTTGAACATCTCATCTTCCATAAGACACAGCTTCAAAAGAAATGCTGGTAAGAGTCATCCTATAAATCCAAAGTAACTCATGGAGAAATCTTTGTGCTTAAATGTTAAATAACCCTTGTACCTAAATGTTAATCACACCTCAGTTGACTATGAAACAAATTTATAATCTCAGTTCCAAAGGCAAGGGCAATTTACATGTTTAGTATTAATTCATTTCATCAATACATTGTTTCTCTCTTTTTCTGTTTTGCTAGATATGCATGCATGCACTGCATAATTTTTTTTATTAAATGCAGTTTTTATTGACAAGAAATTTATTCCTGCCTTGCAAACAGCCTTTATATTCCAAGTTGTTAAACAGAAGCAGTGAAGTACAATATACTGTTGGAGAAAATATACTGATACTGTATTTCTTTATGCCTTACTTATAATGTATAACAAAAATGAATCTTAAAAAAAAATTTTTTTGGTCTCACTCTATCACCCAGGCTGGAATGGAGTGCTGCAGTGCCGCGATCTCGGCTTACTGCAACCTCCATCCCTGGGGCTCAAGTGATCCTCCCAGCTCAGCCTCCCAAGTAGGTGGGACCACAGGCATACACCACCATGCTGGCTATTTTTATAGGTGTCTTTTTTTTTCTTTCTTTTTTAAATTTTTTAGTAGAGACAGGGTCTTGCCATGTTGCCTAGCCTGATCTCTGGTCTCCAACTTTTGACTTCAAGTGACCTGGCTGCCTCAGCCTCCCAAAGTTCTGGGATTAGAGGTGTGAGCCACTGCACCCAGCCAAAAATAAATCTTGACTGACAAATACTAGTTTTCTCCTGTACATATGTTAATTTAAGATGAGAAAAAGAAGAGTCATAGTTTCGGCATGAGTTCAGTGTAGGAAAGATTTTTTAAATTGACAAATAATAATTTTATATATTTATGAGGTACAATGATATGTTAGGATATGTGTATATCTTGTGGAATGAGTAAGTCAAGCTTGTTAACATATCCATCACCTCACATCCTTATCAATTTTTGGTGGTAAGAACAATTAAAATTTACTCTATTACCATTTTTGAAATACTTTTTTTAATCATAGTCACAATGCTGTGCAATAGATCACTAGAACTCATTCCTCCTGTCTAACTGAAACTTTGCACTCTTTGACTGACATCTCTTTTCCCCATCTTCCTTACACTCCATCCCAAGCCTTACACCATTCTACTATCTAGTTCTACAAGTTTGGCTTTTATAGATTCCACATACAAGTGAGATTATGCAGTATTTATCTTTCTGTACAATGCTTATTTCATTTAGCATAATGCCTCAATGTCCATTCATGTTTTTATAAATGACAGAACTTTCTTCTTTTTAAAGACTGGATAGTATTCCATTGTGTATATATATACCATACTTTATTCATCAGTCAGTGGACACGTAGGTTGATTATATCTTGGCTATTGTGAATAATGCTGCAATGAACATAGTTCAGTTATCTCTTCAACATACTGAGTTCACTTTTTGGGATATATACGTAGAAGTGAGATTGTTAGATCATATGGTAGTTCTATTTTCAATTTTTGAGGAATCTCCATGCTGTTATTACATCAATAATGTAAAAGGATTCCCTTTACTGAACATCCTCATCAACATCTGTTATCTTTCATCTTTTTGATAATAGCCATTCTAACAGGTGCGAGGTGATATGTCGTTGTGGTTTTACTTTGCATTTCCCTTATGATTAGTGATGCTGAGCACATTTTTCATATATCTGTTGGCCATTAGCATGCCTTCTTTTGAGAAATGTCTGTCCAGGTCCTTTACCCATTTTTTTCATTGGGCTATTTGTTTTCTTGTTATTAAGTTGTTTCAGTTTCTTCCATATTTTATATATTAACCCTTTACCAAATGTGTAGTTTGCACATATTTTCTTTAAATATGTGGGTTAAAAATGTATAGTTTGTATATATTTTCTTTAAATATGTGGGTTCTCTCTTTATTTTGTTAATATTTCATTTTGTAATTAAAGTATACTTTAATCCATTTTGAGTTAACTTTACTATATTGTGTGAGAGAAGGGGCTAATTTAATTCTGCTTGTGGATGTTCAGTTCTCCCAAAACCATATATTGAAGAGATTATTTTTTCCCTATTGTGTATTCTTGGTAACTATCAAAAATCAATTGACCATAAATGCATGAATTTAATTCTGGTCTTTCTGTTCTGTCACTTTGGCAAATGTGTCTGTTGCTACTGCCATGCTGTTTTGATTATTATAGCTTTGTAATACACTTTAAAATCCGGTAGTGTGATGTTTCCAGCTTTTTCTCTTTTTGCTCAGGATTGCTTTGGATATTCAGAGAATTTTGTGGTTTCATACAAATTTAAATTATTTTTCTGTTTCTGTGAAGAATAACATTACAATTTTGATATGAACTGCATTGAATCTGTAAATCACTTTGGGTAGTACGGACATTTTATCAACATTAATTTTTCCAACCCATGAACATGGAATATCTTCCCATTTAATTGCTTAGGCTTTAATTTTTTCATCAATATTTTAGATTTTTCAGTGTACAGATTTTTTACTTCCTTGGCTCAATTTATTCCTAAGTATTTTATTTTTTGCTATTGTAAATGAGACTGTTTTCATAATATCTTCTTCAGATATTCTGTCATTAGTATATAGCAGTGCTATTGATTTTAATATGTTGATTTTATCACCTGCAAATTTCAATTTTACTGAATTCATTTAACGTTCTAACAGTCTTTTAGGTTGCTTTTGTAGACATTTTAGGGTTTTCTATATATATAAGATCATTTGATCAGCAAACAAAGACAGTTTTACTTTTTCCTTTCCTGTTTGGATGACTTTTTTTTCTTTTTCTTGCCTAATTGCTCTGGCTAGGACTTTTAGTATTATGTTACATAGAAGTGGTGAGAGTGAGCATTCTTGTCTTGTTCCTGATTTTAGAGAGACAATTTCAACTTTTCACCATTGAGGATAATGTTAGTTGCAGGCTTGCAATATATGACCTTTATTGTGAGGAGTATTTCTGAGGAAATTGATCAGAGGGCACTCCTTTCCAATATTTAAAGAAGATCACAGTTTTGAATTATTTTTCAATGAATATAAAAATAGTAATAACTTGTAATACCATGCCAAGTTGAAAATGCAATTGCCATATATATTTATTTAATTAGTTCCTGGTTTTCAGCCTCTGGCAGCCCATTCTACACCAAAGGCCTTTGTATATGTAAATTCTAAGTCCCTCAGAATCAACTGCAGACCCTTCTAAAAGTCTGGAACATTCTTTATGGACAAAAGTTATTTTCCCACTTGTATTTGGAAGTTTGTGGGATTCCAGATTAAGTAAAGATTTTTGGATAATGGCTTAAAGTTTACCTAATTTCCTTAAAAATACTTTAGATTAGAGTTCATCAATAATTTGTTCTGTCTCATAGTGTGATGGGAGACACCTAATGAGTATTGCAGTTTGACAAAGATTGCTGTATTTTTTACATTTTAAAAATAAAGAATAGTATTTATAAATATGAAACTAAAATGCAAATAGATTATATTTACTACAAATAGCACTTAATATAATTTTACTTAGTATATTTTAATACAGAATTCCTAAAAACAAAATTTAGAGGTTCTCACTGGTGCCAGTTAGGTTATTCTGGAAGTTGTGATTCTTTCAGACCCTTTTTAATGATAGAAAGTAAGTTGTAGTAGATTCAAATATTTAATTTGTTTTTCAAAATGACAAACGACTAGAACTACTTAAGCTCTTGGAAAACTCTTAACTGTATTTATAACACAACTAAAATTGCATTTTAACATCTAAAATAAATGTTGTGTGACTTTGTCAAATTTATTTAAAAGTAATCTAATAATTACCAGATAAACAAGTTTAAATGATTGCCAAAACAATAAATGTAGCTGATTACGAATATCGAATGGTGGAATTCAACTCTTTCTTTAACCGATTTTTAGATTTTGCTATATTGCATCCACATCTATTTAATTTAACTTGCTAATGATTTGTGTTTAAGGTTGCAAACTTTGATGAACCAGTTTTAAAAAAATACTTTTTTTTTTTTTTTTGAGGTGGAGTCTCGCTCTGTCGCCCGGACTGGAAAAAAAATACTTAGTATTTTATAAATGTAGGGCATTCGAGACAATACAAAACTATTTTTATTTTAAAAATAAAGAAACTGAGGCCAAGTTTATTAGGCTTATTGATGAGTGGAACCAGATTTTAAGAGTTTTGATATAGCACTCTCTCCAATGTATCATTCAACTGTCATGCTAGTTGCATTGTTAAGCAGATAACTGCTTTGAGACAGCCTGTCACTGAATCCTGACTTTTCTTTTTCTGAGAGAATATTTTGGAAATTATCAAGTGAAGAAGGGGATAGCAGTATTTAGACAATGCTCAGTTAACAGAGGAGTAAAGTGAAAAACACAATGACTGCTCATAACAGAAAGGAAAACAATAATTGCCTAAAACAGTACTACCAAATGATTTTGATTCTATTTTTTATATTTATTTTTTTTTTTATTTTAAGGAAAAGATTTAAATTTTTTTAAATTAGTTGGCTCTAGGCAACAAAATATTGACCATTAAAAGAACTAATTGTGTTTTTAGGTTAGCAATTTGACTAACTATTCTGTTAATTGTAACATTATAACAAATACTTTAAAATCAGCTTTTCTCCTTACAAAATATTTATTTATATAAAGGCCTATATAGGTGTGAAGAGGCCGTTACTCCAAATAAACAATATACACTGTAATATAATTACCAAAATAAAACCAGAAATGATTTGATATTTCTAGGGAATCTTTAATATTGGTCTCATGTACTCCTAAGATACCACTGGGTACATGCAAAAAATTAAGAAAATGAACTGCATGCATTTAGAATGAAAAACAAATATTGAGGCACCAGGCCCTGATGATACATTAAGACTTCATCAGGATTTGCTGGACCAAATAGTCTGAAAATTGTGACACTTGGTGGAAGACACCTCTGGTTTAACACCTAAAATTCAATGCCAGTGACCATTAGCAGGAGTAACCTGAGCAATTTCATTTGCCGTACATCTCAGGAAAGTAACATAATGTTGAACAAATGTTCTGAGATTTAGAAAGCAAATAGACCATTCAACTGAAGTATCTGAAGAAATTTTATTTATAGTGGCAAAAATTGCTTGTGCTTGTGCCCATGAAAGTGAAATGTACTCATCTGCCCATTTCTGATGCTATTGGTCAGTAGATAATTCATCATGTATCTCCCTGCATGACTTCTTATAACCCCTTTTATAAAGATCCTACAATACAAAAAGAAACAAATAGAAGCAAATGGTTTCAGCTGAGCCTGGAAAAGAGCAGGTTCAGAATCCACAAAAGGACTCAAGGAAGGCAATCACAGAATTAGAGCAGCCTCGCTGGGGGACAGGGAAAATCTGGGGAAAGAATACACTGAAGACAATAAATTATAAAACCTGATGAAGTAAAGAAAAAGAGACTGCAGGAACCCCCTCCCAGCTGCCATGCATTGGCCTTTATCTGCCCATAGCTGGAGATAAGCAGCTTGCTGGAAGGCAGATTTCCATTTAATGCAGTTAAATTTTATATGATGCTTCATACTCTCAATGCTCCACCCTGTGGTTTGGCCTTTTATAAACGGCACCATTTGCTCTGGGGAGATAGCTCAAGTCAACGCAAAAGGCTTTCTAATCTAACATGAAAATAATGAATTGTGTTTATAATTGAATTATTAGCCAATGAAGACTGCTGAGAAAGGCAGTATGGCATTTCATTCAAGCAGTATGACATAAAATTGTATCTTCCAACACAAAATAACTGATTTAATGTGCTCCATAAGTGTATTCCAAAACAAGCTTGACAATTTAAAACTGTCTTGAACATGGCAAGTGTTTTCCAGACATACAGTGTTTATGTTTGCATCGAAATGAATGAAACAAGGAATTCACTGCTTTGTGTGGGTGGCAAGGCACTTCCTTTTCAGTTAGATCACTGATATCCACATTATTTATATCCTTGATCCTGCTAATTATAATGTCCATGTGATGGTCTAACCTAGACCATTCAAATAAAAGTTTGCATCAATACTCCTTCATTTCTTATGAACTGAAATGTCAATGTAGATTCTCGTTGTTTGTTTATTTCCTTGATGCTTCTTGATTCATTTCTTGGATTTCTTATTGATCCTTTGATCCCTGGAGCCAATTATAACTTAGTCTGTATCAGGTAAATACCCACTATACCCACTATATATGCTGCTACATTATTGTACAGCAAAAAAGCAATGCAACCTGAAACCAGAAGACGTGAATTTTAGTCTTGTGTTTTGCTTCCTGTGTAATTTTGAATGTCGCTTCACCCCTGTGAACCCCAGGGTCTGTTTAGCAGTTGTATCGAGATAACAGCTACCTCAAAGAGCTTTTGAAAGGTTTAAATGAGATAAGTAATATGAAAAACACCTATTAGACTGTAGTTCTTCCCTTCCATGTCCTGCCAGTTCATATTTGAACTAATTTTTCCCCCAGCTCCTGCCTCCTGAATTTCTACCTCAGTACACATTGTCATGCCCTTTCCTCCAGCTAACCAAATCAGACATCTTATCTTCTCCATCTCACTTTCTCCATCCAGTTCAGGATCTGACAGTGTTGTACGTACATTAACTACACTTCAAAAGTGTTCCCCTGCTCTCTGTTCCCACTCTCATGACCTTGGTTTGGGCTCTTACTGTCTCTTGACTATTGTAGCTTTTTAACTTGTCTCCTTGCCTTACGTTCTTCCCCTCAACAATCTGTCATATACTATGCTGCCAGGGCTATAGCATAACTGTGACTACAACACTCTCCAGCTTAAAATTATTTAATAAGAACTATTTTACGTGATAACAGAGGCTGCAACCCCAATCAGTGTCTCATAAATTGCCATTATGTTGAAAAAAATTAAAACAAAAATGATGACTGAAAGATTCTGCTAGTAGGATTAATTACCACCAACCAATCAATAGCCAGAAAAGCCTGATGGGTCTGGGTGGAGGAAAACAATTAGTGCCCCACCTCTGCCTTCCCTGATGAGAGGGCAGTCATTACTTGTCTGAGGCTCCATCCCTTCACTCTCCCACACCAGCTTCCCTGGAACTCGAAGAATGAAGTCCTGTAAACAGGAGAAAAATCCTTTTAACAGACAGGCTAAAGCCTACATTTTTGTCATCCATCTTTTCTGAGTAAAAAAAATCAGGCAATGGCAAAGTAAATTTATTCGTAAACTAGTTTCCCTAAGTAGTAAAAATCAAGAATGAAATGCTGACTGCCCTCTTCTCCATGTGCAGTAAAGACCAAGACAAATTTATTTACACGAATTCTCCCCTTCCTAGTCTGTTAATATAATCTTAAGTTCTGATAACATTATAGTTAACTAATTATTTCAAATGTTCTATCTTCTCCTTAAAGAATGATTTATATATCTGCATTTAATTATTTGGTCATATTTGTAAAATTATTTTTATTTATTAAAACTTACCTATTCTACTCACCTGCAGCCATTTAACACTAGGATTTTCCTTTCTTAAACTGTTCAATACTATTCATTTCTTTCTTAGCTTGAATAAATTTATAAATATGTTTTTTGATTGCTTATTATATTAGGTAAGGCCATGCTTATATACAAACCTTTACTAGCTATAACATTTATCACCATTTATTTTTTCCCTAAAAAGTATGATGTACATTTTGTCTGGTAATAGACTTCTATGATTACAGTGTTTATTTTTTGTTTAATTCCTCCTTCAAATCTCTAAATGTTGTTATGCTGTTTCCTAACACAGTTATGATGAGATATTCAAAGTCATCAGTCCTCTTTTTTTTAATCTGTTTAATTTTCAGTCCAGAATTTTTTAGGAACCTTTTTGTGATTTACTAGGCAGGAGTTAACTGGCACCCTTTCTTGTCCAAGTTAGGAGCCTGTTGAGGCAAATCCTGTGCTTTACCTAGAGAGAAACTTCACTTTGAGAAGCTTTGCACAAATACTATGGCTGATGGTCTACATTTTTTCAAGGTGTTGTATTGACTACTCATAGTTCATATGTGTTCCCAACTTCTGCCTATCTGGTGCTTAGGGTTTTTTAAATTTATTTTTATTTTTTACATTATGATGGGAAAACCCATATATTTCTCATGGATAACTGCATTAAATTTTGGACTTTTGTTATTAGAAATATTTTCTTTAGTTGGCCCCCATTTACTTCATAACTTAAAATTTTTCTCCGTCCCTTCACTCACTCACCTACCTTCCTTCCTTCCTTCCTTCCTTCCTTCCTTCCTTCCTTCCTTCCTTCCTTCCTTCCTTCTGTACTTACATAGTAATAGGTATGCTTTCCACATTTTCCTCTAAATTATGAAAGACTTTTCTCTGTTATTTCTGTAGTTAACTTCCTCAACTATGGATTTTAATTATATTTTTACATTTTAATTTCTTTGCAATCTCTTATCTTACTCTACTACCTTTCATCTAAGCATCAAGGCTTTTTATTGTGGTTTATTATTCCTGGGCTTTATTAAAGATGCCTACATGTCTTATAAAAATAACTTCTAGTTCCTATAAGAAATCATTTTCAGAATTATGACCCTCTCTGAGTACTGAGACTAATATTCTCTTTAGCCTTTGCTGTAATCTATTTTCCTCGGTCTTGTATAGGTCCCTCTTCTTCACTTTCCAGTTACTTATTCTAGAACCAGGAGAAATATATAAAAATGATATTTTTAAATAAGAGGTTTGTGTTCACAGCATTCATGACAAAGTTGGTAAAAATTACAACCCTCAATGTGTAAAATGATCAGGCAGCTTCCTGTGTACTCCTTACTCTTTGATAGTTTACCTGTGAGGAAAAAATGCACTTCTGTATTCCAATTTTATCTTCCTCCTTCCGGCGTTCTCCCATCCCACATGCCTATAGGCACTGTATACTACTCTTTTCATTACCAGGATGTTACCATCTCTGAATAAATATGGAGAGATGAGAATGAACCCAGGAATAATACTCTCACTACTTAAAAAAAATCAGTACCTCAAGATAAAGGATTGACTGCACTTTCTCTGATTCCATGCAAAACAGGGTAAACAGTAGAGATTATTATTTTTAAAAAATGTTTTTTCTCTTACTTTTTTTGGGAAAACAAGGTTGCTGTGTTTCAAGAAGTGGCATGTGGTTGTTCCTTATTGCTTTAGCTTCATCAACTTTATGGTTTATGGAAATTCGTTGTAAGTTGCTATTATTAGTGATGTCTCATTCTGTTTTCGGCATCATGTGGATTTTTGACATTGTCAATGCTTTCTGGAATATCTGTTGCAGTGTTGAAATAAGTTGGCAAGGGTTGCTACTTAGACATTTTA
Organism: Rhinopithecus bieti; assembly: GCF_001698545.2. Classification (NCBI taxonomy): domain Eukaryota; kingdom Metazoa; phylum Chordata; class Mammalia; order Primates; family Cercopithecidae; genus Rhinopithecus; species Rhinopithecus bieti. Next base: position 586,878 of record NW_016809277.1, on the reverse strand, counting down.
ATTTCATTTAAACATTAAAATCTTCTAATTGAGGAAATGGATATAGAGGAGTAAGAAGAATCTAGGAAAACTTTTAAATGCTGATGTTTCTAACTTCTATAAATGTGTGCATGTGTGTATGTCTATATCATTATTTTAGACAAGCCAGTAAAACTCTGGCTCAGTTTCTTTATTTACAAAATTAGAGCAAATCTATAATAGTTATGTATTATTTTGTACAACTTTAATTTCACGGCAATGTAAAACCAAGTCAATATGCTGATACTTGAGACTTTCTGTATTATAATGAATTCACAAAGAAGCTAGTGCTGTATGGAAATTTCTAGCCTAATCCAATTTGAATTACTTTCTATGTGCATTGATTTTCAATTTTACTTTTGTTTTGACAAACTGTAGTTTATAAGTATTGATGTTTCTGTTTTTGATGAAAGCATTTTCATTCACAGACAATTTTGTGATCAGCAGCATTAATTGAAAATAGTGTGTTTCTGGTGAAGCATTTCTCTACTGTAGGTGGCTAACACTGGTGGATCTTTTTCAATCCATGGTTCAATCCTAGGTTAGCTACAATTTTCCAGACTTAAAAGAGAAAAGAAGAATGAAAACCTTCTGATTATGAAGTATATTCAAGGGAAAAGAAGTTTTATGAACTCTATGAGTATCCTCTCTTTCAATTGACCATAATATGAAGTATAAATGATAAGTAGTCTGGGGAATGACTTAGTTTCCATCTTGGTGGTCATCTGGAGGACTTCTCCTTCCAGTCACTCTATGACTTTAATGAGAAAGTTATCAAACTCATATCTTTTTTATGTCAAAGAAATAGTATGTTTGTAATTGAATTCAATTTAGCATTCTGAACCTTGTCGTTTTACATAGAGTATTTCATTCAAATCTCACAATAATCTCTAGAAAGTGAGTTTTGCTGTATTTTCTTTATAGACAAGTAAATTAGGACAGAGGTAGGATACATAAGTTGCCCTATAACATATGCCTAATTAGTGGCAGAGCTAAGATTTCATCTTGATGTTTCTGACTCTAAAGTTCATGTTCATAAGCATCATATTAAGTGCATCAATTAGGATTTCGTCTTCTTTATTTGGCAGAAACCTGACTACAATTGCATAACCAGAGTTTTCTTTATTGCACATGACAAGTAGTGCAGTGCTGATGTGAGTACTTAAGGAAATCTTCAAGACCCAAGCTTCTTCTAGCTTCCTTTTCTGTCTTTACAGCAGGTGATTTTTATCCTCTTTGTTGAAAGAAGGCTGCTGTGCCTTATGGTATCATGGAATATATGCACTATAAGCAGGAAGAAGAGGATGAGCAAAAGGGAAAAATAACACCTGTTATTTAATTAAATTTTTTTTTTCTTAACCAGAAAAATAATAGCTTGCCTGGAAGTCTTCATAATATGCTTCCTTTTCTAGCTGATTAACCAAATCTACACTGTATGGCTATTCCAAGCTTCAAGGGAGTCTAGGCAGTCAATTTTACATCAAACTTACTGAAATATAAATTAGATACAATGAACTTCATATATTTATGTACACAGGTCTATGACCTTGGGCAAATGTATACACTCATGTAATCACTACTCCAATCAAGATACAGAGAATTCCATCTTAAGGTGGCTAACTTAATTGAGCATATTGCCGTTTTGAACAAAATTCATGTTCCATTAGAAAAGGAAACAACTAGTATTAGGTAGGACAATAGGCAGCACCTGCCACACTAAGGTTAAATATTGACATTTATGTAATGGTTTAGAAAAGCAGAATTGCAAGAAAGAAAATACTTCTTGGTGGGAGAAAACTTGAGTTACAACTAATCTAGTTTAAAAAGGGAACTTGCACAAGTCCTTCGGACCTATTTATGGCTCAGTTGTCTAGTAAGAAAAAAGGTCTAGAGAAATCTTAAATGTGTCAAAACTTGTTTTTCAAATCAAATGAAATAATTTATGTGAAAGCATATTGATATCTGTAAAGCCCTATTTAATATAAAGAATTGTCTTTAATTTTCATGATAAGAATGGTTTGATTTAGAAAATGATGATGACCTTGAACTTATCGGCCTGAAATATCACCGTTGTGAAATTCAAATAATCTTGTAAAATATACTAACTTTTAAATTTATTAATGGCCTACAAATCAAGACAGTAAACAGCTATAGACCGAAGTAATTTTTAATTTGAGCTCTTATCAGTTCTTTTTCAAACTATTTTTCATTTAAGTAAAAATATCACAAATATATAATTTTTAAAACATTCAAAATATATGTACATTTATAACAATATAAATTCTTGTGTGATTTCCCAGGTTTTTTAATATTTTAAAAATAATAATTAGTCTTCATATTCATGTGAATATAATTTTATTTGAGAAATTGTACTTTTTCCAAAATCAAAGAGTGTTGAATCTTTGGAGTATTCTTAAAAGAAGGCTGTTTTTTTTTTTTTTTGTTTGTTTGTTTTTGGTTGTTGTGAGGGCGGAGTGTCGCTCTGTCGGCCCGGGCTGGAGTGCAGTGGGCCTGATCTCAGCTCACATGCAAGCTCCGCCTCCGGGTTCACAGCATTCTCCTGCTCAGCCTTCCGAAGTAGCTGGGGTACTACAGGCGCCCACCCCACCACCTAGCCGGCTAGTTTTTTGCATTTTTTTTTAGTAGAGACGGGGTTTCACTGTTGTTAGCCAGGATGGTTCGATCTCCTGACTCGTGAAATACGTCCGTCTCGGCCTCCCAAAGTGCTGGGGTACAAGGCTTGGAAGCCACCGCGGCCCGGCCAAGAAGGCTGTTTTTTAAAAAATTGCTCTGTTTTGAGAAGAAAACACTCTCTTGAAATTCACCCTGCGGAATCAGTTGCAAGAGGTTAAACATTAAAACCTATTGTGAGTTTTTGGGGGTACTTTACAACCAGAGCCCCTGATTGCCTGTTGTTCAGGATCTATGAAGAAATGTGATTATATGTAGTATTTATTACTCAGATTTGTCAGAGCACTACTCCGAACTCAAACGTTACCAAAATGTGTCTCTTCTTTGCGGATTTTTACCACAATAAGTGAGAACCAATACTAATCTTTATTGAAAATAAATATATCTGGTAATTCAGACATGCATTTCCTCTGGCCTATTACCTTTTTTTACATTAAAAAGTTGATTATTATTATTTTCCATTACAATCTTTATCCTTTTGTCCATAAAATTTTCAGGTTGGATTCAGTACTGGCTTTACTGGTCCTTGGGGAGGCTGCCAAATTAAACATGGCCTGCTTGAAAGCTTTAATGGACATAGTGAGAGATTTTGTTTCAAGCATTATGTCTGTTCAAAATCAGGTAACATTGCTAATTTATATGTGAAAAGAGAACCGAAGAGAAACAGATTTTATTTTTGCCACTATTTAAATTGTATATTGTATTAGGGCATATAATGTGCATAACTTTATAATAATAAATTTAATTAAATATAAAAGCAAATTCACAGTTACCATTTATCATAAACATTTTTCATTTTCATTATATAATATTAAAATTTATAATTTGGTTGGGGTAAGATCACTTATTGAAACATTTCTGTATTGTTGATTATTAAATTTGTTTCTACTTGTTCACAGTTAATTATAAGTAATGTTGAATTGTTATTCTCATACATAAAATCTCTATCAACACTTCCATTTCTTTACAGTAGGCTAATAAAATTAAATTACCAAGTGAAAGACTGTGAAGTTTCTTTCAAAGTTTTGGGGCAAGATGTCCAAACTTTTCTCCATAAGATATATTAATAACTTTCTTGCATTCCTATAAACAATAAATGAAAGTGTCACACACTAGAATTGAGCTGTACATCAAAAGGTTCCTTTTGAATATGATATGGAAAATAATATCTCATTGAATTAATTTACATTCCATTGACTGCTAATTAAATTGTAAAGTTGTTCTTTATATAATTATTAGCTATCTATATTTTTTATTCTTTGAACCATATTTTATGCAATCTACTCATGGTAAACCCATTTTTTAATGAACACATTTAGAAATATTAGTTTATTATGGTCTTTTAACAATTATTATAAGTACACTATATAGTTATTGATATGCAAAGACATACTTTGATGATCGAATATCTATTTTATTTCAGGGAGAAAGTTGCGAGGTAGATGATTTTTCCTGGGCCTGGAATGTAGTCTACATATATACAGTAATTCTTGCAGAAATCTGCTTGTATGCAGCCACTTCTGATTTGCGAAAAACTGCTCTAATTGGTTTCTGTCAATGTAAAAGTTCACGAAAAATTATTTTACGCTTGGACAAATCAGTACCTCCAGAATTAAAGGAAGCAAGTATTTTAAGTCTTTTGGAATATTTCTCTTCAAAATGTCAGAGAATTGTAAGTAGATTGTTTTAACTTGGATGAGTAATATTTTAAGTGTCACTGTCTACATATAGTAATAAGCATTTTACAAAAAGTTGATATTTAGAAATAGCAAATAATTTTAAATTTCTACAAATTTTGGAAGAATATAACATGATTTCTTTTTTTTTTTTGAGACCAGGTGTCACTCTGTCACCAAGGCTGCAGTGCAGTGGTGTGATCTCTGCTCACTGTAACCTCCTCCTCTGCTTCAAGCCTTTCTCCTGCCTCAGCCTCCCAAGTAGCTGGGACTACAGGCACTTGCCACCATGCCTGGCTAAGTTTTGTATTTTTAGTAGAGCTGGGGTTTCGCCATGTTGGCCAGGCTGGTCTCAAACTCTTGACCTCAAGTGATCCACCACATCTGCCTCCCAAAGTGCTGGGATTACATTCATGAACCACTGCGCCCAGCCAGAAAATTTTACCAATAATTTTAAAACAACTGAAATAAAAATTAGTTTCAGTTGGCTGATGATTCAAATTATATTCCTTGAAAACAAAAAAATGGATTTAGGCAAACCTGGGTAGTGTATATGAAGTTTATTTCCTCTTTATTTTTATTTTGTTCCCCATAGGATTTATCTTCTTTCTTCCATTTTCTCTAGGCATATACTGTTTCCCTCTTGTTCTTTTCCTGCCCAGAGGATTTCTCTACAATTACTTCACTCAAATATTCTAGTACAATATTCACACCTGACATCTTATAGTCCATCAAATAGTAGCTGTCTTATGTCTCAGGACTAAAGGTCATTTTGCTACTGTATTTATGGGAGATAACAGAATAAAATATTTTGATTTTTCAAAGAGTACTATGGGGACAATATTAACTCAAAGTAGTCTTTTTTGGTTGAATAAAACTTTATAGATTTATTGTGAAAAATAATTGCAATTTATATATTACTATAATCTATTGTATATGTGACTCTCACTTCCATTAAATGCTGAGATAATTGATACTGAAGAATCATGTCTGAATTCTATTTCTATTAACCCAGCATCTAGCCTAATAACACATAATAGGTAAGCAATTATGATAGTGGATTTATAATGTAATTAAATACATCATTAAATTTCAGATATAATTGCAAGATTTTGGAAGGATTTAAAGAAGTAAGATATTGTCTTTAGCCAAAATCATAATTCACTGATTTTTGGAGAAATTATGATTGAATATAATTTTAAATAGTAAGACTTTAGAAGTAGATAGAAATTTCATTCTCAAAACTTGCTCACTATTTTTAAATTGCCTTCAATATATTTTTGGCTTAATCAATAGATTGAAACCCAGCTTCTGAGTGTAATTAGTGTGACCTTTTCCCACTTTTCAAGCTTTTATTTTTTTATTGGTGCCAATTTTAAACAGATCTTTATTCTTAAGTACATAAATTGTATTTCTTCCATGTTTATAGTATTAATAAAGTGAAGATAAATGAAGGTATTCATTTCTTTTGCTGTTCACAGTTTTAATTATTCAGAATGTCAGAAATTTTCCTACATAGCACCTCAATACATGATTTTTAAACCACTACTAAACAGACTCATCTACAATGTTGGCCTTCAAGGCTTGTCTGCCTATGTAGGTTAGTTTTTCCTGACCTCTAGTGGTAGGTCCAGAAAAGACCCTCCATGGGAACAATCTTTACTCCCAGAAACCTCTTGGCCTCCCTTTGCTCATGACCCCCTGCACTCTGGCATAATCTTATGATGATGGGATTGCACGTTTCTGTGGACACTCACGAAACTCACATTTTTTTCCTCCTCAACAGTCTGATTTTTAAAATTTATTATTATACTTTAAGTTCCAAGTTACATACGTAGAACTTGCAGGCTTGTTATATAGGTATACATGTGCCATGGTGGTTTTAAAACCCATCTTCTTGGTTTTAAGCCCCTCATGCATTAGGTATTTGTCGTAATGCCCTCTCTTCCCTTGTCCCCAACCCCCGACAGGACCAGGTGTGTGACGTTCCCCTCCCTGTGTCCATGGGTTCTCATTGTTCAACTCCCACTTATGAGTGAGAACATACGATGTTTGGTTTTCTGTTCCTATGTTAGTTTGCTAAGAATGATGGTTTCTAGCTTCATCCATGTCCCCACAAAGGACATGAACTCATTCCTTTTTATGGCTCTATAGTATTCTGTGATGTATATGTGCCACATTTTCTTTATCCAGGCAACCATTGATGGGCATTTGGGTTGGTTCCAACTCTTTGCTATTGTGAATAGTGCTGCAATAAACATATGCATGCATGTGTTTATAGTAGAATGATATATAATCCTTTGGGTGTATACCCAGTAATGCAATTGCTGGGTCAAATGGTATTTCTGGTTCTAGATCCTTGAGGAATCTCCACTGTCTTCCACAATGATTGAACTAATTTACACTCCCACCAACAGTGTAAAAGCATTTCTCTTTCTCCAGATCCTCTCCAGCATCTGTTGTTTCCTGACTTTTTAATGATCACCATTCTAAGTGGTATGAGATAGTATCTCATTGTGGTTTTAATTTATATTTCTCTTATGACCAGTGGTGATGAGCTTTTCTTCATATGCTTGTTGGCCACATAAATGTTTTCTTTTGAGTAGTGTCTGTTGATATCTTTTGCCTACTTTTTGATGAAGTTGTTTGTTTTTTCTTGTAAATTTGTTCAAATTCCTTGTAGATTCTGGATATTAGACCTTTGTCAGAAAGATAGACTGAAAAAATTTTCTTCCATTCTGTAGGTTGCCTGTTCACTCTGATGATAGTTTCTTTTGCCGCACAGAAGCTCTTTAGTTTAATTAGATCCCATTTGTAAATTTTGGCTTTTGTTGCCATTGCTTTTGTTGTTTTAGTCATGAAGTCTTTGCCCATGCCTATGTCCTGAACAATATTGCCTAGGTTTTCTTCTAGAGTTTTTGTGGTTTCAGATCTTCCATTTAAGTCTTTAAACCATCTTGAGTTAATTTTTGTATAAGGCTTAAGTAAGGGGTCCAGTTTCACTTTTCTGCGTATGCCTAGCCATTTTTCCCAGCACCATTTATTAAATAGGGAATCCTTTTCCCATTGCTTGTTTTTGTCAGGTTTGTCAAAGATCAGATGATTGTAGGTGTGTTGTGATATTTCTGAAGCCTCTGTTCTGTTCCACTGGTTTATATATCTGTTTTTGTACCAGTACCTTGCTGTTTTGGTTACTATAGCCTTGTAGTATAGTTTGAAGTCAGGTAGCATGATGCCTCCAGCTTTGTTCTTTTTGCCTAGCATTTTCTTGGCTATACAGACTCTCTTTGGTTCCATGTGAAATTTAATGTAGTTTTTTATAGTTCTATGAAGAAAGTCAATGGTAGCTTAATGGGAATAGTATTGAATCTATAAATTAATTTGGGCAGTATTGCCATTTTCATGATATTGATTCTTCCTATCCATGAACATGGAATGTTTTTCCATTTGTTTGTGTCCTCTCCTATTTCCTTGAGCAGTGGTTTGTAGTTCTCCTTGAAGAGGTCCTTCACATCCTTTTTAAGTTTGATTCCTAGGTATTTTATTTTCTTTTTAGCAATTGTGAATGCGAGTTCACTCATGATTAGGCTCTCTATCATTGGTGTATAGGAATGCTAGTGATTTTTGCAAATTAATTTTGTATCCTGAGAGTTTGCTGAAGTTGCTTATCAGCTTGAGGAGTTTTGGGGCTGAGTCAAGGTTTTCTAAATATGCAATCATGTCATCTGCAAACAGAGAGAAGTTGACTTCCTCTATTCCTATTTGAATGCCCTTCATTTCTTTCTCTTGCCTGATTTCCCTGGCCAGAACTTCCAATATGATGTTAAATAGGAGTGGTGAGAGAGGGCATCTTTGTCTTGCACCAATTGTCAAAGGGAATACTTCTAGCTTTTGCCTATACAGTATGATATTGGCTATGAGTTTGTTACTGATGGTTCTTATTGTTTTGAGATATGTTTATCAATACCCAGTTTATTGAGTGCTTTTAGCATTAAAGGGTGTTGAATTTTATCAAAGGCCTTTTCTGCATCTATTGAGATAATCATGTGGCTTTTGTCATTGGTTCTGTTTATGTGATGGATTATGTTTATTGATTTGCATATGTTGAACCAGCCTTGCATCTCAGGGATGAAGCTGACTTGATCGTGGTGGATAAGATTTTTATGTGCTGCCTGCTTTGGTTTGCTAGTATTTTTATGTGCTGCCTGCTTTGGTTTGCTAGTGAGCTAGGATTTTCACATCGATGTTCATCAGGGATATTGGCCTGAAATCTTTTTTTGTTGTGTCTCTGCCAAGTTTTGGTATCAGGATGATGCTGGCCTCATAAAATGTGTTAGGGAGGAGTCCCCATGTTTCTATTGTTTGGAATAGTTTCAGAAGGAATGTTACCAGCTCCTCTTGGGTACCTCTGGTAGAATTTGGTTGTGAATCCGTCTGGTTCTGGGCTTTTTTTTTTTTTTTTTTTTCCGTTGGTAGGCTATTAATTACTGCCTCAATTTCAGAACTTGTTATTTGTCACTTCAGAGTTTTGACTTCTTCCTAATGTAGTCTTGGGATAGTGTATGTGTCCACGAATTTTTCCATTTCTTCTAGGTTTTCTGGTTTATTTGCATAGAGGTGTTTATAGTATTCTCTGATGGTAGTTTGTATTTCTGTGGGATCAGTGGTGATATCCCCTTTATCATTTTTTGTTGGATCTATTTGATTCTTCTCTGTTTTCTTCTTTAATAGTCTGGCTTGCGTTCTATCTATTTTGTTATTCTTTTCAAAAAACTGGCTCTTGAATTCATTTTTTTTTTTTTGAAGGGTTTTTCATGTCTCTATCTCTTTCAGTTCTGCTCTGATCTTAGTTATTTCTTGTCTTCTGCTCACTTTTGAATTTGTTTGTTCTTGCTTCTCTTGTTATTTTAACTGTGATGTTAGGGTGTCGATTTTAGATCTTCCCTGATTTCTGATGTGGGCATTTAGTACTATAAATTTCCCTTCTAAAACTGCTTTAGCTATGTCCCAGAGATTCTGATATGTTGTTCCTTTGTTGTCACTGGTTTCAAAGAACTTATTTGTTTCTGCCTTAATTTCATTATTTACACAGTAGTCATCCAGGAGCAGGTTGTTCAGTTTTTGTGTAGTTTTGTGGTTTTGAGTGAGTTTCTTAATCCTGAATTCTAATTTGATTGCACTGTGATCTGAGAAACTATTATGATTTCTGTTCTTTTCATTTGCTGAAGAGAATATTACTTCCAATTATGTGGTTGATTTTAGAATAGGTGTGATGTGGTGCTGAGAAGGATGTATATTCTGTTGATTTGGGGTGGAGAGTTTTGTAGATGTCTATTAAGTCCACTTGGTCCAGAGCTGAGTCCAAGTCCTGAATATCCTTGTTAATTTTCTGTCTCGTTGATCTGTCTAATATTGACAGCGGGGTATTAAAGTCTGTCACTATTACTGGGTGGGAGTCTAAGTCTCTTTGTAGGTCTCTAAGAACTTGCTTTATGAATCTGAGTGCTCCTGTATTGGGTGCATATATGTTTAAGATAGCTCTTCTTGTTGTGTGGATCTCTTTACCATTATGTAATGCCATTCTTTATCTTCTTTGAACTTCGTTGGCTTAAAGTCTGTTTCATCAGAGACTAGGATTGCAACCCCTGCATTTTTGTTTTCCATTTGCTTGGTGAATATTCCTCCATTCCTTTATTTTGGGCCTATGTGTGTCTTCACATGTGAGATGGGTCTCCTGAATACAGCACACCGATAGGTCTTGACTCTTCATCCAATTTTCTAGTCTGTGTCTTTTAATGGGGACATTTAGCCTATTTACATTTAAGGTTAATATTGTTATGTGTGAATTTGATCCTGTCTTCATGATGCAGGCTAGTTATTTTGCACAGTAATTGATGCAGTTTATTCATAGTGTCATTGGTCTTTATATTTTGGTGTGTTTTTGCAGTGGCTGGCAGTGGTCTTTCCTTTCCATATTTAGTGCCTCTTTTAGGAGCTCTTGTAAGGCAGGCCTGGTGGTGACAAAATCCTTTAGCATTTGCTTGTCTGTAAAGGATTTTATTTCTCCTTTGCTTATGAAGCTTAGTTTGGCTTGATATGAAATTCTGGGTTGAAAATTCTTTTCTTTAAGAATGTTGAGTATTGGCCCCACTCTCTTCTGGCTTGTAGGGTTTCTGCCAAGAGATGCGCTGTTAGTCTGATGGACTTCCCTTTGTAGGTAACCTGACCTTTCTCTCTGGCTGCTCTAAACAATTTTTCCTTCATTTCAACCTTGGAGAATCAGACAACTGTGTGTCTTGGTCTTGCTCTTCTCGTGGAGTATCTTTGTGGTGTTCTCTGTATTTCCTGAATTTGCATGTTGGCCTGTCTTACTAGGTTGGGGAAGTTCTTCTGGATACTATCCTGAAGTGTTTTTCCAATTTGGTTCCATTCTCCCCATCACTTTGAGGTACACCAATCAATCACAGATTTGGTCTTTCCACATGGTCCCATATTTCCTAGAGGTTTTATTCATTCCTTTTCATTCTTTTTTCTCTAATTTTGTCTTTATGCTTTGTTAATTCAATTGATCTTCAATCTCTGATATCTTTTCTTCCACTTGATCGATTCAGCTATTGATACTTGCATATGCTTCACAAAGTTCTCATGCTGTGTTTTTCAGCTCCATCAGGTCATTTATGTTCTTTTCTAAACTGGATATTCTAGTTAGCAGTTCCTGTAACCTTTTTTCAAAGTTCTTAGATCCTTTGTATTGGTTTAGAACATGCTCCTTTAGCTCAGAGGAGTTTGTTATTACCCACCTTTTGAAGCCTACTTCTGTCAACTCATCAAACTCATTCTTCATACAGTTTTGTGCCCTTGTTGGAGAGGAGTTGCAATCATTTGGAGGAGAAGAGGCATTCTGGTTTTTGGAATTTTCAGCATTTTTGCTCTGGTTTTCCCTCATCTTTGTGGATTTATCTACCTTTGATCTTTGATGCTGACGGCTTTTGGATGGTGTTTTTGAGTGGGTGTCCTTTTAGGTGATATTGATGTTATTACTTTTTGTTTGTTAGTTTTCCTTCTAACAGTCAGGCCCCTCTTCTGCAGGTCTGCTGGAGTTTGCTGGAGGTCCACTCCAGACCCTACAAGGGTTATAACTAGACCCTGCAGCCTGGGTATAACCAGTGGAAGCTCCAGTATGGCAAAGATTACTGCCTGTCCCTTCCTCTGGTAGCTTCATCCCAGAGGGGTACCTGTCTGATGCCAGCCAGAACTCTCCTGTGTGAGGTGTCTGTTGACCCCTGCTGGGAGGTATCTCCCAGTCAGGAGGCATGGGGGTCAGCGACCCACTTGAGGAGGCAGTCTGCCACTTAGCAGAGCTTGAACACTGTGCTGAGAGATCCGCTGCTCTCTTCAGAACTGGCAGGCAGGAAAGTTTAAGTCTGTGGAAGCTGCATCAACAGCTACCCTTTCCCCCATGTGCTCTGTCCCAGGGAGATGGGAGTTTTATCTATAAGTCCCTGACTGGGGCTGCTGCCTTTCTTTCAGAGATTCCCTGCCCATTGAGGAGGAATCTAGAGAGGCAGGCTGGCCACAGCTGCTTTGCTTTGAGTTTGGCTTCCTTAAGACTGTGAAGGGAAAACTGCCTACTGGAACCTCAGTAATGATGGAAGCCCCTCCTTGCACCAAGCTTGATCCTGCCAGGCTGTCTTCAGCAAGAATTTCAAGGCAGTAGTTCTTGGCTTGCTGGGCTCCATAAAGGTGGGACCTGCTGAACAAGACCACTTGGCTCCCTGGTTTCAGCCCCCTTTACAGGTTAGTGAACAGTTCAGTCTTGCTGGGGTTCCAGGTGCCACTGGGGTACAAAAAAAACCTCCTGCAGCTAGCTCAGTGTCTGCCAGAACAGCCACCTAGTTTAGTGCCTAAAACCCAGGACCCTGATGGTATAGGCACAGGAGGGAATCTCCTGGTCTGTGGGCTGCAAAAACCATAGGAAAAGTGTAGTATCTGGCTCAATAGCACAGTTTCTCATGGTATAGTCCCTCAGGGCTTCTTCTGGCTAGGGAAGTAGTTCCCCAGCCCATTGCTCTTCCCAGGTGAGGCAGTGCCCCACCTTGCTTCTGCTCACCCTCCATGGGCTGCACCCACTGTCTAACCAGTCCCAGTGAGATGAACTAGGTACTTCAGTTAGAAATGCAGAAATCACCCACCTTCTGCGTTGGTTTCACTAGGAGCTGCAGACCAGAGCTGTTCCTATTCAGCCATCTTGCCAGACTCCCCTAACAGTCTGATTTACAAAAAATTTTTAAATGCCAACTTTTGAGTGTACATAGTAGGTATATATATTTATCGGGCATATGGGATATTTTGATACAGGAATTCAATGCGTAATAATTACATCAGGGTAAATGAGGTATTGAATACCTCAAGCATTTAACTTTTGTGTAACAAACAATCCAATTATACTCTTTAGTTATTTGTAAAAGTACAATAAATTATTATTGACTATAGGCACTCTGTCGTGCCATCAAATACTAGAGCTTATTCATTCTTTCTATTTTTTGTACCCATTGGCCATCCCTATTTCCCTCTCATCACCCTATTGCCCTTTCCAGCCTCTAGTAACCATCATTCTACTCTCTATCTCCATGAGTTCAATTGTTTTAATTTTTAGCTCCCACAAATAAGCAAGAATATGCAGGTTGTCTTGCTGTGCCTGGCTTATTTCATTTAACATAATGACCTCTAGTTCCATACATGTGGTTACAGAAGACAGAATCTCATAAATTTTTACAAGTGTCTGTCAACAGATGAATGGATGAAGAAAATCTGATATTTTCCCCCAGGAAGTTCATAATTTTATTGAATTCATTTACTCATTGTTAATCTTTTAATTTGAATTTTTAAATATTTTCCTGAAGACTTTATTTTGATGGCCTAGAATTTGGGTGAATTCTTGGAAGACATTTTGTCTTTCTGCTAATCATCTACAGCTTAATAATTCCCGGTTTTCTGGAAAACACATCCAAAATCTTCCTAGCTCAAATATTGTTCTTTTTACCTATAATGGCATCAAAGCAGCCCTACTGAGAATCTTTTTGGCATTATGTGAGCTTTCTTCCTTCCGAGCAGTGCCATACATCATGGACAATTATGTGAGCTCACACTTGCTAAGAATATAGTCATCCTTGGTCATTGTTTTCTCATCTTTATGAATTTGAATAAACACACTTGTTTCTGTTTGGTATTGCATCCAAGAAAAATCAATTCTGATTTTTGTCATATGTATTCCTAGATGAGATAGCCACCTAGATACTTGTATGGTGAGCAACAGTTTCATCAAAGTTGGTAATTATTTGTCATTGAATAAACTCGGAGGTTCTGAATACCATTGTGTCAACAGCCAGACAATGTTACGAATCAAAGAGCTATCTCTACAGGTTACATGCTATCAGCATTTCAATCTTTAAAATGGCACAGTGATAGAGGGGCAGAAGGTAATCCCTAACAGACTAGATTCTAGAAGAAATTGCCCTTTGTACATTCACAAGTGGTTTAGAGGAAATTGATAACTTTTTTTGTTTGTTTTGTTTTGTTTTCATTTCTTTTTTTGCTTTCACTGATGCCTTTCTTATGTTCACACTTGAACTAAGAAATCAAAGAATAACCCATATTTTATCAATGTTTTCTCAACACAGTGGACAAATAGATGTTCTAATGTTGATTGCTTTTAAAGATTTGATCTGCATTAAAGAGGATAGACATGAAAAGTGCCTCTTCATAGTCAAAAGTCAGTACATATTTCTATGACATCTAACTTCTTGTAGAAGCCATAAATAGTACTAGTGGCATTTGTCTCACTGATGATTCTATTTTGAAGTGCTCAATTCTGACCAAAGCTTTGTGGTTTCTTGTGAGAAATGATTGAAATAACCTGATAACATGTTGAAAATTTAGGTAAAGATGTCCCAAGGATAAATTCTGCAATTTTCTTTATCTCTGTCATAAGCAGAGAATATAACACCTCAGGATGTAAACTTTTGATCTCTGCTTCACGTTTCTACTGGATCTTTGGCTTTTATATAAGTCACTACCAAGAAAAGCCATTACTTGACAACTACATTGTCAAGTATCTCACCAGTCAAATGATAGGAATTGAAAACTGTACTCATGTGGTCCATTGTAACATGATCCTTTGTAGCATTACTGAATAATTTTTCCACATAGAGAAAATGATTTTTTCTGGGTGTCCTGCATGCATGATCATTGGTAATAAAGCCTAGTTCCACAGGACCACAGAAAACAGAGGGTTCCAAAGGTAGTATCATCTGTGTGGGCTTTTTCAACATACTTACTGGGAGATAAGGGTCTGTCTTTCTGAAAAGTGATATAAATAATCTGGAGCTTCTGCTTTATTTAATTGAAATTATTTTTTCTCATAATAATACCTTTAATGTTAGTAAGTCTTTTGTTTAGAGTGAAAAAAAAAAAACCAGATCTGGAGTCAAATGAACTCATACTGTATTTTAATTTTGTCACTTGAAAATCAGAATCCTAGATGAAGGCATTTAATTTTTCTAAAACTTACTTTCATTACCTAATAATTATGATAAGAATACTGTCCATACAATAGGAGTTTGGGTGAGAAAAACTATGGAAACATACAGATGCTTGGTATATTACCTAGTGCATGGTGAAGGCCTAGTAAATGTTAATAGATGTTATGGTTGTTAATATACTTTAATATTATTATAGTGAGAAACTATACGTGAGTAAGTATTTCTTTCTGTAATGCTTATTCCTATGTACATTATATATCTGGAGGATGCTTACTTTATTTATGTATAAGGTATATATGACACTGAAAATCGTTTAAAATAGTATCAAGCAATTCTCATTTGACAGCCTCCCAAGTAGCTGGGATTACAGGCGTTTGCCACCATGCTTGGCTAATTTTTGTATTTTTAGTAGAGACCAGGTTTTTCCATGTTGCCCAGGCTGGTCTCAAACTTCTGGAGGTAAGTGATCCACCCATTTGGGCCTCCCAGAATACTGGGATTATAGGTGTGAGATACCACACCCAGCCTCTCATAATGTTCTTATGGACCATTTTTACATAAAGCCTTTATTACAAAGAAACAATTTAAATCATAGTTTTGTGAAAGCATTATTCTAAGAAATTAAAATAATGACTCCTGATATGGTTTAGCTCTGTGTTCCCACTCAAATCTCCTCCAATTGTAATCCCCACATGTTGAGGGAGGGACCTGTAATCTCCATGTGTCTAGGGAGGGAGGTGACTGGATCATGGGGACGGTTTCCCCCAAGCTGTTCTCATGATAGTGAGTGAGTTCTCACGAGAGCTAATGGTTTTATACGTGTTTGGAAGTTTCTCCTTTGCTCTTCTCTCTCCTGCTGCCTTGTGAAGAAGGTGTTTGCTTCCCCTTCCACCATGATGATAAGTTTCCTGAGGCTTCCCTAGCCATGTGGAACTGTGAGTCAATTAAACGTCTTTTATTTATAAATTACCTAGTCTCAGGGAAGTTCTTTATAGCAGTGTGAAAACAGATGAATACAACGCCCATTAAGATAATGTGAAGATATTTTCCTTTGATCTTATCTCAGCAGTCCCCAAACTTTTTGGCACCAGGGACATTTCCTGGAAGGCAGTTTTTCCACTGACAGTGGGGTGGAGTGGGGTGAGGGATGGTTTTAATAAAACTGCTTCATCTCAGATAATCAGGCATTAGTTAAATTCTCATAAAGAGCAGCAACCTAGATCCCACTCATGCACAATTCACAATCGGGTTCATGTTCCTATAAGAATGTAATACCACTGATCTGACAGGAGGTGGAGCTCAGGTGATAATGTTCGCTTACTGGCCACTCACCTCCTATTGTATGGCCCAGTTCCTAACAGGCCATGGACTGATAGGTTTGGGGTCCCCTGTTTGTCTGATACAGGAGTAGAACTTGAAGAATCTTGAGGACAAGAAGGCTACTTAACATGTCCCTTTTCCACTCCGAGGTTTGTGTGAGACAAGCTTTGCATAGAGTCAAATGGCTATTGATTCAAGTTGGGGTCTCTGGCTAGTGACTGAAGTGCTGAATGGTGGTTTTTTTAATTGAATAGAAAATTTTTTGTATGCTTACAAATATGACTTATGCATTTAACATTTGGTTGAAATTCAAAGAGTCTGACTTTTATTATTCCTTTTATGGAGAACCATCCTACACATGTCTTAATGGAGTTGAGCTACAGGAAGGTTTGAATATGTTCAAGTGCCTAAATAAGCCCTTATTTGAAATACAAATTTTTTCAGCATAGTCTCAAAGAAGAGATTATTTTGAGCTGGAAAACTAGGAGGGAAAGTGATGAAAATTAATTTATTTAAACATACAGAATTTTTGCTTGATCCCTGTTGAGATTCTGATTTTGAAAAACGTTTTGCCCTTATGGGTCATAAAGGATATTAATAATTAACTTTATTTTATATTGAGCTCTTTGAATGTTCCAGACATTTTTCTAGACACTTGGCATGCATCATTTAACTCATTAATAATTACAACAAGATTATAACATAGATACTCATATTATCCCCATTTTCGAATGAGAAAACTGAGGCAATAAAAGTTTATTTATCCATAGAAGTATAATTAATAAATGATACATTTGAGACTTAATGAAGGCATTCTCATTTTGGAGTCCATGTTAATAACTGCCTCACTATACTGAACTAACTAGACTGGATGATCCATTCAATGAAATTTTAACAAACATCCATCTGCATGTTGAAGAATGTACAAAGGGTGACATTGAGAAATTCTCTCAGTCATTGTCTTCTAGCACTATTTGCCACAGACCCTATATCATGTGTGGTCCATATTTTTAATGTAAGTTCCTGGGCCTTATTTAGAACTTTGCATCAGACTTTTTAAAAGGTGGGGTCCAGGGGTCTGTGTCATTAAAACACTTTACACGTTATAGGTTGAGAAAACCTAGCCTATACTTTTAGCTGTTAAACATGATAGTAAAATGTTCTCATTACAGAGGAAAATATTTATTTTAATTCCTGTTACAGACCTGTATGCATCCAGACTGTTAATATTTATTTCTGATGACTTATATATATCTTTACTAACAGGGAAGCACAGCTTTGTGTTCTGTCTTTCAAATTTGAAATGCCGTCTTCCTGTGTTCCTACTTTGGTTTCACAGTGAAAAAATGATAGATTTTTTTAAAAGCCTGAATTATCTGGAGTCTGTGTTGTGATAACAAAACTTGGAAATGATGTCTTCTGTGGGAAACCAACAGACACCGAGTTAGTGTGTCTTGTAGAAGAGGGTGAAATATTTAGGAATAGATAATGAATGATAGACCCCAAAATATCTCAGAGTAGTAAGTCTTCTCAATCATACAGCACTCATCTAATGCACAAATCTCTTCCAGATGTTTGCAAACAGTGAACAAAGTCTGCTTAAAAGTCAACAGAGAGGTAGGACTCCCAATATCCCAAAGCAGGTCATTCCACTTTTGAACTCTGAAAGATCTGTCCTTATACTACAATGAAATTTTTCTTTCTATGTTTTCCAAACCTTGGCTTAAATTTTGTGCCCTGGAGGCAACCAAAATAAATCAATTCCTTTTCTCACGTTCTAGCCCTTCCAGTATGTGAAGATACTTGCATTGGTTTCCCTTACCACCTCTCCACCCTGCTGTCATCTCTCATCTCTTTGCTTACTGCCAAGTTCTTGTGGTAATTTTTTGTAGTACATGAAAAACATATTTTCCATATGGCTTATAATTAACTTCTTAAGTTTGCTGGGAGTTTGTTGTGTTGGCATCTTTGCCTGGATTTACAATAATTTATTCCAATAATATAATATGATGTGAAGACATGTGCATTGGACCCAAGTACTTTTCCATTCAGTGTTGTCTCAGAATGGAAAAAGTAAAATATAGCATTCTTCCTTTCATTTGTTTGTTGAGAATGATTTTCTAATCTGGTTCTCCAGTGATAGTGGTGAATGAAATATGTGTCACAGTTGTGAAATAACTTTGTATGCTTCATTTTGATTCATTTTAACTGAGAAAAAAACATTAGCACAGAGCAATAATTCCTTTTAAAAGTAAATGAAAGTTAATTGGAATCTTAGAACCAATTGAAATTTTTAATGATACTCTATTAGATCTTTAATATACCTCTTACCTTGGTGAAGGTTATTCAAGAAAGTATTCAGTAATAAGGTTGTGGTTTTTATACATGAAAAATATATTACTCTCATATATATATATGTGTGTGTGTGTGTATGTTAGCAATAGAATTGAGGCAATCTTAATCATTCACTGTTCTGTGTGCTGACACATCTAAAAGTATAATATCACTGATCATATATATGTATACAGAAGTTAACTAAATGTTTCTATTTTTTAGATTTCTAAAATAATTTTATTGAGGTATAATTGACAGACAATACAATGTGCATATTTAAACTGTACAACCTGACCAGTTTGACATATATGTGTATATATGTACCCATGAAACCATCATCATAATAAAAGATGACCTATAAGAATTATTTCCTAGGATCTGGGTACAAAAGTGGCTTCTATTTTCAAGGACAGAGTAAGGTATGAACTGGTGGGTTGGCAACTAAATATAGTAATGACTTTCCTTTAACAGGGAAAATGTCAGGTTTGTGCACAGCAAACCAATGTAACTTAGTTATATGTTTTATTGTCTGCAAGTTTTAATAGTCATGGTACTAGCAATTTGAACAGCCACAATATTTACACATTTGGAGTTTACTATCTTGTTTGATAACATAGCAAATGTCAGAGGGGTTTGTATATGCTAGAGATTTATGAAGTCTAACAGTTTATTTTATAAGCTTAGTGAAACACCTGTAAAATGTTTTATTTTAATTTTCACCTGGTGTATTTTGTGCTATTTTTGTTTTAACCTGAATTTTTATGTGTGTGTCTATGGGTGTATATGTATATATGTGCCTATAGAGATACACATACACATACATATATAATGCCTCATTATGTTGATCTGCTAAAACAATTGATAACTTCTGTCCTTATTTAAAATGGATGAATTGTCATTTTTGGATACTGAATTATTTTAGTTACATTTGTCTAATACTGCTTTATTATTAATTTCTCTTTTTATAACTTACAATTTTCCCACTGAAATTGTGTTGCTCTTTTATGTCCTCCAAGTTTTTATTTTATTGGTTGGTTTTTTAAATAAAATAACACTCGGAAGCTCAATTACTGTGTTCTTTTGAGAATGTTATAACATTACACTTGATCCTTGTGCATCTGGGCCTTTAACTATAGTAGTAATAAACTTAAATTTAAAAATTTATGGGGAGTAACATAAACTCACCCTCTGATTACCTATGGCTTATTATTTTTGTAAGTCTACCAATAGCATGTGAAAGTCTTTCCTTGCTGTGCTGTTTTGTGTTACTGTGCTCCATCTTTCAGGTAAGCCATTGCTAAGCAGCTCTGGACTTTGGCTGTCTATGTCCCATTCATATTAATAATGTTTTTGAGGTAAAAAAAAAATCTTGATATACATTTGTGTGTATAATTGTGTGTGTGTGTGTTTGAAAGAGTGTGTATGGAAATATGCCTTCTATGCTGATATTTCAAAAATGTAGCACTTTCATGGGGGAAGGAATTGCCAATAATGTTTTGATAATTATTATTTGACTTTTTAAAAGTGATTATTAAGTACCATAACCACACATAAGTTCTAAAAATTTTTCATAAATTAAAACTTTTAAAATAGGAGAAAATAGAGCATAGTACCTTTATGACTATCAAACAAGAAAGGGTTTCATAAACAAAACAAAATCACAAATTATAAAATATATGATTGGAAAATTTATACAAAATGTAAAATATCTGAGCAGGAAAAAAATGAGAAAAGTTAAAATAAGTTAAAGGTGAAAGTTTGGAAATATATGTACCTATTATAAAATAGAAGTAATAATAAAAGAAATACCACTTGTTACTATTGACATGCATTCATTGTGGTTTCTAAACTTGCTAGATGGCCATAAATGGACCAATTTTAAATCTTAACTTGACCTGTACCTCTTTCTCTCCACTGTCCCTGTACCCTGTGATTAAGCTGTGTGCCACAAGTTGACCCTATGAGTCAGAAGTTCGAAAAATCTAACAAATTCTTCCCAAACCTGCAGACTTCTGTGAGAAAATGTATGTAGTGACTAGTTTGGGATGAGTTTGTCAAATCTCTAGGTTGCAGCAGTTTGCGTTTGTCTTTCTTTTTGCATTAGTACTTCAAGGTAAGGGTGAGAAGGGCCTGGAACTGGACATGTCAGGAGAATAGCCATAAGCCAGGGACTTCAGAGACCGCAGGGAGCAGGATGAGAAACTGCTGCAGGCACTCTTTCCTCCCTCATGCTCACTGCAGCCTTGGGCTGAGCTGTGACCCAGAGCCTTGGAACTGCAGGGAGGGCAGAGGAGAAGAGTTTCAGTTTAGAATGTGTGAGAAGAAAAGCTAGAAATTTTAAATATGAGGTGAGGGCCTGTGGCCAAATATTCTAAGACTGCCCACTTTTATCCATTTGCCAAATCTTAAATAGAAGCTTTATTTGGTGGTCTAAAAATGCTTTGTCCCAACAAACATTGTGAATACCTGACAATTTTCTACCCTGTCAACACTGCTTCAGCAATTAAAGCTTCATCTATGGGGCCTGTGGACAACAGTTACTAACTGTAGAGGTGAGACTTCACCCTGTAAATTTACTTGATCATTTTCACAAAGCCCCAAATAACCATGATGAAAGGAAAACATTGCTATTCTTCTCCAGAAGATTTGCTATCATTCCTACTAAATAATTTTAATCTAGCCCTGTACATGTTCAAAAGTTTCCTATTATTTCCCATTCTGTTTATTCCCTTGTATGGTTGGTAACTGTTTCTATTGTTGGGATGGGCTAAAAAAACACTCTGGGACCTTCAATTCAAAGCCTTTTACCACATAAAGGTCTTCACCTACTTAAGAAGAAGGAGCTGGGAATCTTATGGGAATAGTTCTCACATATTTGAAGCATAAACAATACAAAGTATTCCATTCAGATCCAGTGGCCTAAAATCCACCTGTACCTGAACACAGAGGGAAAAGACCCATGAACTAGAAATAATGCAATGTTTCTAAAATATTTATGGTGCTAAAGTACATTCCAACATGGCATTTTAAAAATTAATTTTTATAATAATATATCATAGCAGAGAAGAAAAAATAAGATAGATTTAGTCTTCCTAATTATGGTGATATATTCATTAATGAACATAACTCGCTAAGTGCTTGTAAATTTCATTGTTACACTAGTGAGAATTATATTAAGGTCCTTCAGCATGCTTCAGAATGTTTTTTCTGTCACTTAATATGGTCCAGAAATGAATGCTAAAATTATAGTGTCACTTTACTCTTCACTCCTCCCATCCATCAAGAGTAACATGATATGTTCACAACAGAGAAATCACTAATTTAATCAAACAAATGAATCCTGCATCTAGAGATGCAATGTTTTACAGCAGATCTCTAGAACGTATCCATCTTGTATTACTGAAATTTTATACCCATTGATTAGCAATTCCCTTATTCCCTCCACCAACCCCTGGTAACTACCATTCTATTCTTTGCCTTTGGCAGCTTAGCTATTTTAGATACCTCATTTAGTGGAATCATGTAGTATTTACCTTTCTGTGATTGGCTTAATTCACTTAGCATAATGTTTTCAGGCTTTATCCATGTTGCTGCATATTGCAGAATTTTCTTTTTTTTCTTGGTGTGAATATATTTCATTTTATCTATATATGACATTTTCCTTATCCATTCGTCTGTCAACAGACATTTAGGTTGTTTCCATATCTTGACTATTATAAACAGTGCTGCAATTAATATGGGAATGCCAATATCTCTTTGAGATCCTGATTTTAATTCCTTTCGATCAATATGCAGAAGTGGAATTGCCAGATCATACAGCCGTTCCATTTTTAATTTTTAGAGGAAATTGTATACTGTTTTCTGTAGTAGTTATACCACTTTACATTCCTACCAGTAGTGTACTTCAGGGATTCCAATTTCCTCACAACCCTGCCGACACTTGTCTTTTTCTTTTTTTCTTTCTTTTTTTTTTTTTTTGATAATAGATATCCTAACAGTTGTGGAGTGATATTTAATTGTGCTTTTGATTTGTATTTCCTTGATAATTAGTGATATTGAGCATATTTTCATATACCATTTGACTACTTCTATGTTTTATTTGGAGAAATGTCTATTTAAGTCCTTTGCCCATTTTGTAATCAAGTTATTAGTTTTATTTTACTATTGAGTTTTAAGAGTTTCTTATTTTCAAGATTAATGTTTCATCATGTAGATATCTGCAAAAATATTCCCCCATTCTGTAAGATGTCGTTTTACTCTGTTGATTTTTTCTTTTGTTGTGCAGAAGCTTTTTTTGTTTGATGTAGTTCCACTTGAACTTGTTTTTGTTTTTGTTGTCTGTGCTTTTGGTGTTATTTCCATAAAATCATTGCCAAAACCAATTTTAAGAGTATTTTCCCTATATTTTCTTCTATGAGTTTTAGTTTCAGGTCTTCTGTTCGTCTCTAATCAATTTTGAGTTGATTTTTGTGTATGGTGTAAGGGTCTACTTTTATTATTTATATATGGCTGTCCAATTTTCCCAACACCATTGATTGAAGAGACTATCCTTTTCCCATTATATATTCATGGCACTCATGTAGAATATCAGCTGACTGTATATGTGTGGATTTATTTCTGGGATCTCTATTCTGTTCCACTGGTCTATATATCAGTCTTTAGGCTAGTACTGTTTTAATTTATGTAGCCTTGAAGTATACTTTGAAATCAATAAATGTGATGCCTTTGACTTTGTTCTTTTTCAAGATTGTTTTGGCTAGTTGGAATCTTTTAGGCCATTGAATTTTGAGTTTCTTTTCTATTTCTGTCTAAAATGCCATTGGGATTTTGATGGAGACAGCATTGAATTTGGAGATTATGTTAGGTAGTGTAAACATTTAAAAAGTATGAAGTATTTCAATCTAGAAACAAAGGATGCCTTTTCATTTGTGTCTCATTTGATTTTTTAAACAATGTTTTGTGGCTTTTAATGCAGAAGTCTAACTTATTTGGTTAAATTTATTCCTAAGT
The DNA here is from genome assembly GCF_001698545.2 of Rhinopithecus bieti. Lineage (NCBI taxonomy): Eukaryota > Metazoa > Chordata > Mammalia > Primates > Cercopithecidae > Rhinopithecus > Rhinopithecus bieti. Next base: position 563,288 of record NW_016809277.1, on the reverse strand, counting down.
ATTTTATTCTTTTGATGCTATCATAAATGTAATGTTTTACTAATTTCCTTTTGTATAGGTTATTAGTATATAAAACAAATAATTTTGTATATTGATTTTGTAGCATTCAGGTATACTAAATTAGTTTAGTTTATTGGTTTTAACATACTTGATTTTGTGGAGTCTTTCAGATTTTCTTCATATAAGATTATGTTATCTGCAAACAGAGATACTTCTACTTTCTTATTTGGATGCCTTTTATTTGTTTATGTTGCCTAATTACTCTGGCTAGCACTTTCAGTACTCTGTTAAATGGACATCACCAGAGTAGACAACCTTGGCTTGTTCCTGGTCCACATAGTGAGCTCCAAGTTAGTGAACATAGTACCCAATAATTAGTATTTTAGGCACTGCCCCTTCCCCTCGTTTCCACTTCTAGTAGTCCCAGTGTCTATTACTGCCATCTTTATGTCCATGTGTACTCAATGTTTAGCTCCCCCTTATAAGTGAGAACTTGTGGTATTTGGTTTTCTGTTCCTGTATTAGTTTGCTTAGGATAATGGTTTGCAGTTGCATACATGTTGCTGTAAAGGATATTATTTCATTCTTTTTATGGCTGTGTAGTATGCCATGGTGTGTATGTACCATATTTTCTTTATCCAGTTCACCACTGATGGACATCTAGGTTGATTCCATGTCTTTGCTATTATGAATAGTGCTACAATGAATGTACAAGTGCATGTTGTCTTTTTGGTAGAATAATTTATTTTCTTCTGGGTATATACACAGTAATAAGATTGCTGAGTTGAATCATAGTTCTGTTTTAGGAACTTTGAGAAATCTCCAAACTGCTTTCCACTGTGGCTGAGCTAATTTACATTCCCACCAACAGTGTGTAAGCATTCCCTTTTCTCTGCAACTTTCACTGGAATCTGTTATTTTTTGATTTTTAAATAATAGTCACTCTGTTTGGTGTGAGATGGTATCTCATTGTGGTTTTAATTTTCATTTCACTAATGATTAGAGATATTGGACTTTTTTATATGCTTTTTGGATGTACGTATGTCTTCTTTTGAGAAGTGTCTATTCATGTCCTTGCCCATTTTTTTAATGGAGTTGTTTGGTTTTTCCTTGTTAATTTATTTAAGTTCCTTATAGATTCTGGATATTAGACCTTTGTTGGATGCATAATTTGCAAACATTTTCTCTCATTTTGTAGGTTGTCTGTTTACTCTGCTGATGGTTCCTTTGACTATGCAGAAGCTCTTTAATTTAATTAGTTCCCACTTGTCAATTTTTGGTTTTGTTTTAATTGCTGTTGATGTCTTCATCAGGAATTCTTTCTCAGAGCTTATGTCAAGAATTGTATTTCTTAGGTTTTCTTCTAGGATTTTTATAGTTTGTGGTCTCACATCTAAGTCTTTAAGTCTGAGCTAATTTTTGTATATAGTTTAAGGAAGGGGTCCTAGTTTCAATCTTCTGCCTATAGCAAGCAAGTTATCCCAGCACCACTTATTGAATAGGGAGTACTTTCCCTGCTTCTTGTTATTGTTGACTTTGTCAAAGATCAGATGGTTGTAAGTATGTGGCTTCATTTCTCTGTACTGTTCCATTGATCTGTGTGTCTGTTTTTGTACTAGTACCATGCTGTTTTGGCTACTGTAGCCTTGTTGTATAGCTTGAAGTTGGTTAATGTAATGACCTTGTTCTCTTTGCTTAGGATTGCTTTGGCAATTTGGGCTATTTTTCAATTTCATATGAATTTTAGAATAGTGTTTTCTATTTCTGTAAAAAATAACACTGGTAGTTTGATAAGAATAATGTTGACTCTGTATATTGCTTTGGGCAGTATAGCCATTTTATGATATTGATTCTTCTCTACATGAGCATAGAATGTTTTTCCATTTGTTTGTATCATCTCTGACTTCTTTCGGCAGTGTTTTATAGTTGTCCTTATAGAGATCTTTCATCTCCTTGGTTTGATCTATTCCTAGGTATTTTATTTCTTTGTGGCTATTGTAAATGGGATTGCATTCTTGATTTGGCTCTCATTTGCTGTTAGTTAGTAGTTTCATTCCACCATGGTTGAAAAATATTTAGCATAGTTTCAATCTTCTTGAATTTGTGAATACTTTCATTGTGACCTAATAAGTGATCTGTTCTGGAGAATTTTTTATGTGTACTTGAAAAAAAATTCTCCTGTTTGGGATTATATGATCTGTATATGCCTTTTAGTTCTATTTAGTCTTTAGTATTGTGCAAATCGGCTGTTTCTTCATTAATTTTCTGTTTGGTTGTCATCCTTATTATTGAAATTTCCTATTGTATTGCTGTATTTCTGCCTTCAGTTCTGTCAATGTTTGCCTCATATATAGTCATGCATTGCTTAAGAATAAGGATATGTTCTTAAAAATGCATCATTTGGCAATTTCACCATTATGCAAGCATAATAGAGTATACTCACACACAACTATGTGGTATAGCCTACTAAACACCTAGGGTACGTGGTATAGCCTATTGCTCCTAGGCTACAAACATGTATAGCATGTTAATGTACTGAATACTACAGGCAATTGCAACACAATGCTAACTGTGCATCTAAACATAGAAAAGGTAACACATTGCACTATAGTGTTACAACAGCTAAATGTCACCAGCTAATATAATTTTTTTCAGCTCTATTTACTATAATCTTATGGGACAACTGTCATATATGCAGTCTGTTGTTGACTGAAACACTGTTACATGGCAAATGTCTGTATTTAGGTGCTGTGATCTTGGTTGCAGATACATTTATAATTGTTATATCTTTCTAGTGGATTGATCATTTTATATTACATAGTATTTTTTAGTCTATTGTGACAGTTTTTTGACTTAAACCTATTTTTTTTTCTGTATAAGTATAGCCACTCCTGCTTCTTTTCATTATCATTTGCATGGAGTATCTTTTCCATGCCTTACTTTCAGCCTATATGTATCCTTAAATATAAAGTGACCCCCTTATAGATACCTTACGTTTGGGTCCTATTTTTTTATTCACTTAGCCACTTTATGTCTTTTGATTGGGAAGTTTAATTAATCTACATTTAAAGTAATTATTGATATGTAAGGATTTATTATTGCCATTTTGTTACTTGTTTTATTTTTGTCTCTCTTTTCCTGCTCTGCCTTCTTTCGTGTGTGTGTGTATGTGTTTGTGTTTGTTATTGGCATGTCTTGATTCCTTTCTCTTTTTCTTTTGTGTAACGTCTATAGGTATTTTCTTTGAGATTAATAGGGGTCTTATCTAAAATATGACAATCTATTTTATGTTGAAAACAACATCAATCTTATACAAAGTTCTACACTTCTCAAAGCTCTAATAAACATTTTATGCTTATGATGTCACAATTAACATCTATTTATATTATTATACATTAACAGATCTTTAAATTGATTTACTTACCATTGTTACACTAATATATAGTATTAAGTATTTGTCTATATATTTACCTTTACCAATGAGTTTTATATTTCTTATGCTATCATATTGTGGTTTAGCATCCTTTTTTTTCAAGTTGAAGAACTCCCTTTAGGATTTGTTGTAAGACAATTCTAGTCGTAATGTGTTCCCTCAACTTTTGTTGGTCTGAGAAAGTATTTGTTTCTCTCTTTAAAGCAAAACAAAACAAAAAACAAACAAACAAACAAAAACTGCAGTTTTCCTGGTATAGTATCTTCCCAGCAGATTTTTTTTTTTCTTTCATCCCTTTGAACATATCATCTCACTTCCTTCTGGCAGGGCAAAATTCCTGCTAAAAAAATCTTTGGGTAGTCTTACAATCATCCCCTTGTACATAACAAGTTGTTTTTCTCTTACTGCTTTCAAAATTATCTCCTATACATTTTATATCTTGAATATAATGTGTCTCAGTGTGAATTTCTTTGGGTTAATTTTATTTAAGATCTTTTGGGCCTCCTGGATCTGAATGTACATTTTTCTTCCTAGATTTGGGAAGTTTCCAGCCAATTATGTTTTCTAAATTGTATAGCACTGTGCAAATGGTAGAGGTTATGGCACAAGGGTGTTTCTGCTTTTACTACTGGTTTTAGTGTGGCTAGATTTACACACTAAATCTAAGCCCTTCTGCTAGTTTCTGAATTTTTCATAATGGGAATTGATCCATTTATTCCTATTGAATTGATGTTTCTGTGATAGAAAAGAGAGTCCAGTTTTTCCTATTATACCATCTTGCCTATGTCACGAGAATTTTTTCACTTTTTAGAGATCCCTTCTAATCAGTTACTGAGTAGAAGAGTTAATAAAAGTCCTCAAATGGGATGAAGTAGGAGATATTTAGGTAAGAACAGGAGGAGAAATAACACCAATACGGTTTCAAGAAAGGCAGTAATAGGTGAATAAATTTTCACTGAACTAGAATTGGTGTCACCAATTTTGGATGTCAGCAATTTTGAATGAGTCACAGCTCAGTTTTAGATTACTTAAGGCAACTTGTTTTATCTCTTGGAATCTTAGTTTCTTCAAGATTATGGGTTTTAAAAAGTTTTTACATGTAATATAATGTACTTACAAAGGTAAAATATTATTTTTTACAATTTCCAAGAACATTTTATTATTTTCTTCTTTATTTCTTTGTT
>NW_016809277.1:551547-558533 GCF_001698545.2 Rhinopithecus bieti | reverse complement strand
AATTTCCAAGAACATTTTTATTATTTTCTTCTTTATTTCTTTGTTGCCCCTGGAATACAGAAATCTGTGAGAATTATCTACTTATAATTATTATTCTATATCTCTTGGTGGTATAAATTTAACTTAGTGAAATTTAAAATAAATCCAAAAGTCAGAAGTCTGATATTCCTCTAGTTTATTCATTAGAATCACAATTAATATTGAAAAGATAACTACTTTTATCCTTGGTTTCCAGTTAGAATTCCAGACGTTAATTATTTTTATATGTTTTTGTAATTTCTTTTTTTTAATTTTTAATTTTAATTTGTTAGCTTCTATTTTAAGTTCAGAGATACAAGTGCAGGTTTGTTACGTAGGTCAACTTGTGTCATGGGGATTTGTTGTACAGATTATTTTATCACCCAGGTCACTATCACTAAGCTTAGTACCCATTAGTTATGCTTCCTGATCCTCTCCCTCCTTCCACCCTCCACCCCCCACCCTCAACCCTCCCAAAAGGCCCCAGTGTATGTTGTTCCTCTCTGTGTCTCCATGTGTTATCATTTAGCTTCCACTTATAAGTAAGAACATGCAGTATTTGGTTTTCTGTTCTTGTATTAGTTTCTAAGGATAATGGCCTTAAGTTAAGCTCCACCCATGTCCCTGCAAAAGACGTGATCTCATTTTTTTATGGCTGTATAGTATTCCATGGCATGTGTGTACCACATTTTCTTTATCCAGTCTACTATTCATAAGCATTTAGTTTGATTCTATGTCTTTGCTATTGTGAATAGTGCTGTGGTGAATATACACATGCATGTGTCTTCATAATGAAATGATTTATAGTCCTTTGGGTATATGCCCAGTAATGAGATTGCTGGGTAGAATGGTATTTCTGTCCTTAGGTCTTTCAGGAATTGCCACACTGTCTTGCACAATAGCTGAACTAATTTACTCTTCCACCAACAGTGTATAAGCATTTCTTTTCCTCCACAACTTCACCAGCACCTGTTATTTTTTGACTTTTTACAATTGCCATTCTGACTGGTGTGAGATGGTATCTCATTGTGGTTTTGATTTGCATTTCTGTAATGATCAGTAATGTTGAACTTTTTAAAAATATGATTATTAGCCACATGTATATCTTCTTTTGAGAAGTGTCTGTTCATATCTTTTGCCCACTTTTTATGGGATTTTTTTTTCTTGTAAATTTTGTTTAATTTTCTTATAGATGCTGCATGTTAGACATTTGTCAGGTATGTAATGTGCAAAAATTTTCTCCGACTCCCTAGGTGGTTTACTCTGTTCATAGTTTTTTTTGCTTTGCAGTAGCCCTTTAGTTTAGTTATATTCCATTTGTCAATTTTTGCTTTGGTACAGTGCTTTTGGCATCATCGTCATGACTTATTTGCTTGTGTGTGTCCTGGATGGTATTGCCCAGGTTGTCCCCAGGATTTTCATAGTTTTGGGTCTTACAGTTAAGTTTAAAATTGATATTGAGTGAATTTTTGTATATAGTGTAAGGAAGGGGTCCAGTTTCATTCTTCTGCATATGGCTAGCAAGTTATCTCAGCACCATTTATTGAATAGGAAATCCTTTCCCCAGTGCTTGTTTTTGTTAGGTTTACTGAAGATAACTGTAGGTGTGTGGTCTTATTTCTGTGTTCTCTATTCTGTTCCGTTGGTCTATGTATCTGTTTTTGTATCAGTATCATGCTGTTTTGGCTAATGTAGCCCTGTAGTGTAGTTTGAAGTTGGGTAGCATAATGCCTCCAGCTTTGTTCTTTTTGCTTAGAATTGCCTTGGCTAGTCAGGCTTTTGTTGTTGTTGTTCCATATAGATTTTTAGTATTTTGTGGTTCTGTGAAGAATGTCAGTGATAGTTTAATAGGAATAGCACTGAATCTATAAATTGCTTTAGGCAGTATGGCCATTTTAATAATATTGATTCTTCTTATCCATAAGCATGGAATGTTTTTCCATTTGTTTGTATTATCTTTGATTTCTTTGAGCAGTGGTTTGTAGATCTCCTTGTAGAGATCTTTCACTGCCATAGTTAGCTGTGTTCCTTGGTATTTCATTCTTTTTGTGATACTTGCGAATGGGAGTTTATTCCAAATTTAGCCTTAGGCTTGACCGTTTTTGGTGTATAGGAATGCTAACAATTTTTGCACATTGATTTTGTATGCTGAGACTTTGCTGAAGTTGTTAATCAGCTTAAGAAGCTTTTGGACTGAGACTATGGGGTTTTCTAAAAGTAGGATCACGCCATCTGCAAACAGAGATAGTTTGACTTCCTCTCTTCCTATTTAGATGGCCTGCAAGGTGCTGTGAAAGTGAAGTCTGCAGACCATCACTGCTCGGCACCCTGGATTCAGCCTCTTTCCTAGGAGTATGTACAGGGACCTAACCTCCTGCTTTGCTGGAGTTACGGCTACTTTTGCCAGGAAGCCTAGAAAGCAAGAGTATCTAAGATCCCGGCTCCCCTTGTATGCCTGAGCAGCTGCTCTGCTGAAACTCTACATAACCCTGTGTCAGACTGCAGGCCCTGGTGGAGTGGGTTCATGATGTATCTCCTGACCTGAGGGTTGCAAAGATCTGTGGGAGAAGCATGGTTTCCCAGGGTCACACATATCACTCACTGCTTCTCTGAGTGGGGGAGGTTTGCCTGACTCCATGTTGCTCTGGGGTTGGACATCATTCTGCCTTGCTTTTCTCCATTCTCCATGGGTTGAGTTGTTTCCTTGATTAGTCTCAACTGTAGTACCTGAATGTTTCACTTGAAGGTGCTGTATTTACTCACCCCTTCCATTTCTCTCCACAAGAGCCACACACCTTAGCTGCTTCTAGTCAGCTGTCTTGGCCACAGTAATTATTTTTAATTAATACATTTTCGTAATTGACAGTTAGAAAAGATCACAAAATTTCAAGTTAAGCAAGTTCTACTCAGTGTCTTCATTATTCATCTACCTTTTGGCATCCTATTTGCTATTGTGCTTCAATCAATTACCACATTCTAATAAAAGAATCAGCTGACTTTTAAAGTTTGGTTTTCCATATTACCTACAACAAAATATGGGCATATAATACCTCAGTTCTCTTCAGTTTATTCTGTTGAATATTTGTTTAATATATGTAATGATCAAATATGATGATATATGCAAAATAACAATTTCACTTATATATTATATACATATATAGTGATACATATATTATCATTATCACTATTAGTATTACTATAATATAACAATATTCTGAAAATAGTATCCTAGAATTCTTTGTATCCTACTATCCAAAAGTATATTCCGAATTTTTCCACCCCTATCTCTATTGTTATCTCCTCTGAAGTTCAAGAGTCCTCATGACTACCCTCTCTTTTGACACTAACTGCAAGTTTGGGGTCTCCAGAACCACCCTCCCTTCTAACACCAACGGCAAGTCTGGAGATCTCTAAGACATCCCTCATGTTTGACAATTTGCTAGAAGGACTCACAAACTTCAGCAAGGACATTTTACTCATGTTTATGGTTTATTACTGTGAAAGGATATACATTAAAATCAGCCAAAGGAAAAGGTGCACAGAGCAGAGTCCAGGAGAGACTCAAGCACAGAGCTTCCCATTATCCTCTCCCAGAGAAGTTATGTGAAGAACATTTACTTCTAGCAATGATGTGTGACAATATACATAGAGTATGGTCGACTATGGAAGTTCACCTAAGCTTTGCAATTTACAATTTTTATTTGGGGTTGGTCATACACACTTAGTTAGCTGCCTGCAGCATGGCTTTCTCTAGTATCCGGCCCCACCAATGTTCAAGCTGATACAATGTGGCCCAAGTCACACCCCGCCATGAATCAAATTTTATAGCAGAGACTATTTAACATACCCCAAAACCCCAGGTAAATAATGTCATTTTTATTAGTCAGGACATTCCAAGGCCTATGAGATTACCACCCAGAGCCAAGGACAAAAGCCACCCCTCTCTTTGAGCATGGTTAATTCTTTAGTGCACCTTTCCCAAGTCCAAACTATCAACACTTTGCTTCTAGATTACTTCAAAAAGTTAAATGTCTTCCTGGTTCCCTCTTATATTCTGTATAGTCCACTTTCTACCAAGAAGCGAAAAGGCAAAATGTGACAGTTCCCTTTTTCGTTTAAAAAGCTGTAATACAAAGTAGCAGACATACAGGATGAACAAGTCTAGAGAGCCAATGTAGAACATGAAGCTTATAGGTAATAAAATTGTAGACGAGGAAAATGTACCTTTTACTAGTATTCTGTTGAGAGAGGAATGAGTTGTTGACTAATATTTAATAAGCATCTTATGATTTTGAATTAGTAAAAAAAAAATGCCATGATAGTTCTTCTTTATACTGAGAATAAAATCTAAACTCTTTTCCATGGCCCACAAATTGGCTGTGATCATTCAGAGTGTACCCAAGTAAAGGTCATACCTACCTGATATAGTCTTGTCCCATGACCCTCAGTTATCCTGTAATACATTCACTCTGTCTTTTCTCCTGTTTCTCTAAACTATCAAGCTATTCTAGGTTCAAAGCCTTTGCATTTTTCTTTCTTTTTTTTTTTTTTTTTTTTAGATGGAGTCTCGCTCTGTTGCCCAGGCTGGAGTGCAGTGGCCGGATCTCAGCTCACTGCAAGCTCCGCCTCCCAGGTTTATGCCATTCTCCTGCCTCAGCCTCCCGAGTAGCTGGGACTACAGGCGCCCACCACCTCGCCTGGCTAGTTTTTTGTATTTTTTTAGTAGAGACGGGGTTTCACCAGGTTAGCCGGGATGGTCTCGATCTCCTGACCATGTGATCCGCCCATCTCGGCCTCCCAAAGTGCTGGGATTACAGGCTTGAGCCACCGCGCCCGGCCAGCCTTTGCATTTTTCATCCTCCACTCTTGGAAATGCTTTTCCCTTGTTCCTTCAATGATTAACTCTTTTTCATCAGCTAGATCTTAGCTTGACCATCACCTCCTCATAGAAGTTTTGCTCTCATTCTGTCTACAGTAGTTTTCTTCTTCTAGTCATTGTTGGTCCTATCACCATCTTCTATTCTCATAATATTCATAATAAACTGATACTGTTATATTTACTTTCTTTATATCTGTCTCTGTCCATTGGAATTAAGTATTCCCAGAGAAGCAGTTTGTCTTTTTCTTTAGTACAGAGAACAGTGGCTGGCGTCTAGCATTCATTCACTCAGTAAATATTAGTTAAATGCATGGCTGACTGACTGGTTCTTGTCCAACTGTTAGTTTCTTAGCGTTGATCTAGTTCCTTCAACTCTGCATGGCATTGCATAATCAGTGTTTTGAACCACATTCTACATTTGAGTTACGTTTAAGTGGCACATTTGATTTTGTAGTATCATATTATATTTGACAGAATTGCAAAGGCTATACTCATTTACACTCATTCATGTAAGTATAAATATTCATATTTCGCTTTCACTAAATATATGAAATCTAAGTATCTTCAGTGGCAATTAAAGGCTACCAAAGGGTTCAAACACTAGAATAAGATATTACTACTACAAAGAAAAGTGCATAATACTGGTTTTCAAGTGCAGTGGTGGTTTCTTAATAAAATTTTTGAATTTATTAAGAACTCATTTTGGTTTGGCTTTTTTATATCCTAGGATACTGTCTGCTTAGCTGCGGAGACAGACATATTTTCTCTCAGTATATTTAAAGTGACATCTTTGATAGCTGCCACAGGGTCACTCAAAGCAAAATAGAAGAGTGCCTTATGCTACAGCTTGGTCCCTTGTTGAAACATTTCATAGCAGGCATGCTCCTCAGCAAATGTCTAAATGTGCAAATTAGAATGTGGTCTACTTTTAATGACAGTCGTAATACATACCATCTGTCTTTATAAGGTTTTTTTCATCATTAACTGTCAGTCAATTGGATGTAATAAATTCTCTCTGCGAATATTATTCATCAGCATCACTTCAGTTGAGTTTAAATCAACAGGTGAACAGCTCACTTTTAAAAATATGAATGGAATTTAAAAGGAGTTACGACTTTCTAAAACATAACTATCAGAATATATCTTGTGGTTTCTCGTTGATCTTGTGGATTCTAAAACCAAACTATATTCTTTTGATAATTCAACTATTATAGTTTTATAAAATATTGACCTTCAAAAGTGATAATTTAAAATATACAGAGGAAGGTGGTTTGTATGTATTTTTGTCAATCATTTGTGTTAATGTTGAGAGTCTGTAAGTAAATGTAGAAATTAGTTAAAATTCACTGTATGTTTTATTTGTAATATTGTTCAAAAACTTATTTTTTCTCTGAGGCTCACAATCCAGAATTATTAACTTAAAAATTAATGTGTTTCCTTACTTGTATTGACTTCAAGCTAATGACCCACAAATCAACAATCTCACTCTTGCTATTTTACTTGCATTCTAGCCATATTTTTACAACAAACTACAGGACATTGAACATTAGATTCCCCCTTCCCATGCCACATTTTCCAAATATTTATCTTCTTTTTCTTAAAAGTGACTCTTATACACACTCTTCTCATTTCTTCCAGTGGTTTTATTATTGTTTCAGTCTCCTGAGCTTAAAAATATACTTCTCCTTTCCCCTTTATTTCTGCCTCTTTCCCCATAGCTAAGAAGTCCAATTAGATCTTCTCCACAGTGTCTTAAGTTTGTGTCCCTTCCTTGCCAATCTTCTGCTGCCCATTGCAGTAAAGACCTGGATTACCTCATAAAACTGTATTGGTTTCCCAGTTTATTGCTTGAATAAACATGACATTGCATTGAGCAGACATAATGTTACTCCCTTCTTCGAACATCTACCGTTTAATCTGATCCCATTTATCTTTACATAACTTTGGTACCTTATCTATTTTTTTTTTTTTTTTTTAACCATAGATCACTGTAGCCTCAAACTCTGTGGCTGAAGTGATCTTCCCAACACAGCCTCCTGAGTACCTGGTACTACAGATGTGCACCACCATGCCCAGCTAATTAAAAAAA
>NW_016809277.1:541508-551239 GCF_001698545.2 Rhinopithecus bieti | reverse complement strand
AAAAAAAAAAAAAAAAAAAAAAAAAAAAAAAAAAAAAAAAAAAAAAAAAAAAAAAAACTATAGAGATAGGGTCTCGATATTTTGCCCAGGCTAGTCTTGATCTCCTGGCCTACCTCAAGCAATCCTCCTGCCTCAGCCTCTGAAAGTGCTGGGATTACAAATGTGAGCCACCGTGGCTGGCCTCTTATTTATTTTTAGCATAAACTCTCCACTTCAGCTTCATTTGAGATCTTTACTATCATCTCTTCCCTTCTCTCTCTGTCTAACTACCTCACTGCTGGGGGCCATATTCCTGATCTAAATATCTTGATTTGCTGTGGACTTTCCCAGTTTTGTCCTTGAAAGCTTGTGTTCCAAGAAACCCTTCTGTCCCAGGCAAAGGGACATAGTTGTTCTCTCTACCTACTTCCCTAAATCAATAAACAGATTTTTGTAAATTAGATCTACTATGTTGTAGGCACTTTACTAAATGCTAAGAATATCTAAGCAAATAAAAGACATTCTGTCTTCTCCAGTAGTTTAGAATCCATAGGTGAGAAATGCAATTACAATATGATGCAATACATTAGGCACAGGGGCACCTAGCTAGCCATGGGGATTCAGAGAAGGATTCCTAGGAGAAAGAATGCAGGAGAATGGATAGAAGCCAGGTGTAGTGTGCAGTTATTTTTGGACAGGATAACTTCTGGCTAAGTGAAAAGTTTATACAAGGGCTAGAAGATTAAATGAAATGTGTATTCTAGAACTTCAAGTAGTTTTGTCTGTTTATAGTGTATTAGCAAGAGGGGTGGGAATAAAGGAGTGGTGATAGATGTGTTCAAAATGATGTCATATTAGAAAGACAGTAATTACCTGGCCATGCAATTTGGAATTTACATAGGGACAAATGGCAATCCTTTGCTAAGTTGTGAGTAGAGAAGTAACATAATGAGATTTAGAAAGGTCAGTTTGCACAACATGGATTAGTAATGGTGAAGCAGTAAATATAAGACAGGAAGATGAAAGAACTAGGAAGCTATTACAGTGTTTATTCTCAGAGCTAACCTTTTTCAGATATCCTTCCATTTGAAATATTCCACCAATATCTTCCTCTGCACTTTTCCCAAATTTACCTATTGGACAAGTCTTGTAAACTCATACTTTCTCCAGTCCTTTGCTTACTCTTCTAGCCCTCATTGATCTCTTGCTTTTGTGATTGTTATATCAATGACCATCATCTTTTCAAATAACAGTTACTCTCTAATTTCTCTTACAAATTATTCTAGTCTCCCAGACATGCCAATTACTTGAAGACACAGACTATCTTTTTCTCACCTTAGCCAAGACTATTCACAAAGGCAATGGTTAAAAAAAAAAACCCAAACCTTAAATTTGGGCTTTTTTATTATATTCCAAATGTTCAGTGCAAAATATTAATGACATTCATTCAAAAAACTTGTTTTATATTATATGTTAATTCAAATATTGTGGTATCTCAATTTTAATTAGTAAAGTTCCTATAAGGAGAAAGTGACGTTTCAAAAATAATTGGCTGCTTAACTGTAGCTTCCTACTTCCAGCTTATACTTTCTCTCCTAAAGTTCCAATAATAGAAAAGGTAGATGATACCTTAAGATTGGAAACTGGATATATGCCTTTCTCCTCCTACTTGTAAAACATGTACATACTTTCTCTTCTGCCTCCTCTTTCTTTCAAACTCTTTCTTTCCTATGAATGGAATGGAAGGTCATGACTGGAAAGAAAAGTACTTGTGTAAATTGGAGAGACTGTGCTGCATGGGACAGGATTAGATCAGCCTTTACCTGCTCTATCATTCATTCAACAGCTGTCTGATGCCAGGGAGCTTTCTAAGCAGGTTCAAGTTTATATGTTCCCTTTTATTATTCTAAGTATATATAATAACATCTACATAGCAGGATTATAGTGAGAACTAAAATTGGATGACATAGTTGTTACCCCTACTAGCTATAATCATAATGATGATGATTATTAACCTGCATTATGAAAACTAGATTCATTTGGAAAAGTTGAGGATTGTGACTTTTCAGGTTGTGCTTCTATCTTTATTCAAAAAGGGCAACAATCATCAATGGACTGTCACCAGGGTTTTGGAGAAAAGTGCAATATGGAATTTAAAGGGCTTTAAAACTCTTTCAGTTCCCTTTCTGAACCATTTCCTCTTCTTGTTCTTATCTGCTTCACATACTCATTATTTTCATGTTGCTTTTTGACTAGTTCATCTCCTCTTTGATAACTGTATTATTTTATTCCCCAAATTTATTTCTCCCACATCTACCTAAATTGGAATCCCTTTTTCCTATTACTGCATAGAAATGTACAATATCTAGGTAAGAAATAATTACCATAAAGAGTAAATAGAAATGTCTTTATCCTTTCTCTAAGGAAAATACATATTTTGAAAGTGGAACTTGATAATGTATATAAATTGCTAATTGCTGTGTAAGTTCTAGGAGTGTCTTAGAGTTTTAAATCTCTGTTTTCATTACTTTTCCTACATTCCAATTGATTTATTTCACTATTATTAAAATGAATTTTCAGCTTATAATTATAACAGTAGTTTTTGTATGCTTTTCACATGATTTAAGCATTTTCTTCTTGGTTCAAATACCATGTTTCATAATGTTTGACTTTTTTAATAACAGGAAGTATTTTCTGGTTTTCTACTTTATTATAAAATTCACCATGGTGGTCTGTGTTCACATTCCTTTGAACAGATTTCTCTTTACTTGAATTCTAAGAATTTGTTTTGTATATGTAGTTCACAGTTTACCAATTTAACTTTTAAATTTATGAAGTATACCAGTTAGATGCAGTTTTTCTTTTCATGTGGTTAGAAATTTTAAAATGATCTGTGGTCTTTTTTAAATGTAAAGGAGAGAAAGCAGTGAAGGGTCAGAAATTTCTGCAGCTTAGAATTTCAGACTTTAGAATATTATTATGAATTATGGTAAAATTGGTTTCTTCTTTTTCACACAATCTTACTTTAGCAAGGTGAATAAAATGATAACTCCCAAAGACTTTTTCTTTTTAAACAGGTGATCAAGTAGTCTGGACTGGTTACTATGGCTTAGTGTATAACCTGGTGAAAATTTCATGGGAACTTCAAGGAGATGAAGAACAGGATGGACTTAGAAATATAATATGGCAAACATTGCAGAAAACAAAGGATTATGAGGAAGATATACGAATCCAAAATGCAATCAATATCGCTCAGGTAAGGTAAAACGCTAGGCAATAAATATGTACATCTATCATTAGGAAGCATGGTTGTCATTTCTCTCCATGGTAAAAGGAATGTCTACATTCAATGAGTATTAGCGACTTACAGCTGAGAATAATATTTTTAAAACTTAACACTGATCTATTTTTGATTAAAGATAGGAGAGTTGAGCTCTAGATGATAGTGTAAAGGCCTCCAAAAGTCTGTAATAGAAACAGAATTAAATTCATTTAACACATTTAGGGAAAAGTACACCTCAGTAAGGGGTGATTCCACCATGGAACTCTGACTTGGTGGGAAATTCTGATAGAATGTTAGGTACGCTAGATTGAAGTAACATGTTAAGCCATGATTCTTTTTCTCTTTTCTTGATGAAGACGTTTAGAAAGTAATGGAAGTTTTAAGGAGCATAACACAATCCTCTAATTTGAGGGCTATGTTAGGATGGGCTGTGAAAGAGCTGTGTAGGGGTGCTTTTACTACCTCATAGCAAGGGCTGCCAAAAGAGGCAGGCTGTGGGTAAGATTCAAATAGTAGGGGTAAGGGGCGGTTTTATGATGTCGCTTTTTATGATGTTAGGAATCCAGAGACCTATTCTCTCACTTGAGCATTTCCTCCCTTGTCTAGTTCAGTGACCAGAAATACCAGGAAGAAGGCTGAACATAGCCATATTATGACACTGGACTAGAGAAAGGGTAAAGGTGGCCCTAACTTCAGAGATTTCAACACACATAGAAAATGAATAGGTAAAGGTAAAAGTTCCTTTTTTGGGTGACCCACTAGCTTCAAGACTCTTCCCTCTCCTCTCAGCCTGCTTGACTACTATATTTAGATTTAGATATTATACTATATATAAATCAACCTGTATCAGCTAGCCTTCTAAATTATAATTTAGAAGCTTAAAGGGCATCCTGTAGTTAGTGAGAGGATGTAAGA
Organism: Rhinopithecus bieti; assembly: GCF_001698545.2. NCBI lineage: Eukaryota > Metazoa > Chordata > Mammalia > Primates > Cercopithecidae > Rhinopithecus > Rhinopithecus bieti. Next base: position 547,062 of record NW_016809277.1, on the reverse strand, counting down.
ACTTCTATTTTTGTATTTTGGGTAATAACACATTAAACAACTACCATATTAAAGTAAAAACACACAGAAACATCTGTTTTTTTCAATGCTGTATCCCAATACGCATAATAAGTCCTCAATAAATATATGTTGAATGAACAATCCAAATGAGTTCCCTTTAAATATTAAAATACATGCTATAACTATGTTTAATAATTAAATTTAACATTGATGAAATTAATGGCAAAATTATTTTAAGATAAAATAAATATCAATAATTTTATTATTAAAATAACAAAATTAAAGAGTAGCATCTGCAATTCTTTGGAAATTAAACATGCCTTGATAAATGATATGGTTTGTCTATGTCCCCACCCAAATCTCATCTTGAATTGTAGCTCTCATAATCCCCATGTGTCATGGAAGGTACCTGCTGGGAGTTAATCGAATCATGGGAGTGGGTTTTTTCCCATGTTGTTCTCATAATAGTAAATAAGTCTCATGAGATCTGATGGTTTTATAAAGACAATTTCCCTGCACACGCTCTCTTGCCTGCTGCCATGTAAAACATGCCTTTTCTTCTCCTTCACTTTCCACCATGATTTTGTGGCCTCTCTAGGCATGTGGAAATGTGAGTCCATTAAACCTCTTTTTCTTTATAAATTACCCAGTCTTGGGTATTTCTTCATAGCAGTATGAAAATGGACTGATACAGTAAATTGGTATTGATAGAGTGGAGTGCTGTTGTAAAGATACCTGAAAATGTGGGCACAATTTTGGAACTGAGTAACAGGCAGAAGTTGGAAGAGTTTGAAGAGCTTAGAAGAAAGAGTTTGAAGAGCTTAGAAGAAGATAGAAAAATGTGGGAAAGTTTGGAACTTCTAGAGATGTGCTGAATGGCTTTCACCAAAATGCTAGTAGTGATGTGGACAATGAAGTCCAGACTGAGGTGGTCTCAGATGAAGATGAGGAACTTGTTGGGAACTGGAGTAAAGGTCACTCTTGCTATGCAAAGAGACTGGCAGCATTTTGCTCCTGCTCTAGAGATCTAGGAACTTTGAACTTGAGAGAGATAATTTAGGGTATCTGGCAGAAGAAAATTCTAAGTGACAAAATGTTCAAGAGGAAGCAGAGCATAAAAGTTTGAAAAATTTGCAGCCTGTATCCCATTTTTTGGGAAGGAATTCAAGCCTGCCACAGAAATTTGCATAAGTAACAAAGAGCCAAATGCCAATGACCAAGACAAAGGGGAAAATGTATCCAGGACATGTCAGAGACATTCCCAGCAGCCCCTCCCATCACAGTCCTGGAGGCCTAGGAGGGAAAAAATGGTTTCCTGAGCTGGGTCCAGGGCCCCCCTACTTACCACCGTGCATCCCAGCAACTCTAACCATGGCTAAAAGGGGCCAAGGTACAGCTCAGGATGTGGCTTCAGAGGGTGCAAGCCCCAAGCCTTTGCAGCTTTCATGTGGTATTGGTCTTGCAGGTGTGCAGAAAACAAGAATTGAGGTTTGAGAACCTCTGTCTAGATTTCGGAAGATGTATGGAAATGTCTGAATGTCCAGACAACAGTTTGCTTCAGGGACAGAGCCCTTGTGGAGAACCTCTGCTAGGGCAGTGTGAAAGGGAAATATGTGGCTGGAGTCCCTGCACAGAGTCCCCACTGGGGCACTACCTAGTGGAGTTGTGAGACGAGGGCCGCCATCCTACAGACCCCAGAATGGTAGATCCACTGACAGCTTGCATTCAATGCCAGCCCATGAAAGCAGACGGGTGGGGCTGTCCCCTGCAAAGCCACAGGGGACAGAGCTGCCTAAGGCTGTGAGAGCCCACCTGTTGCGTCAGCATGATCTGGATGTGAGACATGGAGTCAAATGAGATAATTTTGGAACTTTGAAGTTTCATGACTGCCCTATGGGATTTCGGACGTGCATGAGGCCTGTGACTCCTTTGTTTTGGCCAATTTCCCCCATTTGGAATGGGCATATTTACCCAATGCCTGTACCCCCATTGTATCTAGGTGGTAACTAACTTGCTTTTGATTGTACAGGTTCATAGGTGGAAGAAATTTTCCTTGTTTTAGATGAGACTTTGGACTCGGACTTTTGAGTTAATGCTGGAACGAGATAAGACCTTGGGGGACTGTTGAAAGGGTATGATTATATTTTGAAATGTGAGGACATGAGATTTGGGAGGGGCCGGGGTGGAATTGTATGGTTTGGCTGTGTCCCCACCCAAATCTCATCTTGAATTGTATCGTCCATAATCCCATGTCCAGGGAGAGACCCAGTGGGAGGTAATTGAATCATGGGTATGGGTTTTTTCCACTTTGTTCTTGTGATAATGAATAAGTCTCACAAGATCTGATGGTTTTATAAAGGCCAGTTCCCCTGCACATGCCTTCTTGCCTGCCACCATGTAAGCTGTGCCTTTGTTCCTTTTTCAGCTTCTGCCATGATTGTGAGGCCTCTGCAGCCATGTGGAACTGTGAGGCCATTAAACCTCTATTTCTATATAAATTACCTAATCTCAGGTATTTATTCATAACATAAAAATGGGGTAATACAATAAATACTAGAAAGGAATTAATTAATCTATTTGTAAGCACTAGCCATTGTTTTGTGTGCTAGCAATACAGTTTTAGACAAGCAGATAAATATTACTTTAAATATAAAGTTTGGATCAAGGAGACTGACAATAAACTTGCAAATTAATGAATTAAAATATCAAATTGTGCTATCTATGCTATGAAGAAAACAAAACAGGGCAAAGCTACTGGAATGGGATCAGCTAGAGTAGGGAGTGGATGTTTCAGTTGGAGCAGTCAGAGAAAGATTTCCAATGAGGCATTATTTGAAATGAGACTAAATAATAAGAAGGAAGTATCCATAAAAAATATACCCTGGTAGAGAGTTTATGGATACAAAAATGTGCTCTAATGTGTCCTAATAATGTCCTCTAATATGTCCAATAATGTCCTACAAAATGTGTCCTCTAAGAAAATAATTAGTTTGGTGTGTTAAGAGAGCAAGAAGACCAATGTGAGCTGGCCTCTGGTAAGGGAAGGAAAGAGTGGTAAGAGATGCAGGTGGGCAAAGAGAGTTGTTTTAAGATGGCAATAGTAGCATATAAGTAGTAAGCTCTGGGAATAATTTTTTAAATGTTTGTAAAAAATAAGAAAAAGTTTAAGTGGGAAGTACATTTAGAAAAGTAAAAGCATGCTATAAAAGCATAGAACTGATAAATTCTAAAATTGTTTCCTTGGGTAAAATAAAATAATACATAAACTGTTTTAGACTAGCTAATATAATGGAAAAATGAGGGAAACTTTTATTAATCACAAAATCCAGAGGGTAAAGGGAATGTGATTATAAGAAAGTAATTTGAAAATGATTATAAAAGGATCAATTTACAACTGTATACTAATATATATGAAAATATAGTACAATAAATGATTTTCTAAGAAAATATAAATGATGAAAATTGACTGAAAAAAGAAGGATATAAAAATCTTAACAAACAAGATTTAGAGAAATTTGCAAGTGACCTACTGGATTTGTTCATATGAATACCAAGGACAAGACTAAGATATTCATTAGTATCGCTATTATTTAACATAGTTATTGACACACTAACCTGTGCACTCATATTTAGCAGGTAACTAAATATATGTTGGGTCATAACTGGAGAATGTTTAAAACAAGTTTGTCGTACCAAAGCAGTAGGTGAGAGTAGCTTAAACACTTGGGAACAGAGAAGAAAATAATTCAGTTTAAATTCCAACTCCACACAATCTCTTTATACAGATGAGACTTGGAACAAGTTATTCCTCAGCCTTAGTTTTCTTATTTTTGAAAACTGTATGCCAAGGGGTATTTCTAATGCTCACAGACAGGGATAGTAACTGAAAATCACATAAGAGACAGGAAAGCTGAGTGATTTTGAGAGCACAGAACCTACAGCAAAGGTTGCCTGGGTTCAAATGGCTGTTCTACCACAGAATATCTAAGTGACCTTGGGCGTATTTTTACCTCAGTTTCTTTCTCTGAAAATGGGGCTAAGAATAGTATCTAATGCATAGGCTTGTTATGATGACTGAATGAATTCATGTTATAAAACATTTAAAGTTTTTGGTAAATAAATAAAATATACTGAGATGAAAGTTATTTGTTATAGTCTAAGTTGTATTACTTCTCAATATTTCTAGAGATTATGATTTATTATTGGGCTGTTAGAACTATAAGAGGAGAACATTTGCTTTTAATAGAAAAAAATTCAACGCAAATATTGATGAATTTCAGCTGAAGAAAGTGAAAACAACATAGCAAAATATTTGGAGGAAGTAGAGATAAGTAAGCTATGAAGTAAACCAATGAAATTCTTTTATTGTGGTGGTTTCTTACAGGTGTGCTAACTGAGGCAAGCTACAAATCTTCATGAAACTATGAGATAACAGGCTTGAAAAAAGTTTACAACATTGATGAAGTAGACATGGTTTAGGGATTTCACTAGTGGCTTTATTTATCTGTTTCTAAAATAGGTGGGGGAAAATTGCGTTGGTATTTTCTTTTCAGGCAATGAGAATAGGTGGCCATCCTGATCTCTACAGGTCCAGCACTTGGCATTCCCCTGACTAAGCAGCCTGAAGAGAAGAGTTGATTTGAGGGAAGAGTAATTGTTCTGTTCTGGGTTTATGCCTTTTGGAGACATTTATGAATATGCTGACCAAGCATTTTCCAATTTGCCCAAGTTAGCATGGGTTCATGACTGTTGTCCCAGCTTTCTCACTAGTAGTAAATTAATTCACTTTCAAAAGTTTCTCAATTTGGATGGCAAATTATTAATTTATCTTACTTTTAAGTTTTCCATTACACAATATATTGCCAATCTGGACTTGCCAATACTAAACTCTTTTTGTTAAAGTTTAAATATATTTTACAGCTTCTTGCTTTTTCTAGCTCTGATTGAATGAACATATATATATTTTCATATTCAAAGAAAACCATTTTGAAATTGGCCATTCATTCTTCATAAAATACACATGATTTTTCCAGTGATGCTTTATCCATACGGCATCCTATGATATTTCAAAGTGCCAACAAACACTTTTTTTTCTTATGTCTTATTTTGAGGCAAGTTAATCTGTTTGTAATCAGGAAATACACATTTTTTTCTGTCACTGAAAATTTCTTGTTATTTCTAGCTTTCACAGGTGCAATTATCCTAATATTCCTAATGTCCTGTTTTTAGATAATAATTATGGATAAAATTAATGTTAATAGGTAGGAAGGGCAATTAATAAATTTACTCTGCCCAGTTTATTATCAAAGCATATGGATGGGCCATTACTGGCAACCCCAAGTATCTATACTCTATATACTTCATAGAAAATAAAACCCTAGTAGAATAATTTATAATCCTTTGGGTATATACCCAGTAGTGGGATGGCTGGGTCATATGGTACATCTAGTTCTAGATCCTTGAGGAATTGCCATACTGTTTTCCATAATGGTTGAACTAGTTTACAATCCCACCAACAGTGTAAAAGTGTTCCTATTTCTCCACATCCTCTCCA
>NW_016809277.1:531271-538927 GCF_001698545.2 Rhinopithecus bieti | reverse complement strand
AATTTAGAATAATAATCCTTAAGGAGTATTATCTAAACATAAGAATTTCATGATTTTCTCCAGATATTTTGGGTTTTTTTCATGGAAAAAGACAATCACAGAGCTGCCCACTTGAATTATAGTGTCTTGAATTTCATGGATGTGCTTTTATACAACTGTGCTTCAGCTTTATCCTTGGTTTTGGATTAAGAGCCCCAAAATAAAAGGAAAACAAACAAAATTAATATATTTATTTCAGTCATGGCCACTATATCGCCCAATATCCCCATTATTGGGATTTAGGAAATAAATCCTCTTTAGTCTTATGCACTCTACGAACCTTATCACTAATTTTGTGTAAACTGTTTGTTGGACCTTAACAAAATTATAGCCTAATTTTTGAACAATTCTAACAGAAATAGAAAATGGCATATAGTCACCTCACCCAGCCTTATTCTTTTCTTTTTATTCTGTTTCCATGATTCTTTCAATTACTTGTATTACTCTCTAGTCTTATAACTATTTTTATATGCTACTGTCAAATCACAAATGGATTATACTGTAACTAAGTCAACTCAAATTTATCATTTCTATAATTAGAATTCTATTTATATGCCATTTTCAGAGCCAATCATTTGATATAAGATTCTTTTTTCTTCAAGATTTTAGTAAATATAGATAATTACATTTGAAATTCATAAGTCAGTCAGACATAGCAAATATATTTTAGATATTAGATACAAGCAAGGACCTCATTACTTGAGTAGTCAGCACTGAGAATTAAAGAATAAATAAACACATAACCACTACCTGTGCTAATTTGTTTTCAGTGCTTAGTCAGAAGACATTTAAAGGGTGTTTTCGTTCATTTTAAATATCAAATGAAGGGAGAAATTATCTTTTCTCACAGACAAATCTAAATCAGAAATTGTCTAAAAGCAGTTATATTGATTTAGGCATAGTATATGTTTAAGAAATATGTTTAATTTGCATTGAATACATTGAAACACACAGTTAACTCTATGCCTATTTTATTTAAAAGTTAGAGATGGAGACATTTGGATTATTAAACAATAGCCATATGATTTATGGACATAAATGATAAAGCATTTAACCTAGTGACTTTGAAAAAAATTACTTAATTTAGTTTGAATTCCCTTACTTAATATTAAGACACTACAGATATATAAAGTACAAAATTATATAAAATTTTCACTAAAATCAGTAAAATATGAAATAAATATTTATTATTTACTGTGTCTATTCAGCCTAGCTGAATTCTATGCAAGATGCAAAGAAGTGTAAAACATAACCTTTACACATAAGCTTTACTGTCTCATCCAGAAAGCACATTCTCCAGAAATAGACAAAGATTAATACAAAGAGGACATAATATATGTGGCTAGCCGCATCAAAGTTCATGGCACTCAGTAGGAGCCCAGATAAATGTTTGATCCCTAACTTTTTTTTTAATATTAGTGGGAATGTAATATTGTCCTCTTCAAGTATTAAATAGTACTTGAGGTGGAAATTTAAACTGTAAGTTAGATTACATGATGCAAAGTGGCAGGGTCAAAGAACATCTTGCAGATAAGAAAATGTCTTGAGCCATGCAGAAATAAGAACACTGTGAAAAGAACGTTGTAGGTTGACTTGCCTAGTTGGGAAAATAGCTTGGACTGAGTACTCGTGGGCATTAAACCTGGAAGGTTTGTTTCGATTACCAGGCTAAGGTGATGGAGACTTAGGTGGTTTCATGGCAACAGAAATGCTAAGTGGAGAAATTCGTTGTGAGGGAAAATTGTTGGTTCTAATTGAATTTTAATTGTTTGGTAATTTATGTTGGGTAAAACTTATATGTACAATTTCCTATAACTTTTTAAAATAATGAATTCTCGCTTTGGAACTCACAGTATGTTGTTAGAGTAATTATTCCCAGTTTATTCAGTGCTCTCTACAACCACAACTTGCATCATTCCCTCCACAGTCAAATTCTTGGCTTGACTATATTATTTGATTTACATAATAGGCTATAGCAAATCTTATACAAGGAGATATTTAAAAAATATTTACACATTGGGGTCTTCCCTCTCTTATTCTCTTGGAATCCAGTAACTGCCATGTCAATAAGTGCATTATCCAGCTGGAAGATGACAGACAATGTGGAACAGACACGCCATTTTAACCGATTTACTCCCATCCACAACCCAAGCCAGTCCCCAACTGACCTAAATTCTGACCACAGACACAAAAATAAACTCAGCTCAGACCAGCAGAACCATTCTCTGTTCCCAGCTCAGATTGCTGACCTGGGAAACTATACGCTAAATAAGTGGTTGTGTTAAGCCTCTTAGTTTTTGGTGATATTTTTACATGCAAAAGAGTTTTTGATAGAAAGCTGCATAAATGGGATTTCAATCTGCTATATTCTTCAATGTGAATATTGTTTCTTTCTTTCATATGTATCATGTTTAAAAAGACACTTATAATGATTGCTAAGATTTGATATTCACTGTATGTCATACGATACACAGTTTATGTGCATTAGTTACTTAATCCTCCTAAAACCATGTATTATATATTTTTTATACTCACACATATATACACACATTATGGTCTTGATCTTACAGGTGAGGAAATTGAAACTTTAAATAAAACAGTTTTTTTTTTTTTTTTTTTTGCAAGGTGAAGTAACTTGACTATGGATACATAGCTAGCTATCAGCAGTGCTTGAATTCAAACTCATATGTGCTACTTTAATGGCCAGTGCTCTTAAACATTTTTCCCAGTGAGTTATTCCCCATATGAAATTCTTGAGTTATTTTAAGAAAATCTACAAAAGCAAAAAATGAATATTAATAAGGGTAGCAAGAAGATAAAAAGGATTGTTAATATTTCTTACTACATAAATTTTATGTAATAATTTTGCTTCTGGCTTCATTATATTTCCTTACCACTTTTTCTTTGTTCTGATTCTTCATTTACATTTTACTCTGCTATAGTACCTATGGCCCTCTGTATGTTGCTTTATAATTTTAATAAAATGGTAAATACACATGCACAGATAAAATAATGGATGATTAAATTTGGGAGTATAACCAGCTCTGAAAATATGAGAAGATCTGAAGGGCTAAATTTTTTTTTGAGATTTATTGGCTGGAGCTGGGTAAGCATAGCGTTCACCTGACTGTAGATCTGGGCTCAGCATGGATTGCTGGACAGCCAGTCTCATTGGTATAATGTGAAAAAGTCATTGTGGTTTAAATTCGCATTTTCTCAGTAATACAAATATAGTTGAGTATCTTTTCACTTTTGATTCACCATTTAAATTTTCTCTTTAGTGAATTGCCAGCTCAAAAATTGTTTCTTTTTTCTCTTGGGTTTTCTATTTTATCAGTTGTTTGGAGATCTTTGTAAATTCTGGGTATAACTTCTTTCTTTAATGATTAGTCAACACTACTTTTGTTGCTATTGCTGAAATTGTTCCAGCTTTGGCCATTGCAAAAAATTTCAGTTTGTTCCTTGTGAATCTTTCACATTATCCTAATCATCGTGTTGATAGAATGTAGGATATATTCAATTTCAAGCTGTTATGAATAATCATGCTATGAACATTTTTGTAATATCTTCTGATGAAAATGTTTATGTATTTCTGGTTTACCCATATGAAATGGCTGATATTCAAATGGCTTTTGTTGTCCAAAACTGTAATTTCATATGGCTCAATCTAGTATTGGGTATGGAAGAGGAGAATGACTGGATCATATGGAAGGCCTATATTAAACCTTAATAGATCATGCCAAATAGCTTTTTAAAGTGTTTGAAAGTTCTTGTTGCTACACAACTGTTATGGGTTGATATGTGTAGCTCTCAAAAAGATATGTTACAGTCCTAATCCTACTATCTCAGAATGTGAATCATATTTGGAAATAGGGCCATTGTAGTTGTAATTAGTTAAGACAAGGTCATACTGGAGTAGATGGGCCCCTAATCCAATCAGATTGGTGTCTTTATAAGAAGGCAATCGTGAAAACAAAAAAAAATCGTGAAAACAAACAGGGATAGAGCCATGTGGAGACAGAGGTAAAGACTGGAGTGATATGTTTGCAAGCCAAGAAATTTCAAGTATTTTCAGCCATCACTAGAAGCTAGAAGAGAGGCATGATTCTTCCTCAAAGCCCTCTGAAAGAACCAGCCTTATTGACACCTTCCTTTCAGACTCCTAACCTCAGAAATGTGACATGATAAACTTCTGTTCTTTAAGTCACACATTTTGTGGTACTTTGTTCTCACAACACCAGGAACTAATACATAATCCTTACCAATATGAAAAAAATTTCAGCCTGTTTAATGTAGACATTCTGATGGATGTATAATAGCTTTCATTGTAGTTTTAATTTGCATTCACTTGTGACTAACGAAGCTGAGCATCTTTTTGTTTGCTTATTGGCCGTTTTGATACTCTCTTGTATAAATTACCTACTAGAAATTTTGTCCCATTTTTAATTGGGATTTTTTCCTTTTAATTTGTGGGAATTTTGCATATATTATAAACCAGCTTTTGTTGGTTTTAAAATATTTTCTTCTACTTTTAGTTGCTTTTCATGCTATTAATAATTTAATTTCATGAATAGAGCTTTAAAATTGAAATGCCATTCATTTTATCAAATTTATCCCCTATTATTAGGGTTTACTTATATACTATTTAAGAAATATTTTCCTACCCCATGGTCAGAAAGATATCTTTCTATATTATCTGTTGGGAAAAATGGTTAAGATTAGGATTAGGTTTACAATTGATCTGAAATTGAATTTTTTTTTTTTTTTGGTATAATGTAAAGTAAAACTCTCTATATTTTTTTCTTTGTGATTATCCAATTGACCTAGAACCATGCATTAAAAACTCTGTAAAGGGGAAGAGCCACAATGGTTGACTAGATGTAGCTAGGAAGACCTTTCACGAAGTTACTAGACCATTAAGAAGATTGGCATATTCTGAGCAGATCTTTGGAAGATATAAGAGTGGACAGAGGAAGAATGCAGACCTTGAGCAGCTGGGAGGAAGCTGGGAACCCTGCATGGGATTGCCAAGAAACAGGACTCATTCCTGGCCCCAGAGGGCCCCTAGAGGTGGGGTGAGTTAAACAGGCATGAGTTAGCCCACTCTTCCCATGGACCTACAGAATCCTAGCTGCAGGAGACCCCATAATCCCCACGGACATTTGAGCTGGCAGAGATAGTTGCTTGGAGAGTTGGAAGGGAGTTGGCAGTGGATTTGGTGTGGGAATGGCCGTAGTGGAAAATGGCCACGGATGCCCATCCTCCAAAGTTTACCATGCTTCTCTAGGTGTCTTTGGCCTTTGTTGACTGTTGGTCTTGTACAGAACAGGGCTATCTTACCTGTGGGATGAGGCTAGTCTTATCTGAGCATCCCTTTGTCTGCTGGCCTCTCCCTGGGTCCCTGCCTTACCATACTCACTTGCAGCGCAGCCTCAGATGCTTAATTGAGGTGCTTCCTAGAGGGCACAACCATAGCTCCTTTGCCTGAAGACCCTGCCTAATAATTGGAGAGTTCTGCAGTTGGGCTTCCAGTAACACCCACTTATAGCCTTCCCCTACTGCTCTGCTGGTTATGCTTTCACCTACAGCTTTTCCCTACTGATATTCTGGCATGCATGTGCACATGGACCTCACTGCCACACAACCATTGGTGCACAAGTACATGTACAGACCTTGCCATATCACTGCCCTGATGCTACTGGTACATAAGAGTGGGCCCCACTGCTACCACCCCAATGAAGCACTTCTGCTGGCATCCCCCATCAGAATGATGTTGCCAGCAGACCAGACCAGAAACACCTTGGCCACTCCAACACAACAGGTACCCAACTTCAAGTAGCTAGAGAACAGAGGCATGGGCATGGTCCCAGCCACCTAGGGTTAGAGCATATAGCCCACAATTGCTGATCTGTGCTTTGGCTACCTGAAATAATTCAGAAACAAAACAAGTTAATGGGACCAAACATATACCACAATTAAACCCTCAAGGAAATCAATATATAAAAGCAAAAGCTGATCCAAAGCACAGCAACTTCAAAATTAAAGAAACATCACACCACACAAATAAGAACCAGTACAAGAACTCTGGCAACTCAAAAAGCCAGAATGTCTTTGATACAGTTTGAATCTATGTCCTCACCCAAGTCTCATGTTCAATTGTAATCCTCAGTCCTAGATATGGGGCCTGATGGGAGGTGATTGGATAATGGAAGAGATTTCTAATAGTTTAGCACCATCCCCCTAGTATTGTTCTTGTAACAGAGTTCTCACAAGATCTGAATGTTTAAAAGTGTGTAGAACCTCCTTTCTTTCTCTCTTCCTCCTTCTCCAGCCATGTAAGATATGCCTGCTTCCCCTTTTCCTTCCACCATGATTGTAAATTGCCTGAGGCCTCCCAAGAAGCCAAGCAGAAGTTACTATGCTTCCTGTATAGCCTACTTAACCATGAGCCCATTGAACCTCTTTTCCTTATAAATTATCCATCTCAAGTATTTCTTTATAGCAGTATGAGAATGGATCAACATTAGTCTTCTTACCTCCAAACTACCACACTAGCTCTCCAGCAATGTTACTTAACCAGACTAAAATGACTGGAATGTCAAAGATAGAATTCAGAATCTGAATGACCAAGGAGATCAACAAGATCCAGGAGAAAGTTTAAATCCAATCTAAGAAATCTGAGGAATTCAGTAAAGTGATATATGAGCTGAAAGAGGAAATAGCCATTTTAAGAAAGAACAAAACTGATCTGATAGAGCTGAGAAACTCACTAGAAAAATTTCGCAACATAATCAGAAATATTAACAGCAAAACAGATCAAGCTGAGGAAAGAATCTTGGAGTTCAAAGACGAGTTCTTCAAGTCAACTCAGTCATACAAAAATATATAAAAGAGAATGAAAATAATGAACAAAACCTCCAAGAAATAGGGAATTATGTAAAGAGAACAAACCTATGACTTATTGGCATCCCTGAAAGAGAGGGAGACAAAGCAAACAGCTTGGAAAACGTATTTGAAGATATTGCCAATGAAAATTTCCTTAACCTCACTGGAGAGGTTGATATTCAAATTCAGAGCACCTATGTGAGATACTATTCAAGATGACCATCATCAAGACTCATAGTTATCAGATTCTCCAAGATAAATGTAAAAGAAAAAATGTTAAAGGCAGCAAGAAAGAAGTCAGGTGACTTACAAAGGGAACCTCAACAGGCTAACAGCAGACCTTTCAGCAGAAACCCTACAAGCCAGAAGAAATTGGGAACCTATATTCTGTATCCTAAAAGAAACAAAATTCTGTCGGGCATGTAATCCCGAGGCTGAGGTGGGTGGATCACCTGAGCTCAGGAGTTCAAGATCAGCCTGGGCAACAGTGCAAAATTCTGTCGCTACTCCAAATACAAAATATTAGCTGGGCGTGGTGGTGCATGCCTGTGGTCTCAACTACTCAGGAGGCTATGGTGGGAGGATTGCTTGATCCTGGGAGGCAGAGGTTGCAGTGAGCCGAGATTATGCTACTGCACTCCAGCCTGAGTGACAGATTGGGATGCCTGAGAGAGAGAGAGAGAGAGAGAGAGAGAGAGAGAGGAAGGAAGGAAGGAAGGAAGGAAGGAAGGA
>NW_016809277.1:525559-530847 GCF_001698545.2 Rhinopithecus bieti | reverse complement strand
GGAGGGAGGGAGGGAAGGAAGGAAAAGAGAAAGAGAGAGAGAAAGAGAGAGAGAGAAAGGGGGGGGAGGGGAGGAAGGGAGGGAGGGAAGAAAATTCCAACCAAGAGTTTCATATCTAACCAAACTAAGCTTCATAAGTGAAGGAGAAATAAAATCATTTTCAGACAAGTGAATACTAAGGGAATTTGTTGCCACCAGACCTGCCTTACAAGAAGTCCTTCAGGGAGTGCTAAACATGGATATGAAAGACTGTTTCTGGGCACTTCAAAAATGCACTTAAGTACTTAGACTATTTACACTATAAAGCATCAACACCAAATGAAGACTACCCAACAACTGGCTAACAACACAATGACAGGATCAAATCCACACATATCAATATTAACCTTGAATTTAAATGGACTAACTACCCCACTTAAAAAGTACAAAGTGGCATAAAGAAGAAAGACCAACTGTATGCTGTTTCAAGAGACCAATCTCACATGCAAGGATACCTGTAAGTTCAAAGTGAAAGGATGGAGAAAGGCCTATCAAGCAGATGGAAAATTAAAGAATAGCAGGGGTTGCTATTCTCATTTCAGGCAAAACAGGTTTTAAACCAACACTGATAAAAAGGAAAAGAAGGGCATTATGTAATTATAAAGGGATCAATTCAACAAGAAGACTTAATCCTAAATACATATTTACCCAACACTCATGCACCCAGATTCATAAAACAAGTTCTTAAAGACCTACAAAAAGACTTAGATAACTACATAACAATAGTGAGAGACTTCAACATTCCACTGACAGAGCGATCATCAAGGCAGAAAACTAACAAAAATATTCAGGACCTAAACTTGACACTTTACCAAAAGGACCTAACAGAAATCTATAGAGCACTCCATCAAACAACACCAGAATATACATTCTTCTTATCTGCATATTGCACATCCTCTAAAATAGACAAGATGCTTGGCCATAAAGCAATTCTCAACAAATTAAGGGAAAAATACAAAATCATACCAATTACACTCTTAGAGAATAAAAATGGATATCAGTACCAAGAAAATCTCTCAAAACCATACAATTACAAGTAAATTAAGCAACCTCCTCCTAAATGATTTTGGGTGAACAATGAAATTAAAGCAGATATCAATACATTTTTCAAAACTTATGAAAACAAAGATACAACATACCAGAATCTCTAGGACATAGCTAAAGCGGTGTTAACAGGGAAGTTTATAGCACTAAACAGTCACATGAAAATGTTTAAAAGATCTCAAATTAACAGCCTAACCTCACACCTAGAGGAACTAGAAAAACAAGAGCAAACCAACCTCAAAGCTAGTAGAAGAAAATAACCAAAATAAGAGCTGAACTGAATGAAATGAAGATGCAACCCTCCCTCAAATAAAACCCCCAAAATCCATACAAATGATCAACAAAACCTCTATGCACACAAACTAGAAAACCTAGAAGGAATGGATAAATTCCTAGAAACACACAACCTCCCAAGTTTGAACCAAGAAGAAATCAAAACCCTACATAGACCAATAATAAGTTCTAAAATTGAATCAGTAGTAAATAACCTAACAACTACAAAAAGCCTTAGACCAGATGGATTCACAACCTGATTACACCAGATGTAAAAAGAAGAGCAGGCATCAATCATATTGAAACCATTTCAAAAAATTGAGGAGGAAGAAGTACTCCTCTTTACCTCATTCTATGAGGCCAGCATCATTCTGATACCAAAACCTGGCAAAACAAACAGAAAAGAAAACCTCAGGTCAATATCCCTGATGAACATTGACCCAAAATCTTCAACAAAATACAATCCTAACACATCAAAAAGATAACCCACTACGATCAAGGAGGCTTTTGTATTAGTGAGGGTTCTCTAGATAGAAAGACCTAATGGAATAGATATGTAAGTATCTAAAATGCAGTTTATTAAGTATTAACTCATATGATCACAAGGTCCCACAACAGGCCATCTGTAGGCTAAGGAACAAGGAGAGCCAGTCCAAGTTACAAAACTGAAGAACCTGGAGTAGCGGGGAGTTGGGGGCAGACAGCATCCAGCACGGGAGAAAAGTGTAGACTGGGAGGCTAGGCCAGTCTCTCTTTTCACATTTTTCTGCCTGTCTATATTCTAGCCGTGCTGGCAGCTGATTAGATTGTGCTCACTCAGATTAAGGGTGGGTCTGCCTTTCTCAGCCCACTGACTCAAATGTTAATCTCCTTTGGCAACACCCTCACAGACACACCCAGGATCAATACTTTGTATCCTTCAATCCAATCAAGTTGACACTCAGTATTAACCATTGCAGCTTTATTCCTGCAATGCAAGGTTGATTCAACATATGCAAAACAGTAAATGTGATTCATCATAACAGAACTAAAAACAAAAACCACATTATCTTCTTAATAGATGCAGAAAAGACATTCAATACAATTCAACATCTCTTCATGATAGGAACCCTCAACAAACAAGGAATTGAAGCACATACCTCAAGAGTTATCTTTGACCAACCCACAGTTAACATTATATTGAACAATTTACCTGAAAGCATTTCCCTTGAGAAACAAAACAAGACACATTTGCCCACTGTCACTACTCCTATGCAACATCATACTGGAAGTCCTAACCAGAGCAGTCAGGCAAGACATGAAATACGGTCATCCAAATAGGAAGAGAAAAAGTTAAATTACTTATCTTACAAGATGATATGACTCTATATCTAGAAAACCCCATAGTCTATTTCCAAGGACTTTTAGATCTCATAAAGTACTTCAGCAAAGTTTCAGGATACAAAATCAGTGTACGAAAATCACTAGCACTCCTAAACACCAATAATATCCAAGCTAAAAGACAAATAAAGATGCAATACCATTCACAATAGTCACAAAAAGAATAAGATGAAAAGGAATACAGCTCAACAGGGGAAAAAAAAAAGATATATACAAGAATTACAAAAGACTGCTAAAAGAAATCAGAAATGAGACGAATGGCAAAGCATTTCACACTCATGGATACAATGAATCAATAATGTTAAAATGGCCATACTGCCCAAAGCAATATGCATATTGAATGTTATTCCTATTGAACTACCAATATTTTTTCACAGAATTAGAAAAAAAAATCTATTCTAAAATTCATATGGAACCATAAAAGAGCCAGAATAGCCAAAGCAATCCTAAAGAAAACAAAGCCAGAGGGATTACACTACCCAACTACAAACTATACTACAAGGCTACAGTAACCAAAACAGCATGGTACTGGTACAAAAACAGACACATAGACCAATGGAACAAGAAAGAGAACCTAGAAATAAAGCTGCACACCCACAACCATCTGATCTTTGATGAAGTTGCCAATAACAATGAGGAAGGGACTCCCTATTGAATAAGTGGTGCTAGGATAACTGGCTAGCTATATGCAGAAGACTGAAACTGGACCCCTTCCTTATACCATACACAAAAATTAACTCAAGATTAATTAGTGACTTAAATATGAGACCAAAAACTATAAAAACCCTAGAAGAAGACCTAAGGAATACCATTCTGGATATAGACTCTGGCAAAGATTTATGCATGAATAGGTTTTCATTCTCTTAATTATGTTTAATTATAAATTATATATTTGCAGATATACATTAAGTGTATGAAGATTTAAAATAGACGTTTCATATTTCTCTTGAATATGAATATGTAAGCTTGAATAAGCTTGAGTCATTATTATGAAATTTTACTTATTATTTCTACCAATGCTTCTTATATTAAAGCCTGATCTTTTTCATATTAGTATATGTACATTAGCTGCCTATGGATTAACATTTGCATCAAATGTATTTTTTCATTGTTTGTTCTTAAATTTTTTGTGTCTTTATATAAGGTATGTTTCTTTTAAGCATGGTATTTTAACCACAATAGTTGAAAACAGTCTTCACCTTTTACTTGTATATTTACATGCAATGTAATTTTGATATATATTATGTTTTATTAGTTAACCAACCTATTTTATTTTATCTAGGGCATTTTCAGAAAGCCTTATTTTCTTGTATTAATCAAATATTTTATCATTATATTATTTTCTCTATTAGTTTGTTAGTAATTTGTTACTCTAAATACATATTGTAGCTATTTTCAGAATTGCAATATGCCTCATTAATTTATTAGAGGCTAACCTAAGTTATTACTTTTACCACTTACTTGAAAATTCTAGAACTTTAGAACATTTATTGTTTTACACATTTTAATTCTACTTGTATTTTTACTACTCTAAACATTATTATTGTTTTAGACAGGCCAAAGTATATTTTGTTACTATCTTATTCTTCATTTCTTTCTGTATTTTTATGCCACTATGTATGTTCACTTTCCTTCTATGTGATGAACCTACTTATGCATATAGAATTTTAGGTTGACATATTTTTAGCATTTATAAATGTAAAGTCATTTATTTGGCTTCTGTCATTTCTGTTGAGAAATCAATTGTCGGCCAAATAGTTCTTCATTTTAAATTACTGTATTTTTTGATTTCTCTGGTTTTAGGGTTTCCCTGTTGGGCCTTTAGAAATGTTAATAAGATAAATCCAATGTAGTTCTCCTTGTATTTGTCTTGCTCAACATTAGCAGGGTATGTGAATACTGTGGGTTGATATTTTTTCATCAGTTCTGGAAAATTCTTTGCCATGAAGTTTTCAAATACTACTTCCACTCCATTGTCTCTTATTTTCTCTGAGATTTCTATTACAAAAATGTTAGACTCGGCAGGGCATGGTGGCTCATGTCTGTAATCCCAGCACTTTGGGAGGCCGAGGCAGGTGGATCACAAATTCAGGAGTTCAAGACCAGCCTGGCCAAGATTGTGAAACCCTGTCTCTACTAAAAAAAAAAAGAAAAAAAAAGTGCAAAAATTAGCCAGGCGCGGTGGCAGGCGCCTATAATCCCAGCTACTCGGGAGGCTGAGGCAAGAGAATCTCTTGAACTCGGAGGGTGGAGGTTGCAGTGAGCCATGATCAGGCCACTGCACTCCAGCCTGGGCACCAGAGTGAGACTCTGTCTTAAAAAAAAAAAAAAGGTAAGACTTTACACTCTGCCCTTTATTCTTAAGAAACACATTTCACTCAGTAGGTGTTCAAGCCTTATTCGTATTCTAGATTAGGGGTTGGCAAGCTTTTCCTTAAAAGGCAAAATAGTAAATGTTTTAGGCATTGTGGGCTCAGAGGCAAAATCCAAGTTATTATGTTGGCACTTTTAAAACCATTTAAAATGTAACCATTTATCAATGTAAAAATCAT
>NW_016809277.1:490741-522166 GCF_001698545.2 Rhinopithecus bieti | reverse complement strand
TTTTTTTTTGTCCCTTTTTTTTTTTTTTTTTTTTTTTTTTTTTTTTTTTTTTTTTTTTTTTTTTTTTTTTTTTTTTTTTTTTTTTTACTGTAGCATTTCCATATATATTTTAAAATCAACTTGTCAAGTTCCATTTTTTAAAAAGCATGTCAACTTGGATTTTTATTGGGTTTTCATTGAATCTAGAGAGCTATTTGGTGGTAATTGATACATATCATTATAATGTATAATAGGTAATTCATGGATATTTACATCCTGCCACTTTTTAAGGTATTTCCCAATTTATATCAATAATGTTTTGTATATTTCTAGCTGTTTGATATATGTATTTTATTGTAAAATATATATCATAAGCTTACAAATATATGTATATATAGAATTTGTACTGGTTTACACAAACATAATTTAGTTTTGTGTGTTAATCTTTTACCTGCCAATCTTATTAAATTGTTTTGTTTTGTTTTGTTTTGTTTTTTTTTTTTTTTTTTTGAGGTGGAGTCTCGCTCTATCGCCCAGGCTGGAGTGCAGTGGCCAGATCTCGGCTCACTGCAAGGTCTGCCTCCCGGGTTTTACGCCATTCTCCTACCTCAGCCTCCTGAGTAGCTGGGACTACAGGCGCCCGCCACCTCGCCCAGCTAGTTTTTTGTATTTTTTAGTAGAGACGGGGTTTCACTGTGTTAGCCAGGATGGTCTCGATCTCCTGACCTCGTGATCCGCCCGTCTCAGCCTCCCAAAGTGCTGGGATTACAGGCTTGAGCCACCGCGCCCGGCTAAATTGTTTTTATAATTCAAAAGTTTACTTTTTACATAAAAATTCATGTTTTTTTGCAAGCATCATAAACATTTTTACATTTTCTTATCTTATTTTACTGTTTAGTCACTTTTAGTACAGGACTGAATACAAATGATGATGCTGGACATGTATGTTTTACGTGAGCCTCATAAGGAAGAGCTTTCAACATTTTCACATTACATTTTTTTAAGAAATACCTCCCATAAATTAAAACTCAATTTTTCCAAGTTTAACAAGAACTTTTATTATGAATTCATATAGAATTTTACCAAATAAATTTCATGCATCTTTTGGTATGATTGACAGATTTTTCTATAATTCTGTTACTGTTGTAAATTATATTGTTTGATTTTCTTTTGTTGACCAATCATTGCATTCCTGGAATAAAAATAACATGGTGATGATGTAAATATTGCTCTGTTTACTTTAATAATACTTTAAGATTTTGCATTTGTATTCATGCATGTGATTGTTCCATAATATTTCTTTCTTATATTTTTAAGTTTTTATATGAAAGTTATTCTTGGCTAATGAAGTGAATTGGGAAATTATATTTTTTTAATACTCTGGAAGAGGTTTCTATTTTTGTCATTATTTCTTCTTAAAAGTTTTGTAGAATTCACAAGTGAAGCTATTTGGTTATGGATATTTTGGGGAAGATTTTAAATTGTGGACTAATTTTTTATTGGTATGTTTTCTTTCGAGGAATTAAATTCTGAAAGATATTTTCTAAAATTGCTTCTGTTTTTCTATGATCTTTTTAATGTCTTTAAAATCTGGTGTGATATCCACTGTCTAATTCCTAACTCTTCTTATTTTCATCTTTGTTCTTATTTTACTCTGTGATTCTAAGGCCTGAGCCACTCTGCTTGGCCTCTCAGTCTTAAAAATCAACATTCAATTCTCTTGATACTATGTTTTCTCTCTTTCTTTCATATTTGATATTAGGTTTATTACTTTCTTCTGTTAATTTCCTTGCATTTAATGGATTATTATTTTCCTAAAATTATTGAACTTTATTCTTTGTCATAGATTTGTAGTATTTTCCTTTTCTAATATGTGTTTTGTACACTATTAATTTACTTTCACATGTAATTTTAGTAATATCCTAAAAAGTATGATAAGCAATATTTTAATTATCATTTAGTTCAAAAACTTTTCTAATTTCTATTATCTCTATTTAAACCATACATTGTTTAGAAGATAGACTATGGCTTAGTGTTACATATATTGAGACTTTTATTGTTACATTTATATTGTTTGATTTTAGTTCAATTTTATTATGATCAATCACTACACTTTATAATCATTATGATTTTTTAAATAAAAAGTCAACCTTTTCTGTTGTAAATGAATATAACTACAACAGATTTCTTTTGATTAGGGTTCATGTTGATATGGTATATCTATTTCCATCTTTTAATTTTATGCTCCCTGAATTCTTATATGTATGTCTCTGAGGAGAAGTAACATTTTTTTAACCTGAAAATTACTGTCTTCAAATTGAAACAGTTTATTTACGTTTAGTGTCACTACAATATATTTGTATGTATTTCCATTTTTTGTTATTTACTATTCTATAGATGACAGAAACATCTATAGATGTTTCTTGTTCTTTTAAAATAATCTCATATTTGCTTTTTGGCAAAAGATTTTGTTTTTTTAATTATATCATTCCACCCCACCCCCTTTACTTATTTGGTGCTTACACATTCTTTTACTGTTACCTGTTACCTCTGATTTTATAAAATAAATTCTTGAATTATTAAAATCTAAGGTAAGTAAATTTTATATTTTCCTGGACCATGAAATTGTCTTATAATATTTTAAGTCCATTTATACCCCCTTACTTATGCAATTGTTCTGTTTAGCATTTTAATTTTGTGTATGTATATCTGGATGTGTTCGTGTATGTATGTGTGCATGTGTGTGTGTTTATAGACACCAGTATATTATTATTGCTTTATGTAATCAATATTCTTCAAGCTTACCCACATATTTAAAAGTTTCTTTCCTTACTCTTCTTCCTTGAATCCTTGAATCGCTGGCCTTCTGTGTGGTATTATTTTTCTTCTGCTCGAAGAAAACACTTTCGTAGCCTTTTAGTGAGCATCTGCTGATGTTGAATTCTGTCAGTGTTCATTTATTTGCTTTTTTTTTTTTTTTTTTTGAGATGGAGTCTAGCTATGTCACCCAGGCTGGAGTGCAGCAGCATGATCTCAGTTCACTGCAACTTTCGCCTCCCGGGTTCGAGCTATTCTCCTGCCTCAGACCCCCGAGTAGCTGGGACTACAGGCATGTGCCACCATGCCTGGCTAAGTTTTGTATTTTTAGTAGAGACAGGATTTCACCATGCTGGCCAGGCTGGTTTTGAACTGCTGACCTCAAGTGATCTGTCCATCTCGGCCTCCCAAAGTTCTAGGATTACAGGTGTGAGCCACTGTGCCTGGTTGAGAAGCTTTTTATTCAATTTGATTTTGAAGGATGATTTCATTGACTAAGAATAATATCTTGTCGTAGATGAAACATAAATTTAGGTGTCCAATTGCTGTGTTTATTTTACTCCTAGCCAGTGTTTTGGCTTGCATCATTTTTATGACTTAGGTTGTAAAAGACTTTTTTTCATTTTATTATTAGATGGTATCAAATTCAGTATTAGCATGTCTGCACTAGGTCTTAGGAGTACTAATGTCTAAACTAACTTCCTCAAATTTTCCATACCTAATTATTCAGAAGGCTAAAGTGATTAGCATCTGTGCGGGTCTCCGTTTTTCTTTCTGTCTTCCTTGTGCTTGTGACTCAGTTGTTAGGCCTATGTGATTTTTTAACTTTCCTGAGTTTCACAAATAAAATTTCTTCCCTCTGATGCCTAATTTTACTGAGTAAAAAAACAAACATTTATTTACGTTTTTTAAAACTGCTTTCTTAAGGAAGTTAATAATGGAAACTTTGACTAAGTTAAACAGCCTAATGCCACATATACAAGTAAGACAAAACAAGACAAAATGATTGCCTTTGATCTATAGGCAAAATGTTTTAGAAAAATTATTTTGAATTGATTGAAATTATATTTTCTTACCTAAAATAGTTAGAATATGTTCTATATAAGTTAAATTAAGCACATCTTACAGGTGTGCTTAATTTTACAAGTAAAACTTGAGCATAATACATTTAAGGTTTTTTTTTTTCTCTTTCTTTTTTCCTTTTTTTTGGCACTGTCGTGGCAACACTTATTTTTGGTAATAAAACTCCAAAGGTTGGTTATTTCTAAATGTTCTTATATTTCCTTAATAACTTGCTAATTTCCCAAATCCCTTAAACTAACTTATAATATTTTCCTGTGGTACCTCTTTGAACAGTTCTATGGTATAAACTACATAAAAGCTTTCATTTCACAAGGATTTAAAAAATTAGTCTTCAGACACTCTCTCACTACTCCATGTGAATTAGGGAACATCTATAAAACACCTATACAGTGAAGACTTGTGCCTCAGACACTTAGATCTAAAAGAAAATATGTATTCCACTCTTATTTAAGTTATTGCAAATGACTATGTTTATAGCACAACCTTTGTTCTTTCTCTCCTTTCCTAATTATTTGCTTCAAAACCTTTTGTTATACAATGATATTCCCTTACTTACATAGAGTGAAACATAACTTTATTTATAAACTACTGTACATTCTAAGGTGAAGGAATTATTTCATAAGGATTGAATATAATGGTATGTTCATGGGAATTAAGTAGAAATTTTCCTCTTTTTATGCTTTAAATAAAATAAGCATTAATTTATATGATAAACACTGAATTTCATAAATATAATTTTAAATTTAATACTTCAATTTATCTACAACACTGGTAAAGCCATTCCTAACTAAATTATCTACTCTGTCTACATTATTGACTTTCTTTACATTGTCTACTCTCATCTTGTATGTTTTTTATCCATGATAACATTTTATCATCTGTAACTCTTGTTATATTTGTTCATAAAATTTGATGCTTTTTGGAAGTTGGAGGAGAGGTGAAATATTTAATAAGCAAATTTGAAATGAAAAACAATTCTGAATAGATCCTGAAACATGAGCCTTTCATGTGACAAATTCAATATAAACCCAACTGTTGCCTGAGTATTTGGGAAAGAAATAAAAAAACTGTCATATACTCACAGTGGCATAATAAACAAATGTTAATTGATGTGCTTTGTTTGAAATACTTCCAGGGAGACTTGCAATGAGCAAGGTTTTTCTATATAGGCAATTCAGCAGCATATGCTGGCACATCTAGGAAAAGTCATTATGTATAAGTGTTTTCTGCCATCTGGTATATGACCTAAAATATCAAAAAGAAATATGTACAGCTAAAATGAATATGTGAATTTGTTGAGAGTACCTTTGACTCATCAGGTAAAGCACTTTGTGGTTAACATTTTATGGTGCAATCTTTAAGACAAAATTTGTTTTTATTCTTAATGATATTTCCATATCCCTAATGTACCCTGTAGAGCAGCAAAACAGAACAAACAACAGTATTAGTCCCTATTTTCTCAGTGCCTATTTATCTCCTTCTCCACATGTGGCTTTACTTTTGACATAAATAGCAACAGTTTGGAAAGTGAGCTGTGTTTTTGGATAAGTATAGATCCTTAAATACTTATCAATAGAATGTTAATGTTAACAAATACATTGTTTTAAGAAAACAAAATATAATATTGTAATATTTTATATAAAAACAGTTTTTATAGTGCCTTTATCATGCAACAGGCACTGTACAAAGTATCTGTTATATACATATATATAATGTATATTAACTCATTTGAGCCCCACAGCTCTCCTACCACCATCATCATCCATGCAGATCAAGGATTTGCCCCACAGCTCTCCTACCTCCATCATCGTCCATGCAGATCAAGGATTTGAGTTTTCAACAGAATAAAATGAGGTGCTGGTAGTGGGTGCACTGTTAGTAAGCTTAACTCAAAGGCTCTAACATTTCTACTGTTTCGTGCTTTCTCTGAAATTAAATATAAACAAGGAACTAACATTTATTGAAACACTTTTATGTGCTAGAGACTGTACTATAAAATATATGCTTTTTGTCACACTTTGAAGTTTAAGGAAAAAAATTATTGTCAGAAACAAGTTAGATATTTCAGCAAGATTACTTAAGGAAAGGTAAAGACATTTTAAAAAGAGAGACAGACTGTGAGAGAAGGGAAGAGAATTTGTAGCAAGCTGCTGCAATGGTTTGAAATTATTTTTTCCTTTTGTCTCATGTCAAAAATAATGTGAATTAGCTCAAATTTTGTTGTGTTTGCTACATTTCTCTAATTATTGGTGGAAAATTCAGAACTTTATAAAGGCCTTTTTTTTTTTTTGATATGTGTGTATTGCTACTACATCCTAATTCCTTTGAGCTGATTTATCCATTTTCTTCCTGCATTAATGCAGGCTTTTGCCATCTTTATGCCCAACACATAGGCAAAGGGTAAGCTTCTGTCCCTGCCTTTGGTTAAAATATGTATGTGAAGGAAATAGTCTTCAAGAATACTACTTTTCCAATGTTAATAGTAAATCAACAAAGTTAACATATATATTTTTTAAATTCCCATTTGTTTATTAATAAAAATAAATGTCATGTTCTAATAATGTAATAATAACAGGAAACCCTGAAGTTTTACAATATTCAGGGGCATCACTAAAAAATAAGAATACATGATCAAAATGTAAATAAATGGTTAAAATGGTCTTTGAGGTAATGTTCACTGCCAGGCTAAATAGTAGTAAATTTATAAATTTGGAATCTATTGTAAAAGATATTCATTAATAGTTTGTTTAAGTCTACCCTCAAGAAGTATGGACAAATTTATGCATAGATGGCATTCAAGTCTCTTAATATTGAAGCATATTAGAATAATGGCTTTAAGAGAAGAAGGAAGAAAACTATAGAAGACAACTCTAGAAGTATAATCATGATCTTATTTGATACATTTGCTAATATAAAAGTTATGTTATAACCAAAATGTTTTGACATGGCAGAGGTTAGACAGAGTCTTCCTGGGTTGATGATGGGAGTTGCTGCAAAGGCCAGAACTCTGGTGCTCTGTCCTAGGGAAGACCTGAAAAGCACTAATATCTGTTGACCTTCTCGCTGTCTACAAGACAGGTCATCCTATATGATGTGTATTAACCTCCATAAAACTAAAAGGTATTTATTATCCCCATATCACAGATGAAAAATAAGAAAAAACTAAACACAAAACAATCCTGGAGAAGTTAACTAAACTTTTTCAATTTTACATTAATAACTAGCAAGTGATAGAGACACACCTGATTTCAGATCTTTCAGAGTACATAGCCCATATTCCTTCCTGGCAACTTCTTGTGAGAAAACACACACAAAGCCTTTCATAAATAAGGAAACTATACATTTGACTGAAATTTAAGACTACATTTCTATTAGACAAAGGACTTGGACATCAATGAAGGATAGAAATTTACCTGGGCTTCCCACAAGAGAACCATAGAGAAAGATGTGGGAATATCTTCATTTTGCCGAGAGAGGTAGCATCTGTATCTATAGCCTCTCCTGTCTTAGAGGGAAGAAAGTGTGGAGTAGTCAAATGAGACATGATGAAATGAGCATCAAGATTCTATAATACAGATGTTACCGGTGGAGGGTCTTGACTATAAGTTGTCCAGGTTCTTGGTATTTTGAACAAAGAATTGGACAAAATGCACAAACAAAACAAGGAAGGAATGAAGCAACAAAAGCAGAGATTTATTGAAAATGAAAGTACACTTCCCAGGGTGGGAGCAGGCTTGAGCAAGTGGCTCAAGAGCCCTGGTTACAGAATTTTCTGGGGTTTAAATACCCTCTGAAGGTTTCCCATGGGTTACTTAGTAGCCCTATGTAAATGAAGTAGTGACCCATGGTAAGTCTGATTTGTTGTGGGAGGGGACAAATCAGAGTTACTTTCAATTTTTCATCTGCCATGCAGAAGGGGAGGGGTGTTGCAAAGGGAGTAGGTAGCCTCTGGTCCTTTTGTTACTTGGGCATGAAAAGTTGGAGTTTTCCTTTTCATTTAGATCCAGGAAGTCAGTGTGAATTGGCCTTAGGTTCCCTGCCTCCAGACCCTATTCGCTTGCCTCACTTCCGCTCTGCGAGAAGCAATCTCCATAAATCTTTATGGGGAGAAGAAGGACTGATGGTCTTTCTTCTGTAACTGCTTCATGCTGACTTGGGGCTTAGTCCCTACCTATTAGGGATCATGGACTTCTCATTCTGCCCTGTCTGATGAAGACAGGGTAGCTTCTTGATGGCCAGGATGGTGTCTTCACCTGAAACTGGCTGGAAGCCCTGTCACATGATAATCTGAAGCTTGATGGTCTCTAGGTGAGTAGAAATGAATTTGGTTAAAAGATTCAATGGGAACTTCATTGGCTGGATACATATGCTGTAAGGAATGTTTATTATATAAATGAATTAGAACATTCTGCTTGGTACAAAGAAAGTGATTCCAACCATTTGGAAGAAGGCAGTTAAACTACAAAAATACATTTAAAAAAGCCTTCTATTATCCAGCCTACAGTAACTATGCAACAAAGACACCAAGGAAAGTTGGTGGGCATTTACTTATCTTTTGGCTGTCTTCTAAACAGGTACTTTGGGTCTTTCACAGGTTCACAGGTATAGTGGCTGATGGGAGCTTCAGGGTCAAGGTCCAGGACTTCAGGTATCGCAGACATGATCCTTGAAAGGTGTATCCAACCATCTAATCTTAGTACTTTGCAGAAGGTGTGGCCAATATTACTGAAAATGATGCCTTCCATTTGGGCTGTAATTGTTGAGCAGGTGATCTCTTTTTCCATGTTTTCATCTCTTGGCCTGATTTAGGGTTGCTGGTTAGTTCCTGGTGTGGAGAGTCTTTGAGTTTCAAACTTTTGTAAAACCTGCTGAAATTATCCTAGGTTAACTAGGTATTTTACTAAACTGGCTGTTTCTGGATCAGTAATTGAATCATTAATTTAGAAAGGGCTTCAGATAACATTTCTTATAGGCTTATATTAATTTTTGCTCTAGGGGTATTACGGATCCTTAAGAGGGCTACAGGCAGTAAGCTGAACCATGTTTCTGATGTTTCCTGACATTGCTTAGCTAACACTCACTTTAGAGTTTGGATAGTCCATTCTACTTTTCCAGAGGACTGAGGCCTCCATGCTGAATGTAAATAGTATTTGATTCTGAGAGCCCTAGCAACCCCTTGAGTCATTTGGGAGATAAAGGACAGGCCTTTATCACTTTGGAGTCTCTGAGTTAATCCAAACTGGCAAACTGGGGGTTATTTCTCTTAAGAGGACCTTTATAACCTTATTTCTCTTAACAGAACCTTCTCTGTTCTGTTAGGGTAAATTTCGACCCAACCAGTAAAGGTATCTATTAGCACTAACAAAAACTTATATCCTCTGAAAGCTGGCATATGTGTGAAGTCTAATTGCCAGTCTTCCCCTAGTTAAGTTCCTCTCCTCTGGACTGGTTCTATTAGAGGAGGCATTTTGTTTCCTGAGTTGTTAAGTGCACACAATGAGCAGGCTTGATAGACCTGCTTAACCACCGAAGCTAAGTTAGGCCCAATGAAGAGTCTGTTAACCATGGCTAGGGTAGCATCTCTCCCTACATGGAAAGAGTCATGCAGGGTTTTTATAAATCCCCATTGGGCTGTTTGAGGGAGATGTACTTGTGATCACATATACCACCAGGATCCTTATTTTTGTTCCCCTTGCTCCAATATTAGCTGTTCCTGTTGGGATTGCACCCTGAAGGTTGTGGCTTTGGCTTCTCTGTCAGACTTGCTGTTCCCTTGTGCTATAGGGGTTAAGTCCCTTCGGTACCCCCTACAGTGAACTATAGCTATGGCCTTTGGCAGGTGTACTGCTTTTAATAGCTGAAGAATTTCAGGCCCATGCTTTATAGGAGAGTGTTAGTTAGTAGTCCCCTTTCCTTCCAGATTGTAGCATGAGCATGAACCACAAGGAATGCGTATTTAGAATCTGTATAGATGTTAAGCTTTTTACCTTGTCCCAGCATTAATGCTCAGGTAAGAGTAATGATTTCAGCCTTTTGTGCTAATGTGCCAGGGGGCAGTGGCTGGGCGTCAATTGTACTGTGATTTACTATTGTGTATCCAGCTCCTGTGCTCCCTATTTGACATAAAACTACTGCCATCTGTAAACCAGTTATCCTCAGAATCTGGGAGAGGCTGATCTTTTAAATTAGACTGGCTAACATATGAATGTATGTGCAATGACCTGCTTGCAGGAATGATCAGTTACTGGGCCTGTGGGCAGAAACAGCTGGATTCAAGGTGATACAGGTTTCAAAGGTTACATCTGGGTTTTCTAAGAGTGTGGCCTGGTATTAGGTTAAACTTCCCTCCATCATCTAGAGTATCCTTTTATTTCTAAGACTGACTTCACCTGATGAGGGGATAGAACTTCTGGTGGTTGACCTAGGGTGATTTCAGTGGCTCCTTCCACTAAAATACCAGTGGCTGGGATTGCCCACGGGCAACTTGGTCATCCCGAGGCTACTCCATGCAGGTTTTTTGAAAAGTAGGCAGTTGATCTGGGTTCTGATCCTAATTTCTGTGCTAGTATTCTTACAGCTATGCCCTTCTTCTCTGCTACATACAAGGAGAAGGGCTTAGTTAGGCCTTGGATGCCAAGAGCGGAAGCTGGGTGGGAGCCTATTTTAACTTGGCACAGGCTTCTCTCATTTCTGAGGCCCATTCCATTAGCTCATTTTCAGGCCCCTTTTTTGCTTCATACGGGAGCTTTGCTTGATCCCAAACTTTGATGCCCATATTCTGCAAAACCTGGCCATTCCCCCAAAAGAACAAAGCTGTTGCTTGGTGTGGGGAGTCCCCAAACCACATATTGCTTGCACTTGTTCTGGGGATATTTGCCAGGCTCTAGGTGGTAAGACATACCCTAAATATTGGACCTGTTGAAGGTTATTCTGAGCCTTCTTTTTGGACACTTTTATCCCCTGTCTGCCAGAAAATTCAAAGTTTTTGTAGTATTTTGTTCAGAAGCTTCCTGGGTTGTGCTACACACAAGAAGGTCATCCATGTACTGGAGTATACTCCCATTCTCCAGTTGCAGATCCCTCAGATCCCTCTCTAAGGCCCAGGCAAAGAAAGGGGGCCTGTCCCAAAAACCTTGAGGGAGCAATGTCCAAGTGTATTGTTATTTTCCTCTGGTATTAGGATTTTTCCATTCAAAGGCGAAAAGGTATTAGGACTTTGGTGCCAGAGGAATGGAGAAGAAAGCATCTTTTAGGTCTAGGACTGAGAACCATTTAGCACCTTCTGGCACCTGAGCCAGGAGGGTATATGGATCTGCCACCAATGGGTATACAGGGATAACAGCCTCATTAATTATTCTGAGGTCCTGTACTAACATGTACTAAGCCTTCAATATTCTTCCAAAGGGTTTAGAATGGGTAAGATGGGGGTATTGCAGTGAGAATTGCAGGGTTTTAAGAGCCGATGGGTAAGTAATACCTCAACTCTGGGTGCTAGGCCTTTTCTTGCTTCCAGCTTAATTAGATATTGGTTTTGATTAGGAAAATAGCTGGGGTCTTTAAGCGTATTTTGACTGGCAATGCTATTTTAGGCTTCCCTAGATTTCCAGTATACCATGCCAGTGGGTTAGCCTCTTTACTAATGTAATCTGGGACTTTGGCTGTATTTTGCCTGTTAGCAATTCTGCCAGGTGATGCTTACATTGTAACAGTGCCCCTATTTTAACCATAATATCTCTTCCCAATGGGGGATTGGGCAGTTTGGTACTACTAGAAATTCCCGTTGGAAGATTTGTTTCTTAAATTGACAAATCAAAGAAGGAGTAAAGAATCTTGTTTGTGGCTTTCCTTCCATTCCCATAATGCTCATGAACTGGGAGGAAAGGTTTCTGCAAAAGCAGTGAGAACAGAGTAATTTGCTTCTGCATCAAAAACAAACAAACAAAGAAACAAACAAAACTGAATTTGGGTACCCATGACATCCAGAATTACCTGGGGCTCCTCAGTAGTAATTACAATGTTCCTGGAAAGGGGCAATGAGGAAGACCCTGGGGCCCTTCGGTCTTCAGTCTTCATCCAGTTCCTGCTTTTGCACTGCTAGAGTTTTTGCCTGACTGAACCCCTCGGTGGGAGCAGGGGCAGTCAGTCCTCCAGTGACAGGGTTTGTAACGGGTGCCCTCACATTTTTGACAGGGGCCTGGTGAAGGCTTAGTACAGTCTTTTGCCCAGTGCTCATTTTTCTTGCATTTGAAGCAAGAGCCTTTGCTGGCATTATCATTATGGCCCTTCAGGTTTCCCTTGCTGCTCTTTGGGCATTCAGGGTACTGCCAATGATGGCTGCCATAATTTTTGCCTGCCATTTTTCTTCACTCTGTTCCTGTTTTCCTTCCTGCAGGTCACAATTGTTATACACTATAAGACCAGTATCAAAAACCTGATTTTGATTAGTTCATGGCCCCATCAGTAGCTTTTGGAGCTTAAGTCTAATGTCTGTGGTAGACTGGCTAATGAAATGCTGTGCCATTAATATTTTGCCTTTGGAAAAAGAAGGGTCCAGAGTAGTATATTTTGTAAAGACTTCCTCCAGCCTGCCATAAAACATGGCTGGATTTTCCTCCTTGGCTTGTGTAACCCCCCTTCATTTACATTATTTACTGCCTTAGTTGTTCCCTTTCTCATTTCTTCAAGGAAATTTAGCCCAGTTGTTCATTCCCATGGGCGTATTATAGTCCCAATTAGGATCAATAGTGGAGGCTGTGTTTGGGCCCAGGTGTTGACCCTGAAGGTTTCAGATGAATAAATCATCTGCTTCCCCGTGGGCAGCCTCAAAGATTTGATCTTTTTTCCAAGGGGGTGCAACAGGTTGCTAGAATGAATTGAACATCTCTCCATGAGAGAGCAAAGGCTAAGGCCAAAGTCTGGAAAGCTTCTGCAAATTTCCTGGGATTCTTGAAATAGCTTTCTAGCTTTTACTTACATTGTTGTATATCAGTTATAGAGAAGGGACCTGCACTAGGACTGGCCGCTCAGCTTCTGCTGCTTCCCTAAGGAGTAGCAGGGCTGCAGGGAGAGTTGAATAAGATGTTCTCCTTTGAGTGTGAGGGGGACTTAGTAGGGTTCCCAGTGTTCGGGGTTTAGCCTCAAGAGCACTTGGCAAGGGGCTGTATGGAGGCAGATGCTGTTCACCCTGAAAGATAGGTGGCCCTTGTAAAAGAGGATCATCTGTAATATCTAGTTCTGCCTTAGGACTTTCCTTTGGGGTCTGGTTCTGGGAGTTTTGCAGATTGTTAGGTTTTGGTATAGGGTCATGAAGGTCTGTACATGTGGTATTTCTGACCACTTGCCCTGCATCTTGCAAAATGGGTCTGATTGCAGGATTGTGTCATAATTAAGGCTACCATTGACTGCACATTGTTCCAGGCTGGGCAGCTCATAATTGGGCCAAACAGCATTGCAGAAAAAAATATGTGTGTGTATGTATGTGTGTATATATATATATATATATGTTTTATCTTTAGATTATCAGTATCAAATTGATTCCAATGGTAGAGGATGCAGCCAAGCAAGGAATCAGGTGGAATAGATGGAGGGTTGCCCATAGTGGAATCAGGTGGAGTAGATGGAGAGTTGCCCATAGTGATATGGAAAAGAGAGGAGGACTTTGAATAGTGGAGGGTTTTTCAAGTGACCCGAGTGATGCTTGAGGCATCCTGGAAAAATTCTAGGTCCTGACTGGAGTCCCCAGGGGCATTCACCTTTTGAGCCCTGTCTTAGTCTGTCGGACATCTCTGACGTTAGATGGGTGCTGGCACTGCTTTGGAATTGTTCCCTCCACCACTGATAACCCATTATGAGTGTTCCTTAAGGTTTTCCCATCCCACTTAAAGCAACTCTTTTACTCTCTAAATTTAGGCAAGAAATCCACATTAGATTGTACATCAGTTCCTGTATAAATTCCTTTTCATGAATGCCCCCCATGCCCCACACAGATCATCTACAACATTCCCAGACCTTCTGACTTGTCCTAAACATCCCGTGCTTCTTTTTAAACAACCAGTCATCTCTTTTCTTTATAACATTCTTTGCTATAACCATAGTTAGTGGGTTTCTTTTGTCCTTGACAGTCATATAGGGGAAGGGAAGAATTTAGCATGAAAAAGAAGGCTCAAGTCACCTGAAATGTGTGTGAGTTCACTCTGGAGGAGCTGTTGCTGCCAATTGTGTCACATGTAGGAATCAAGGACTATAAGAAAAGAAGGTTTAAGTGGCCTGAAACCTAAGTTTACCCTGTGCCACTGTCAATTGTGTCACACATAGAGATCAGGGACTATAACCAGAAAAGATAGAAAAGAATCCATCC
This sequence comes from Rhinopithecus bieti, assembly GCF_001698545.2. Classification (NCBI taxonomy): domain Eukaryota; kingdom Metazoa; phylum Chordata; class Mammalia; order Primates; family Cercopithecidae; genus Rhinopithecus; species Rhinopithecus bieti. The sequence continues at coordinate 507,930 of NW_016809277.1, read as the reverse complement.
ACCTTCCAGATAAGGCAGCTATCCCCATTCACTCCTTCGCCTTCAGGCAACACCAGAGCCTGGCCCTGGCCAGTTGCCCTCAAATACAAAAGAGCTACTAGGAAACAGCTGCAGAAATACTAAAAGAAAAAAAGGAAAAGGACTCAGGTCCCTTAGAACTGGGTGGTAGCAGTCAAGGACTTCCACATGAAAACCTTTCCATTTCTCCAGAGATTGGCCCCAGCCAGAAACCTGCAGTTGCCTCTGTATTTAGGCACTGCCCACCAAGGATCCCAAGTTGGAAGGGAAAAGCCAGAAAAAGAGAGAAAAAAAGACTCCCCTGTATGAAACAGGAAAAGGGAAAGGAGAACAATAAATTCCAAATCCTATGCAAAGAAAGACTTAACTCATTATGAGTCTGATTGGTTGCAGGAAAGGACCAACCGGAGGTACTTTCAGTTTTTCATCTGCCACACAGAAAAGGGGGGGTTGCAAGGAGAGTAGCCTCTGGTCCTTTTTTAACTTGGGCGTGGAAAGTTGAGTTTTTTATTTTGATTTAGTTCTAGGAATTCAGTGAGAATAGGCTTTAGGTTCCCTTTCTCCAGACCCTATTCTCCTGCCTCATAGGTTAATGTTATCTTTGATTGCAGTATATTTTACCAAAAAGTATATCATGAGAAGACATCAGTTTTTTTGGTCCATTTGTTTACTCATTCATTTATTCATTCATAACTCTCTTAGTAATTCCAGAGTTCACCATAATATCTTCATTTGTGCAATACTGTACTATATGTTGAGTAAAAAAATGTAGGAGCTCTTTTTTGGTGGTGTCATTTTATTTTATTTTTCTACACTGAAGAATAAAATCATATACATTTATTGTGTAAAACATGATGTTTTAAAATATATATACACTGTGAAATTGTCAAATTGAGGTAATTAACAAATGCATAACCTCATATAGTTATTGTTTCTTTTGTGAGAACACTTAACATCTACTCTCTTAGCATTTTTCAAGATATGATGTATTTGTATTAACTATAGTCACCATGTTGTACATTAGATCTCTTGAATTTATTTATTCTATCTAACTGAAATCTTTTGACCAACATCTCCCAAGCCTTTCACCCGTCAGCCCCTGTTAAACACCATCCCACTCTACTTCTATAAGATCAATACTTTAGATTCTACATGTAAGTGAGATCATGTGGTATTTGTCTTTCTGTGCCTGGTTTATTTCACTTAACATCATGTCCCCCAGGTTCATCCATGTTGTTACAAATGGTAGAATTTTCTTCTATTTTTATGGCTCAGTACTATCCCATTGTACATATGTACCACATTTTATTTATCCATTCATCTGTTGATGGGCACTTAGCTTGATTTCATAGCTTGGCTATTGAGAGTAATGTTGCAATAAACATGGCAGGGCAGCTCTCTCTTTGACTTACTGATTTTCTTTTGGATATACCCAGTAGTGGGATTACTGAATCATGTGCTTACTTACTTCGCATGGTTTTTACCTTATCCTTTGTAAATTTTTTTCATGTTATTCTTTGACTATATAACTTTATATAGTCATGTAGTCCTCTATAACTTTCACAGTGCCACATATTTGCATACTTGCCTTTTGCTATTTTTCTCATTGCTTCAACTGTTTTTCTTTCAGTCTATATCCTGAGACTGTACTCATTTTTTTCTACTATACTTTTGTCTAAATAATTCAATAATCAATCTTTCATCATAATTTAATTTAGCCAGGCCTAATTTGGGAAGCTGAAAGAGGTTAAGTTAGATGTTCATATATAGAAAAACGTTTTCTATTTCTATCTTTCCTATCGCAAGATTGATATGCATCTAAAATGAATCCTGAGTGACTGGTAATGAGCTACCTGAAGACAGATAATACTCAAGGAAAATGTAAAAACAAATGATAAAAGGCAGTATCCAACTTGTTTACAAGAAAAGGAGTTAATAGTATGTACATATCATGAACATAAAAAAATTGGTAACATTTGCCATTTTACTTACATTTTCATTTATTATTACTGATTATAGCCAGAGAAAATATGCCTCTGGCCATTTTAAAAGAAGTAATTAAAAAGCGGTACTGGACAGTATCAAATGGGAATAGGAAATTTCAGAAAATAGCTTTTTTCCTGAATAAATATTGCTTAAATAATGGGAAATTTTGTATTTTTTTTACTCTTTGCTGTTAGAACATATTCAATTTAATGAAAATCAAAATCTTAAATATCTTCAATTTAAGCTAAATACAAAGCTCTTATTTGCTTTTCACTTAAAATTTTTGCTCTATAAAAATGTTCTGTTTGGCCGGGCATGGTGGCTCATGCCTGTAATCCCAGCAATTTGGGAGGCTGAGGCAGGCAGATCACCTGAGGTCAGGAGTTCGAGACCAGCCTGGCCAACATGATGCAACCCCGTCTCTACTAAAAATAACAAAAGTTAGCCAAGTGTGGTGGTGTACACTTGTAGTTCCAGCTACTTAGGAGGCTGAGGCAGGAGAAGCGCTCAAACCCGGGAGATGGAGGTTGCAGTGAGCCAAGATTGTGCCACTGTACTCCAGTCTGGGTGACAGAGCAAGACTCCTTCTCAAACAAGAAAAGAAAAAATGCTCTGTTGATATCAAGAACAGTTTAGATTGTGTGTAAAAAAAAGTCTGATTTAATACAGTGTACATTACTTCAACTGATTGCTTAATTTCTTATTAAATAAAATACCAGAATGTGTATGAAATTCTTACATGGCAAGTATATCAAATTAAAATAAAATTACCTTATTAAATTTTCAGAGTTTCAAGACTGGATGCATTAATGTTTATTTATTTCACTGAAATTTGCTATTTTGGTTTTTGAAATCTTTTGGAAAACTGCAATTTTTTAATCAAGATTATTTTTACTTAGCAGGAAAAATGCAATATTAGTCAAAGAAAATAAAGATACTTTAAAAAATTTAATAATACATGATTTTTTTCTCCCATTTAATCCTGTTTCAACTGATTCCTTTTTCGTTTCTTTCAACAGGCTGAGTTAAATGACCCAACCGATCCTTTCACCAGGTATAGTACAAACATCTCATCAAATGTAGGAGAAGAAGTTTTCTCCAAATATATTGGGTGGAGAATTGCCGACACTCTTTCCAAACTATTCTTTCCCCCCATTGAGGCCCGTGTTCTTCCTTTGAAGAAACCATCAATAAAAAAGGATCAAACAAAATATCCGAATAAAAAGCTGGAGTCCATGAAAAAGAAAGTTCTACATTTCACTGTAAGGTAAAGAGAAGTACTATTGGATTTATTGTTCTAATACATTACAATTCAAAATAACAGNTTTCTCCCATTTAATCCTGTTTCAACTGATTCCTTTTCGTTTCTTTCAACAGGCTGAGTTAAATGACCCAACCGATCCTTTCACCAGGTATAGTACAAACATCTCATCAAATGTAGGAGAAGAAGTTTTCTCCAAATATATTGGGTGGAGAATTGCCGACACTCTTTCCAAACTATTCTTTCCCCCCATTGAGGCCCGTGTTCTTCCTTTGAAGAAACCATCAATAAAAAAGGATCAAACAAAATATCCGAATAAAAGCTGGAGTCCATGAAAAAGAAAGTTCTACATTTCACTGTAAGGTAAAGAGAAGTACTATTGGATTTATTGTTCTAATACATTACAATTCAAAATAACAGAAATTATAGATAATTATTTGCCACATTATTTAACTCAGTTTCTCTTCTTCAATTCAAATTTTGGTTCGATCACCTCCTAGGTGGTCTATCATTGAGCAAGTTCCTCCCTTCTCAGAAACTCTTCATGTTTGTAATAGGCATTATTACATAATACAAATCAATATTAATGTAATTCTTGTGAGGTAAATACTAACTTAAAACAGAAACCAAATCATTCAATATTCAAAATTTTAAGACTTTATTTTATGTGTGTATACATACATATATATACATACTTGATATGTATCTTACATATCTAAGTTAGAGTCTTGAACATAGTAAGTCTTCAAAAACTGGTAGTTATGAGACTAATTAGATTTTATGTTTCAACTCCTCATAAATTTATTTCAAAGGACTCCAGGAAACATTGGACTTAGGAATGATTTATTAAAGTGAATAATTTTCAAATTTATTTACAATTTCTCCAGTGGTAGATTTCTTTCAGATTCTTGGGGTCCCTGTTGTCATTTTAAGATACACAGAATGTTAAGATGTTAAAAGTCACTTTTAGCCAGATTTTAAAATAGATGAAAATCACTCCTGATATATAACACAGGCCCTATTTTACATTGTAGATCTCTTAGTAAAGCTTTAATCATGACAGAAACTTGTATTTACTTTTTAACCCAAGTCATTTGAAGAATATATTGTTATATTTTTTCCTATTAATTTTAATACATTTACTATAAAGTCAGCTTTCCTTGTATTTTTAACTCATTTTTTGATGTGTTTGGTGTTCTATTGAGCAATTTATTCCTGATAGGCTGTGATTGATTGATTAATAGATAGCACATTGATTTTGATTTTGCCATTCTGGATTTTTTTTGTTGTAAGTTGTACCTGCTATGTATTGTTTTATACATTACATCTGATTGGCTTTGCCTTTGTGTCTTTTTACAATCTAATGTAAGAGCCTTTTGTTCCTGGCTTAGAGGAATTTAACCCAGTGAATAAACTTAGCTGGACTAAATAGTTGCTGAAAATGCATCTGTAAATTTAAACTTAACTGTAAATTTTATTCAATTCCTGAATATATACTTTCTTATGTATTTATTCTTATTTATTTTTCACTTGACTAAGGTATTATCAAGTGTTTTAAATATGTGCTCAATATTTGAAAAGATGTTGTATTTGCCTCCACAAATAAGAAGTAATTTGGATTAATATGTAAAATCACTTATCCTTTATAACTATTGCCACAGTATATTACTGTATTTGCAAAGTCTAGTATAATATGTGGTTCTCCTTCCTTTGTAGGATCTCCCCAGTTTTAAGAAATCTTATGCATATTCTCTTTCATGAAAAATGCTCCAAATTTCTATATATTAAAGGTACAAAGTCAAATCCTCTTTAGATTATAGACCCTTCCTTCCCTGATTTACCCCCATCTCTCCCTATCCTAGGTAATAACATCAGTAATTTCTTGTGTGTCCTTTCAGGGTCTATAAAATGCAAATATAATACGTTATTAGTATTTTTAATTTTTCCCCTTCATTTTAACATGAAAGTTAGCATAGTAAACATAGTATTTGGCACGTTGCATTTGTCATGTGGCCTGATTTCAGATACATTTTTCCATTCCAGTACATGGAGAATTTTCTAATTATTATCATTTTTTAAACAGACAAGTTTTCCTTATTATGGATATATCATAATTTATTTAACCAGTTTTCTATTGATTGGTCTTTGGATTGTTTTAGATTTCCTGTGTACTAGACACAATGCCACAAAGAGTAACCATTTACATATGTCTTTTAACATATGTGGAAGAATACCGGCAGGATAAATTCTCAGAAGTGTAATTTCTGGGTCAAAGTCTATATGCCTTTGTAATGTTGTTAATTATTTCCAAATGCCTTTCAGAGAAGTTGTGCAAATTTATGTCCCCACCAAAATATATAGGAGTGCCTATTTTTCTTTAGTCTTCCCAACAGAGGGTGTTGACAACATTTGGGTTTTAACAATCTGAGGGGTGAAATATGGTTTCTAAAAAACAGTGTAAGTTTTAGCATTTTAATTTTCTTAAGGTTAGTAGTTTGAACACCTTTTGTATGTTAACAGAACCTTTTGCCCATTTTTTATTGGATTTTTGTCTATACAAAAACCCAAGACTATGTATCTATTAATCTATGTGACTCTCTATGGTAAGAGCTACAAATATTTATTGTTTTTCATCATTTTTTTCTTTTAATTTTGCTTATATCATTTTTTTGCCATATGGTCATTTTTCTATGTAATGGAACATATTTAATTTTCCTCTGTGGTTTATGGATTTTTTTGTTCTATTTAGGAATACTCTTTTCACCCTAAGATGACAAAAATGACAAAATTTGACAAAATGTAACCAACATTATCTTTTACTGTTTTTAAGGATTTGTTATCTACATTGGTCTGTTTGATTTTTTTTTTTTTTTTTTGGGTTTTTTTGGGGGGGTAAATCTTTTTTTTTTTAGGATTTTTTTTTTATATTGGTTTTTTTTTTTTTTTTTTTTTTTTTTTTTTGGTGTATGATGTGAGGTGTAGATCCATCTTTCTATTCACTTGTCCCAAAAATATTTATTGAGTCATCCATCTTCCTTTAACACTTTTCCTGATTTTAATTGCCAACTTTTTCAAATACTAAATTCCCATTTCTTTTGTGTCTAATTCTGAATTTTTTTATTCTAATCCTTTATTCTAAGTTATTCTAACCATAAGCCTATATTTGGACTGTATATTTTAATATATAGTTTTAATGATTTTCTTATATATTTAATATAATTGGTCTAGTTCTGTATTGCTAGTGCTTTTCAATGTTTTCCTATTTTGTTTATTTATTTATTTATTTTTTTGAGACGGAGTCTTGCTCTGTCGCCCAGGCTGGAGTGCAGTGGCCGGTTCTCAGCTCACTGCAAGCTCCACCTGCCGGGTTTACACCATTCTCCTGCCTCAGCCTCCCGAGTAGCTGGGACTACAGGCGCCCGCCACCTCGCCCGGCTAGTTTTTTGTATTTTTTAGTAGAGACGGGGTTTCACCGTGTTAGCCAGGATGGTCTCGATTTCCTGACCTCGTGATCCGCCCGTCTCGGCCTCCCAAAGTGCTGGGATTACAGGCTTGAGCCACCGTTCCCGGCCTGTTTATTCATTTTTATAACAAATTTAGAATTAGCTTGTCTAATTCTAGCAATCTAGTTGTAAATTTACTTGCATCACTTAAAAAATTTAAATTAACTTTAGAAAAATTCACACTCCATGATGTTGAGATATAACATCTCTAACAAAATGGCATGTATTTCCATTTATTCAATATTTCTTTTGAGTTCTTCAGTAGTGTTAAAATGTTTTCATATATGCCTTGCATTTTTCTTATGTTTGTTTATAGGTACTTTATCTGTTTTGTTGCTAATATAAATTAATTTTTCTCCAAATGTAGCTTCTCATAGGTTGCCCTTATATATTTTCAAAGCTTTGCTTTCTGTGGATTAATTTTGCACTCTACTAACTTTGTAAATTCACTTACTGAATTTAAGTTTTCTAGATTCACAATTCTGTCAGATATAATTTATTTTCTCTTTCCTGATTTTTATACTTTAACCCTTTTCTTTTATGTATTTTATCAGCTGAGTATGCCTAGTAAAATATTGATTAAAATAGTGAGGATGGGCATTTTTTTTCTTTTCCTTATTGTTATAAGAAATCTTCTAGTGTTTTCCAGTTAATCATGATTCTGGCTTTAGGAATGAGAAAGATGCATTTTCTTATGTTCATTAAGCAGTTTTATAAAAAAATTTGAGCTATGTATAAGAAACTCATTTTAGATTTAAGGACACATAGGCTAAAATTGAAGATATGGAAAATGACATTTCTTGCAAATGCTGACCAAAAGAAAGCAGGGGTGGCTATACTTACATTAGATAAAATAGACATTAGGTGAGAAACTTGCAAAAAACAGAGGTCATTACATAACGACAAAAGGATCAATCAACTAGAAAGATATAACAATTATAAATATGTATATACCCAACATAAGAGCATCTAAATATGTAATCAAATATTGACAGAATTGGAGAAATAGACAGCAATACAAAATAGTAGAAGACATCAATACCCCATTCAATACCCCATTCAATAATGGATAAATCAATAATGGATAACTTCAATAATGAAGACATCAATACCCCATTCAATAATGGATAAAACTAGCACATAGAAGAACAATAAGCAAACATTGAACTTAAACAACTGTACAGACCAAATGGACCTAATGGACATAAAAGACATTCTTTCGACCCAACAGCAGCAGAATACGTACTCATCTCACGTTCCATAGAGTTTCTCCAGCATAGATCTTTAGGTCACAAGCAAGTCTTAACAAATTCAAAAAGATAGAATTATATCAAGTTTATCTTCCAATCACAGTAGAATGAAAGTAGAAATCAATAGCAGAACTAAAGCTAAAAAATTCACAAATATGTAGAAATTTTCCTTCCTTCCTTCCTTCCCTTCCTTACCTTACCTTGCTTCCTTCCCCTGTCTTCTTTTCTTTCCCTTTCTTCTTTCTTTCTTTCCCTTTCTTCTTTCTTTCTTTCTTTCTTTCTTCTTTCTTTCCTTTTCTTTCTTTCTCTCTCTCTCTTCTCTTTACTTTCTTTCTTTCTTTCTTTTTTCCTTTCTCTGCTTCTCTCTCTTCTCTCTCTCTTTCTCTTTCCTTCCTCCTTCCCCTTTCCTTCCTTCCTTCCTTCCTTCCTTCCTTCCTTCCTTCCTTTTCTTTGTAATGATGTATTTATTTATATTTTCCTCCTTGTGGTTTACGGATTTTTTTTGTTCTATTTAGGACCGAAAACTCTTTTCACACTAAGATTAAAATGACAAATTTGACAAAATGCTGACCAACTTATCACTATCTTTAACTACTTTTTAAAGGATTTGTTGATGTACATTGTAAGTATTGGTTCTTTTCTTTTCTTTTTTTTTTAGCGTATGATTCTTTCTTTTCTTTCTTCCCTTCTTTCCTTCCTTCCTTCCTTCCTTCCTTCCTTTCTTCCTTCCTTCCTTCCTTCTCTCTCTTTCTTTTTCTTTTCTTTCCCTCTTCTCCTTCCCTTCCTCCTTTCCTTCTTCCTTCCTTCCTTCTCGCTTCCTTCCTTCCTGCCTTTCTTCCTTCCTTCTCTCTCTTCTTTTTTTCTTTCCCCTTTCTTTCTCCTTCCTTCCTTCCTTCCTCCTTCCTTTCCTTCTCCTCCTCCTTCGCCTTCCTTCCTCCTTCCTTCTTTCTTTTCTTTTCTTTCTTTTCTTCTTTTTCTTCTTCTTTCCTTCTGTGTCTCGCTTCCTTCCCTTTTCTTTCTGTTCTTTTCTTTTCCTCCTGTCCTTCCTTCACCTCCTTCCCTCCCTCCCTCCTCTCCCTTCCGTTCCTTCCTTCCTTCCTTCTTCCTTCCTTCTTCCTCCTTCCTTCCTTCCTTCCTTCCTTCCTTCTTTCCTTCTTTCTTTCTTTCTTTTCCTTTCTTTCTCCTTCTCTCTCTCTCTCTTTTTTTTAGACTGAGTCTTGCTCTATCACCCAAGCTGGAGTGCGGTGGTGGATCTCGGCTTACCGCAACCTCTGCCTCCTGGTTCAAGTGAATCTTATGCCTCAGCCACCCAGATAGCTGGTACTACAGGCACACACCACCATGCCTGGCTAATTTTTGTATTTTTAGTAGAGACAGGGTTTCACAATATTGGTTAGGTTGGTCTCAAACCCCTGAACTTATAATCCTCCCGCCTCGGCCTCCCAAACTGTTGGGATTGCAGGCGTGAGCCACCAGGTCCAGCGTCCCCCAACCTTTTTTTTTTTTTTTTGACTGGGTCTTTGCCACCCAAGCTAGAGTGCATTGGTGTAGTCATGGCTTACTGCAGCCTTGACCTTTTGGGCTCAAGCAATATGCCCACCTCAACCTCCTGAGTAGCTGGGACCACAGGTGCATGACACCACACTCAGCTAGGTTTTTAAAAAAATTTAGTTTTGTAGAGACAGGGCCTAGTTATATTGCCCAGGCTAGCCTCAAACTCCTGGGCTCAAGCAATCCTCCTGCTTTGATATCCCAGACTGCTGGGATTATAAGCATGATTCGCCATGCCAGGTCTCTATGTAGAAATTAAACAACACACTTTCGAGAAGCCCTTGTTTCAAAGAATAAATTTTTTAAAAATAGACAATACTTTGAGTAAAATGAAACTTAAAACACAACATACTAAAACTTATGGATGGAGCAAAAGCAGTACTAAGAGGGATATTTATTTTTGATAAATGCATTGAAAAAGAAAAATCTCAAATAAACAACCTAAATTTATACCTCAAGGACCTAGAAAAAGAGGGAAAAAATTTGCTCAAAGTTAGCAGAAGGAAAGAAATAACAAGATTAGAGCAGAAATAAAGGAAATAGACAATTTTCAAAACAAAGAAAAAGTCAACATAGTTTTTTGAAAAGGTGAAATTGTCAAACCTTTTGGTATACTAAGAAAAAAGAGAGACGATGAAAATGAATCAGAAATGAAAGAAGAGACACTACAGTTGATGCCACAGAAATATAAGGATCATAAGAGGCCGGGCGCGGTGGCTCAAGCCTGTAATCCCAGCACTTTGGGAGGCCGAGACGGGCGGATCACGAGGTCAGGAGATCGAGACCATCCTGGCTAATACGTTGAAACCCCGTCTCTACTAAAAAATACAAAAAACTAGCCGGGCGACGAGGCGGGCGCCTGTAGTCCCAGCTACTCGGGAGGCTGAGACAGGAGAATGGCGTGAACCCGGGAGGCGGAGCTTGCAGTGAGCTGAGAACCGGCCACTGCACTCCAGCCTGGGCGGCAGAGCAAGACTCCGTCTCAAAAAAAAAAAAAATAATAATAATAATAAGGATCATAAGAGATAGCTATGAACAATTACATGCCAATAAACTGGAAAACCCAGAAGAAATGGATACGTTCCTAGAAACATAAAACCTACCAAGACTAAATCATATAGTAATACAAAGTCTGAACATACTTATAATTACTATGGAGATTGAAGCAGTAAATAAAAAGCTTCCCAATGATGAAAAGCCCTTGCCCAGTGGCTTCATTGGTGAATCCTGTTGAACATCTGAACAATTAAAGCCAACCTTTCTCAAGCTCCTCCAAAAATTGAAGAGGAGGGAAAGCTTCCAACTAGTTTAAGAGACCAGCTTTATCCTGATACCAAAGCCAGACAAAGACACCACAGGAAAATTATACACCAATAACTTTGATGAATATAGATGCAAAAATCCTCAGCAAAATACTAACAAAATCCAGAAGCATCTTAAAATAATCATACATCATGACTAAAGGGGTTTTATCCTTGCAATGCAAGGAGGATGGTTCAACATACAAAAATCAATTAATGTTATATACCACATTTACAGAATGAAAAATAAAAATTATGTGATAATCTCGACAGGTGCTGAAAAGACATTTGACAATATTCAACACCATTGTACGATAAAAACTGTCAACAAATTTAGAAATAAAAGGAATATACCTCAACATAATAAAGGCCATATATGTAAAGTCCACAGCTAACATTATAATCAATAGTGAAGAACTGAATGTTTCCCCCCAAGATCAAAAGTAATACAAGGATTCCATTCTTGCTATTTCTGTTCAAAATAAGAAGTCCTAGCTTGAATAATTAGACAAGAAAAAATAAAAGGCATCCATATCAGAATGTAAGAAGAAAAACTGTCCCTGTTTTCAGGTGACATGACCTTATATGTATATAACCCTAGAGACTCCACCAAAAAACTGTTGGAAGTACTAAATGAATTCATTAAAGTTGCAGGATACAGAGTCAACAAATAAAATCTGTTACATTTCTGTACACTAACAGTGAGCTATACGATAGAGAAATTAGGAAAACAGTTACATTTACAATAGTATGAAAAAGAATTAAAAACTTAGGAATAAACTTAAATAAGGATGTAAATGACTTCTAGATTGAAAACCACAAAACCTTGGTGAAATAAAGAATACATAAATGAATGTCAGTTTGTATTCATGTGTTGAAAGAATTAATCTCGCTAAAATGTTCACAGATTCAATGCTATCAAAATCACAATGGTATTTTCTAAATAAATAGAAATAACAATTCGGAAATTCATATGGGAACACAAAAGATTGTGAATAGCCAAATCAATCTTGAGAAGGAAGAATAAACCTGTAGGCATCACACTTTGTGATTTCAAAGTATATTACAAAGCTACTGTAATTAAAACAGTATGGTATTAGCATAAAGACAGACGTATAGACTAATGAAACAGAATAGAGAGACCAGAAATAAATTCATGCACATATGTTGAATTAATCATTGACAAGGTTTCCAAGAATATATAACAGGGAAAAAAGATTCTCTTCAATAAATGGTGCTAGGAAAGCTGTATATCCACATGTGTAAGAATGAAATTGAACTCTTAACCAAGCATAGAAAGCAGATCCAAGTGGATTAAAGACTTAAGTGTAAGACATGAAACTCTAAAAATCCTAGAAGGAGCAAAGAATGAAAACTTCTTGACATTTGTCTTTACAATGTTTTCTTGAATATGACACCAAAACTGCAGGTGACAAAAACAATTAGAACTATATCAAACTAAAAGTCTAATGCAAAGCAAAATAAACAATCAACAAAATTAAGTCATTCTACAGATTAGGAGAAAATATTTGCAAACCATATATATGACAAGGGTTTAATTTCCAAATATATAAGGAATTCCTTCAATTCCATTGCCAAAAAACTCTCAGGTCTACTGAAAATAGGTTAACAACTTGAATAGATACTTTTCTAAAGAAGATATACAATTAGCAGTAAGTATATACAACAACGTTCAATGTCAGTAATCATCAGTGAGATCTGTGAGAGAGAAAGGTCTTGGGGGATAAGAGGTCACCTGAAGAGAAAGACCACATAGAAAAGAATCAGTACCCCAGCTGGCAGCCCACGACAAGGCCTTAGACATACTAGGAAGCCATCTTGGACCATACAGCCCAGCCCAGCTCTCAGCTTAATGCACCTGCATGAATGAGCTCAGCCAATACTGTTTAGTGTGTAGATTAGCAATCCCCAGTGAGCCCTACCCCAATTCCTGACCCACAGGATTGGAACAGCAGATCATTATTGTATTATTATTATTATTTGAAATGGAGTTTTGCTCTTGTTACCCAGGCTGGTGTGCAATGGTGCGATCTTGGTTCACCGCAACCTCTGCCTCTTGGGTTCAAGCGATTCTCCTGCCTCAGCCTCCTGAGTAGCTGGGATTACAGGCATGCACCACCACGCCTGGCTAATTTTGTATTTTTAGTAGCGATGGGCTTTCTCCATGTTTGCCAAACTAGTCTCTAACTACCAACCTCAGGTGATCCACCCGCCTTGGCCTCCCAAGGTGCTGAGATTATAGGCATAAGCCACTGCGCCCAGCCCATTATTATTTTAAGTCACTAGATTTTGGGATGTTTCTCAAGCAGCAATATAGGATGAAACAAAACTCTTCTTAATTATTACATAATAGTCTAATAGTGTCCTGTTAGATCCTCTTGTTAATGATTGATCTAGAAATTTTTCATAAGTAGTCTTAAGTAATATTTGTTTATAATTGTATATTTCTTGTTTAATTTTTGTCAAGTTTTGCTATCATTGTTATTCTTTGGAACTTTTTTTCTATGTTCTAAAATAATTTCAGAAGTTCAGAATAATCTACTCTTTCAAGCTATGTTAGAATTCCCTCTTTTTAAAATTTTAATTATTGTGAATACGTACTAGTTGTACATAATTATGGAGCATACGTGATATTTTAACACAAGCATACAGTGTGTAATGATCAAATCAGAGTAATTAGGGCATCTGTCACTCTAATAATTTGTCATTTCTTTGTGTTAGGAACATTCCAACTCCACCCTTTTATTCTGAAATATACAATAAATTATTAACTATAGTTGCCCTATTGTGCTACTGAGCATCAGAGCTTACTCCTCCTACCAAACTCTCTCTCTCTCTCCATATATATATTTATATATGTATATATATTTATATGTGTGTGTATATATATATATGTGTGTGTGTGTATATATATATATATAAAACCATTTAATCATCTTCTCTTTATCCCTCCCTCCCTCTTCACTCTTCACTACTCTTCCTGACTTCTGGTAGCCATCATTCTATTCTACATCTCCATGAGTTCAATGTTTATTTAACTTATGAATATGAATGAGTACATGCAGTATTTGTCTTTCTGGCCTGGCTTATTTAACCTAACATAATAGCCTCCAGTTCTCTCCATGTTGTTGCAAATGACAGGATTTCATTCATTTTTATAGCTGAATAATATTACATTGTGTATATATACCACATTTCCTTTATTTGTTCATCTATTGTGGACATTTGGGTTGATTCCAAATTTTGGCTATTGTAACAGTGCTGTGATAAACATAGGAGTGCAATATTCCTTGATATACTGATTTTCTTTCTTTTGGGTATATACCCAACAGTGTGATTGATGAAACATATAGCAGCTCTGCTTTTGTTTTTTTGAGGAACCTCCATACTGTTCTCCATAGTGGCTGTACTAATTTATATTTCTTCCAACAATGCATGAATGTTCTCCTTTCTCCACATCCTCACCAACATTCATCATTGCCTGTCTTTTGAATAGAAGCCATTTTAAGTGGGATGAGATGATATCTCATTGACATTTTAATTTGAGTTTCTCTGATGATTAGTGATATTGAACATTAATCATCAGTACCTTATGCCTCTTCTAAGGTAGTTCTTTGTCAAAATTTTTTTTCTATGGCTGTTGACAAGATTGATATTCAGCCCAAATCCACATGTACGGCAACATTCAGTTTTGATTGTTGGAAGCCCTGCCTTAAAATCATCTAGAATATCAATCCTGAATATCAGTCTATTTAGATCTTTCTTTTTCTTAAGTCTGTGTTAACAATTTTAACATTATCTTTTCTCTGAATATTATTTATTCCATCCCATTTTTCAGAATTTATTTGGCCATAATTGAACAAAGTAGTCTATTGTGATCCTGTAATTCTTTGTTTCTGTATTATTTTGCCCTTAATCAATTCTTACTTTGTATATTTGAATTTTGTTCTATTTATTCACCTTAGTTAGTTTAGCTAGATGCTATATCTATTTTATGTTTTTTTTTTTTTCAATGGACCAGCTTCTAGATTCTAACTCATATATTTTTGTGCTTTTTTATATGAGTTTGTTACTTCTTTGGTCTATTTTGCGGTTAATTTTCTAATTTCTTGAAGAAGATGCTAAATCATGTGGGAAACTTTCTTCCTTGGCATTTGTCTAAATCATTATTTAAGTTCCAAAATCATATGAGTGTTGCTGCCAAAAGGCACACTTTATTGCAGCTGTAATAATTGAGTGCAGCAAGGCTGATGGGCAGGCTTTCCTTTGTGTATACAAATAGTCAACAGAAAAATGTTCGAGTTTTGAAATAATTTTAAGCATTTTTTTTTCAATAATTCTGAAGTCAGTGAGGAAGACATACAGATTTGGGGTTAAGGATCACACAGCCTGGCTTTAGTAGTCTTATGCGCAGAAATAAATACTGCAAAACTACTTGTGTATTTCCTACATTTTTATAAAATTGTAACACAATCAATATACAATGAAAATGGCAGTTCTACGTGGCCTGGGTATTGGAATGTAGAGTCTCTGGATGTATTCTGTGTATTCTGAAAGACAGACATAGAAGAATAATTCATCTGGAGCCACAAAGAGGACATTAAAGTGTACTTTGGTTTTGTGTCATGGACAGTTGAAGAAAGGGATAGCAAAAAATAAACTGGAAAAATAGAAAAAAAATCAATGTTAACAAAAGCAGATTAAGAAAAAGCAAGAGAAAGTATATACAGGTGATGATAAAAAGGCAGATTAAGATCAATAGTGCCTGCTGGGACACAAGAGATGAGAGAGAGAGAGACAGAGACAGAGAGAGAGACAGAGAGAAAGTAGACATAGAGGAAATGTGTGAAAAAATAGCAAATGGAGAAATAAGAGCAATAAGCAGAAATAAAGATGAAAGAGAACAAAAGGAAAGAGAAAAGATATGAGGGAAGAGACATACTGAGGATGAAAGGTACAACTAAAAGGATGTGCACAGGGTTAGGGAGAAGGGAAAGACAATATGCAGTCAGAGAAGAGTGAGACAAAAAAGGAGCAGGTGGGGGAGTTAAGACCCAAAAAGTCCTGTAGGCTTTGAGGGATTAGTAAATTAAGCTTCTCTTTCAGAGCCTGCAGTTCATTAAATAAATGACAATCATACATCACTGGTCTTAGAAAAAAATCCTATCTGCTTATCCAGTTTTTCACAGTTCATTGCCGACTCTAGCAATTAAATTTAGAATGTCTCCTCCCTGAATGAGAATTATTCAGCAGCACAGCAAGCTGAGACTTCCTCTAGCAAGAGTTACCTCAGTATTGTTTCATGGAGCAGCATTCCCACTGCATCATTCATATAGTCTATGTGAATGTGACTCTCTGCAGTTGTGCATAATATCAGCTCCAGTTAGGGGCTAATCTCTGGGTAAAACAGAGGTCAGTGGAATGGAGCTACAGCTTGATGACAACAAGCCTAGATCAGGCCTGGCTAAACAGTCTTCCCTTTCTTATTAGGAGTATGGATTATATATAACCCATATATATAGATTTTTGTAAGTTTTTTTATACTTTTTTTAATAAGTTGTGTAAAAGCAAATTTAAATCTAAGCTATGCATTGAAGAAATTTCTCTGGTTGATTAAACATTAACTTCAGGAAATTGATATTTCCTTTTGCTTGATTCTCCATCTAAACAAAAGTTCCATAGCTAGCTCCTTTTGTTAGTTCTTCTCCTCCAGCTTCTAGGCTCCCAAATGGAATTAATAGAGTGAATCAATACCTGAGCATGCTGAAATCTCACAGGTCTAAATACAAAGACATAATTTAAAGCATCCCTGAAAGGTCTTTATTCATAGTGCCACATCACCGATTCCTCATTTAGTGTTCCTAGATATCTCCATTTTGTGTTTTCAACAAGTGGAAATGTGAAAGACACCAAGAAGCCAATATATAAGGACTCCTATAGAAGGTGAGGCACATTTAAAAGGGCAGAGAATAGGAAAATTAAGACAATGTTTCTTCATTGTCTGGGAGGACTAGAGCATGCTTATTTCAGTGTGAAAATCTGAAAATTTTCTAGAAAGGAGATGAGAACTTCCTTAATAATGAAGTATCTGCTACATCTTATGACCCATAATTTTTTCCAAAAAAAACAATTCCTTGTGTTTTTAGCCTATAGATTATTTTTAAAAATAATTTTGTCTTTACTATGTTTATAAACATATATTTTGCTCTGAACGGCTTGCAGGTTTGACTTTTTTTCTTTATGTAATTTTTTCAAAAGAAAATTGATCATTTTTCTTCTGTATGTTGATTTTTTTTTT